>NC_061492.1:13499857-13830857 GCF_022539355.2 Hippoglossus stenolepis | reverse complement strand
CTGAGAGCGAGGGAACATACACATCTCATTTAGATTAATGAGAGGCTGTGCACTTGGCCGCCGAATGTTATGATCACGCTGTTTGAGGAGTGGCTTTCCTTACCGGATGAACAATATAATTTCACGAAGGTGGCGCGTTCAGGTCTCTTATTATTTCAGCCACTGTGCAATATTAAAATTCCCACACATTTAATTCTGTAAATACATGGTTTGCAAATGTAGGAAGACGGGGACACACCCTGGAATAGATGGTACGGGCCTCAAATGGACTTCACCTACCTTAAAACATGTGAAAATTACACTGTGTGAAATGCTTATGTTGTGTTTTCGGGTTATTTTGTTGTTCATTTTAATTCCCGGTTTGTTTGAATTCACTTGATCATAAAGTAAGAGGGCAAAGGCCAAGTATTTGCTGAAGTGCAGTGTATGTTGTGAGTACACAGTAGTGTGTGTGTGTGTGTGTTTGTTGAGTCTGTGTGTGCGTTTTAGTCCTTGCTTCACCTGCAGGAGGAGCTGTGGCTCGCTGCAGCCTCTCTGGAGCAGAAGAGAGAGATCCCTCTTTTTCTCCTTCAGTGGCATGAATAATATCCCCAGTGCTGGAGAGAGAGCACATCAAGAGGCAAGCGGCAAAGGGAGAGAGAGAGATAGCAGCCAGCGTGACAGATTAGAGCGTGGCAGAACTTGTCTCCCTGACTGACTGCACCGTGGGAGAGCAAGTGCACCAGAGTGACAGGCTATAGGCTGCTGCCTGCACACACACAAACACACTCACACAGACACACACACACACACACACACACACACACACACACACACACACACACACACACACACACACACACACACACACACACACACACACACACACACACACACACACACACATTCACAGACCCCTCAGCCCAGCTGCACCAGAAGAAGTTCAGAGAGAAGACTGACCTCAAGAAGGTACAGTATGAGTGTGCGTCTCAACCCTGGGAATCATATCTCTTGTCCCACTCTGTATATCTGTCACATCATGAGGAAATCAGCTGTGTTGCGCTCACTTGATGCTCCACTTTGTTTTCCAGGTGGGTCGGGGGAAGTTTTGGATTCACTCGACTGTTATGGCTTTCCTCAGACTGAGGCTTCTCGTCCTGTAGAGGATCCTGTGCGTCTCCAGTCCCGAAGCAGAAGTCGTCTCGTGCTGCCAGCCTGAGGGAGGATGGAGAAGCTGTCAGGAAAGGACAAGGAGCTGATACGAGGCAGCTGGGAGAGCCTGGGAAAAAACAAAGTTCCTCATGGTGTCATCATGTTTTCCAGGTAATGTCCTTCTCAATCAGTGGGATTTAGAGGGAATAAGACCGTAAAGTGACTTGAAAAGAGAAGAAAACATTTAACGATTGTTATTCTCTGCAGTTAACCCATTATTTCAACGTTTTCTAATAACATTTTATACCTAAGTGATAGGGTATTGCTATTTTTTCTGTTTCTTGATATACTGTGATGTTAGAACATGTAAAACAGGTGTATAAAGAGGATCACGCTAAATCCTTTCGCTGCACACTTTCACCATGCAGACACCGGAGGCTTGACTTGTTGCTTGGCGACAGACTGCAATAATCCACAATTTACTTTGAGATAGATGCTGTTAAATCACACGCTGGCAGGAGAGATGCATGATTTGTAGATTGATTCTGGGTCCGTGTGAATGTTTGGCAAGCCCATGCTGTCTGTATACACCTATAGAAAAGTGTGGTATTTGTCTGTGGTAGACTGTTTGAGCTGGACCCCGCGCTCCCCAGTCTTTTCCACTACAACACAAACTGTGGCTCCACACAAGACTGCCTCTCCAGCCCCGAGTTCCTGGAACATGTCACCAAGGTGAGCTCTGTTCACCACAGCGACCGCTGCTAGTATACACACATTCAAAGTCTCGGCTGAAGCTGGTTTTAAACACTTTGCATGTGCATGTGTGTGTGTCTGTGTCCACCAGGTGATGCTTGTGATCGATGCAGCCGTCAGCCACCTCGACGACCTTCACACCTTGGAGGACTTTCTGCTCAACCTCGGCAGGAAGCACCAGGCAGTGGGAGTCAGCACACAGTCATTTGCTGTAGGACCAACATCACAACACAACTCTCAAGCATCAATTTCACAAGGGAATGATCTGTGAGAAAATATGTTCTGGTGTGTGTTTGTTTTGACTTGTGCAGGTGGTGGGTGAGTCCCTTCTCTACATGCTGCAGTGCAGTCTGGGCCAGGGCTACACGGCGCCGCTGCGTCAAGCCTGGCTCAACATGTACAGCATCGTGGTAGCAGCCATGAGCCGAGGGTGGGCCAAGAATGGCGAGGACGAGGCGGACTGAGGCGCACAGCGGGAGCTGCCGAGCAGTTGCTCTCAAATCACTCAACATGGTTGCCATGGAATAAGGTTGTGTAACTTGCAGCATTGTGGCTTTGGCTGCTGTACATTTGCTCTGTGAGTGGGGTCGCGTAGTTTAGCGAATGTATGGTGTGGTTACACTCTCGGATCGACCTGTAGCAGAGTTTATTTTCTTGGCCGTGGATGTTTAGCTGCCAGGTGATGCTGTGAGGATCCGATCCAGTCTGCTCTGGTTCTCCTGAGGTTGGACCTGTAACCTTAGCTCCTCTCACTGAGAAAAAGGATAAAACAGTTTCGTCTCTTTGTTTATAATGGCTTTGATATATATACTCAAATGATACCAGTGACTGTAGTGGTCTTTGTGCTGTATCATGAAAAGAGTTGCACAATTGTGAATCAGTAGATGTTTTATTTAGGCATCACACACTACTCAAACTGTGATGCTTACTGTGGCCAGCACGGCAGCTCTCTATCCAACTGGAACACAGTGATACTTACAAATACATGTTCAAACCTTTGGGACAAAGCAATGTGATCTCACAGAAGAAAATCCTATCATCACAGTCATTACTGTGTTTTTAATGAATATTGCACATCATGACACCTCTTTTTATGTGTGTGACCTTGTTATCTAACATTTAAAGTATTGATTATATAAGCAAAGCACTCTGAGAGCTTTCTTCAGTGATCTATGACTGTTAAGGCGTCTGTGTGCACCTTTCTCGACATGGTGTGTGTGATGCTCTCTCCTGCAGAGGTTGTGAGTACTTCAATAGGCTTCAGCAGACTGTTAAACTCTAACCTATAGACTGTTATGTGACCTTTAGAGTGTAGACGTCGAGGGCACAGAGGAGGAAGTATAACATCCTTGTCCCTTGGCCTTGGGTTTCCAGTCGTTGTTCGTGTAAAGTAGTTTTATTGTACTGTAGTTTAATTATTTAACTTGTGTTGTCGTGGCTACAAACATATTGCTGCCTCGGATTTAGAGGGGAAGATGAGCAGAGTTGCACGTGTTTCTCCGATACAGGAAGTGAAATCAGGAGTGACTATTTGTTCTGGTCCATGAAACCAAGAGGAACTTGGTTTAATTCTTAATTCATTTCTAGAGCCTGACAGATATGGATTTTTGTGGCCGATGCTGATACTGATATTTATTAAAAAAGACTTTGGCAATGATTCTTAAGAAATTGTTATCAAACCCTTATGACAAAAAAATGTGATTGAGTTTTTATATTTTACAGGTAACCATAAACTTTATTATAAATAACTTAAACAAATACGAACAAATAAATAGGACTTTAATTAAGGAAATAAACATAAATTCAAATTTGTTCACATTTCTGCAATGTTTATTCGGTATCTTCACATATCGGCAAACAAAAAGGTTGATACCGGTATGTCTGTTGTATTGGCCGATATATATGGGTCAGGGTTTTATGTATTACCCACAGAACAAATAATACAGAGCCACTGTGTGCTGACTCGGTCCAATATGTGTGTATTCCTATTATTGCTGCCATAACACTGTATACATCATCCTCAGCTGGTATTTACATTCATGGTCATATCGCCAAGTAACTTAGCAACAGTGCGCCAAGTATTAGATAATAACACCATACAACTGTAAATCCAAGCTGCTGATATGTGGTTATTATCGCTTTAGTCTGAGTTTACATTTACAAAGTTTATTTTTATATTCTGAAATGTATGTGTAGTCAAACTTTATTGATCTTTTTTGTTTTTTGTTTTTTCCAAATGTGATGTACAATATATCCTCCAGAAGTATAACCCTGTGTTGATTTACCTGTTCATGAAACCAATACAAGAAAACATATAGGTACATTTGCTATAACCAATATAATAGAAATGTTATCACCATCTAAATGCGTTCTCTGTTGAAGTATTTTATCCCTGCAGAGTCTGTTCAGTCTGTAGCCCCATAGTTATACTGTTTGTTAACTGATTGTGTAGGTGGTGTATTTTTATAGTGATTCTTTTCTTAGCACCAGTACACAGCCCTGTGCAGGTTGTTATTCTCCCTGTCTGTTTTTTGAAGTAACCTGACGTTAGGTCTTTTTTAGCAGCCAGCCGCTAGAACGTTACATCCAGATCTGTACATATTGGGTGTGTTACTGTCTACCTCATTAATATCAGCTGCTACTGAACAGCGATGACTTCACTTAGTTATCCTTCAGCCAAAAAAATGATTATTCGAGTTAATACAAACTCAATAGAAACTTAATTGTGACCTGGATTCCATGCTACACTTTGAAGAAAAACATGTTGTGTCCTCACTTGAGACTAAATAAATAAAGTGATCTGTGGATATTTGATTGCTAATCGAGGTCAGTGTGTTTTCCTCACGCTCTCAGATTGTTATTGTCACAGGCAGACGACGGTTACGACATAGTGGTCAGCGTTTGAAATCAATCACACGACGCCTGATTTCCTTCCCACTGACAGCCCCATCCCTTAGCGTTACGTAAGATCCAAGCGCCGAGTGGCTCATCGCCCTTGGCTACAGAGACGAGGGCGACTTCAGGCACATCAGCCCGCTTACTCATGCAACTGCACAATGTCACATCACGACTGTTTACAGAATTTCACTAAACTTTCAAGAATTTCACGAATTTGCCCATGGGATCTTACAGCGGGGAGTGTTTGGTATTTTTAATTTTCCTCCAAAAAAACAAGTAAAAACCTCCCAGATATTTACACGTGTTTCTGCTCGAGTATTATCAGCTTGCGTGTGTTTTTTTGTCGGTGAAGAGCCACAGTAGTGACGGACATGGGGAGGGGAGGGTGATTATGATGACTTATCTCAATGCACAGGGCTCATTTCTCCCATATAGACAATTTGGTTGTATCATTGTAAAAGTCACATCTGTGAGCTGGCTGTCCGTTCTGCTGCTGGAGCAGAAGCTGACATGGCCTTAATCTGTCTCCCCGCACTGCCAGCACTATGCTCTCCCTCTCTGTCCCACTGACAGTCTGCTGTATTTATGCTGGATCCACGCTCCACGTCTCGCTTCAGCCCACAGATGGTCACTGGACTCTGCCTCGACCTTCTCTCAGGTCATAAGTGGTTAGACTGCTGCTGCAGAATCCACCGTGCTCCCACGTGAACCACAGCATGTGTTAATTTCCCCCTGTGGTAATTAATTAGTCGGTCCCTGCACCTCGTAGCGCACGGGGATTTGTCGTCTGGAGAGGGAGTCTGCGAGAAAAGACAAACACACATTATTTTTAGAAAGTCTGCAATGTGTTTTAAAAGGATGGGGTTTTCAACGTTGTCATGGCAACTGTTAAGTGATGGTCCAGAGTCGTGAGTGTCGGTGCATTTGGGGGGGTTGGGGGGGCATGGCTCTTTCCCTCGCTCACTCATCCTAAATCATGCAGCGGAGAGCAGCGAGCTGAGTGGACGGTGACTGTGCATGCAGCCTCAGGTTAATCAGGTTTTTGCTCCGATAGCTCTCGAGGAGCTGCAGCCCCGCAGCACGAGCCTGCCAAGCAACAAGCTCCACAGTGGGACCGAGCCGTCTGTCAGCAGCTGCTGCAAGCACGGACGAGCAGTCGAAGATGAGGCTGGTGTTAGTCATACATTTTCTAACTGACTAATACACCCTGTAAATAGACCAATTCAATGTTTTTGCCTCTCGATACTTTCAAAACTCACAATCATGTTCGTTCAAAACCCGACTGTTCCTGCTGAAGATGCATCACAGATATATGTCATAAAGGCTGTGTAATTTCCTAAAACAGTTTGGCACTATAGTTTTTAGCAAATGTTAATACCTTATTTGGTTTTTAGTATTTCTTTGTGCAGATTAGCCAAGTTGCTGTTGATCTACACTGAATAAACAGTGTGTCTGATTGTATCCTCTGTTGACACAGACGATTGGTTGAAGCTGCTGCTGCTCCACTAACATATAAAATGTATATCTGGGCTTTGTAAACATTGCTTTATTTAATTTAAGATTTTATGGCAGCAGGATGGTGTCTGGGATTGGCTGAAATAAACTCCTGTGCCAATGTTGGCTGTGATGAGGAATCGTGACGTGCAGTGCGACAGTGTAAATCATTTATGTGTTTTTAACATTGTAAAAAAACATGGACGACGCTCCTCTCACCATCCAGAAGTGAAGTCAAAATATCCTGGATACGAACGCTGCCATCTTGAGCTGATGACGTCATTTGGAGCCAGAGTCTGCAAAATAGCGATTGAGGGAAGCTGCCACGATGACAATCGTGAGTACACCTCAGCTGTCAGTCATGATGTTTCACGTTGTCTTTATAGCATCAAATAACATCGGTGTTGTACGACCTATCTAAAATGACAGAAAACATCTTTTAGAAAAAACATTTTTAACATGCACTTGCATTTACTTTTTATTTGGCCCATGTCCCATTCATTAACATGGAGGAGTGGGGTTTATGACCTATACTGCATCCAGCCACCAGGGCGTGATCAAGACAAATTGGCTTTACAAACAGTCTATGGTTTAAATAGTTATGCAGATCTACGGCTCAGAGGAACAACATCTAATTGAAATATATGTATATAAGGCTTACTTTTAAAATCAATTTATTATTGGATTTCTCAGGATCTGACAATTGTCAAAACAGTATTGCCAGTCTAATCCTTTAATATAGAGTGTAAGAGGATCAATTCAAGCTTGAGTTAGCACACGGTGCCCAATTAAATCCACTGAAATTGATTTTCTATGGTTATTTCTATGGTACTTACTGGTGTGCTGCATTAGATAACCTTCCTGACACTGCTACATATACTGCAGGGAAGGCCACTTATACCTGAGACACTTTTTCAGTTTTATAAGGAGATCTCAGTGTGAAACATTTCCCATCGAATTGAAGAAACAATCTATAGCAAAAAGTTCAGGCTGAAAGTTGAGAAAGATTGTGTGATGTGATTGAAAGATCTCGAACAGTTAATAAATGGACCAACTGCTTCCAAGGTTAAATACCAATTTTCAGTGTCAATTTTTAAGCCAAAATGGATGAGAGCTCCTTATTGCATTTAGAGGAATGAACATTTAATTATCTAATATCATCAAATCCCATTAACACATAGTCAAATTCCTCTTTTAGGGAAGGGCAGTAAAATCTCCAGGGCAGCTACTGAGTGGACTTTGTATTTCCGAGGTTAAGGATCAACTTTAAATCTTGATTCCTTGCTAATGACCTTTGTTCCGGCCTGAATGTCTTGCTCCTACTTGGAGCTTCTATATTATGCAAATACTAAACACCAGCAACTTATTAAGCCACATTTGCATGTTGAAACTAACCCATATGGGAGTGACAATATGTTTGCTGCAGGAGGCAGAGGTGTTTTCTATTCTCGGCATCTGGGCAGGAGAAAGTCGAGTGGCGGCCCGTGCACCCAGAGGAATTCACCTTTCACTGAGAAGCGTGCTCTCAGCAGTTGCCACGGGGAAAATGTCAGGGACTTTTCTTTCTTCTTGCGTAACTCTTAGCAATGAAGAAGCACTGTATATATTGTCAGGCATGCTATGTTGTTTTTTTCACCCTCTTATGAACCATTTCTCTGCTGGAAGTACACATCCATGCAGTCAGTGTGAGATGTCTTGAGGATATACTTTGTGAAGTAGTATTTAAGCACTGTGGTGTTACCACTTTCCAATGTGGTTTGGATAAAAGCAGACGCTTGTGCAATCATTTGCAGTATCCACCGTCTGATGTGGCTTCATAGGCCAAGGAGGTCTGTAGTACATGCAGAGGTTTAATTGTGTTGAGGCTCTATAGTTGGAAAGCGTTCACTCTCTGTTAAATTAAGGTATTCACTCTGTGATTTTGTTTGAATAGGTGGTCTGATCAGAGGGATCATATTTTGGGAAATGCGTTTATGAGAAGGCTGATATATTTTGCGACTGTACATTAAATATGAAGCTCCTGCTAGCAGCTGATTAGTTCTACTCAACCCAAACACAGAGGAATACCGCTAGCCTTGGTACAAATGTGAAGAAACCCATCTAGCCGCATGTCTTTACCATTAACTTTATCCCAAGAGATTACTGTGTACAAAACCCTAAGAGTAAAAAGTTTTAGTTTTACAAGAAATTGTGTGTCGGAATAACTTCTGGCCATACTTTGGAAACCACACCTAGAATTGCACTCAGTAGAGTGCATACCTCCGTCAATGGCCTACAGCCCCCTTATGGGGCCACATTTAAATTCACTAGATCCAGATTTTTATTTGGACCTTAACAAAATTCACACTCAGAAATACCAGTCCCCTAAACATGTCTGATTTCAAGAGCCATGAATTATTCTCTGAAATGTGGAAAAATGCCCTATCTGAAAATGTTTAAGGAAAAAGTTCCTGGATCCCTCCCTTGATGCGGATCCACACCCCAACATTTTTTTGCAGATCCAGACAAACGGGTAGATCCAGGACTTTCACTTTCTTTAACATGTTGAGATAGGGCGCTAGCCTTGGTGGAGGTATATGCCCCTCTAGGTGGTAAATTTTAGGATTAGTCAGAAAACGGTAATGTGCACATTTCCCTAAGGCTCATTACAGTAGGCCTACTATTTACCCCCATGAAAGTCTGAATCCCTGGCTTTCAAAAACCCCCTCATCACAGACCAAAGTAGAGGAGAGTAACAAGCAGTTCATGGCACAAGATGAGTGGGTTGAGATGAACTCATTTTAATATCAGATCACAGAACTTCACTTTGACAGATGAAGACTTGTCAGACTGACAGAGATCACTCTCAAAAGCAGAGCGTCGCTCAGCCTCAAACCTCCTGGAGATCTAACAACCCACATTTACAGCAGGCTCAGATTTGAAATCACGTACTTATGAGAGACACATTTTATAACCCAGAGACATGAACACATCTGGAAAGCTAATGCCCGAACAGACCTTGGATGGCCGAGCCCGCAGAGCATGAATAGACATGACAGGATAGGATACAATAAAACTAGTTAAGCATGAAAATGAACAAACCTCCTGCATGGGACATTAGAGCCAAGAATACCCTAATACGTTTTATTTTGTGTTTTTCTTTCAAAGGAAAGTGTGTTTAATGATCGGTGAAACAAGCTTCTGGAGGAGAAACCCACAGGAGATGCTCTTTGATGTTTTTTCTTTTCAAACAGATTTTACTTCATGATACTCGGCACTGACCACATTATACCCTCTCTGCTGCCAGCTTTCATCTGCTTCATACAGAATGAGGAACTACAATTAGATTCCTCATAAAACAGAGCAAATACATTTCATTTCATGAAATAATATGTCATCAATCTTATGAGAGTAGAAAACGTCACATCACAGGCATTTGATTTTATATGATTAATGTTGAAGTCGTTAAATTAACTAAAAGGGGAATTCTGGTATTTTTCAACCCGGGAGCCTATGTATATAATTATGGGTGTGTAAATGAAGTAGATCACCTCCAGCAGCTGTGACATGGCGAAAGTGGCTACAATATAATCTTAAGGGGCCACTTTTTTCACCAATAAATGTTGCCAAATTCTGAGCAAAGACGCAGACTAACAATTTTAGCCTTTTATTGATGATAGAAGTACATTTAGTGGACATTTGGTGGACTGTCGCAGTTGCCCCATAAGCTTACATTGTAGCCTTACACCGAATTTTACAAACACAGGGCCCAGGTTGCAAAATACCAGAATTCCCCTTTAAATCATTCAGATCATTCAGCTGTTCTGATGTGAACTGATCAAGAACACATTGAAAGAAATAAGACAAGGGAATAACAATTGATAAACAGCTTTGAAATACTTTTTTATCTTTGACAAAGAGCTTGCTCATACATCATACAATGATCCATATGGTAAAGAGAAAACAGCAGCTGATTGAAAACACCAAGGCACCAACAAGGACACAATACAAAAAACATCTTAACGAAAGAGAGACACAACTGCTGTGATGTGGAGACACAGTAAGTTAGCTTATTGTTGAGCTTAAAGTTTATTTATAAGGACCTTGGACACAGCAGTTGACAGAAGTCTCTTTCCAAGATCTACTGACTTGTTCCAGAGCTTTCACCCATGTCACATGATCTTCATCAAAGGCTAAAATTTGCTGAGTTGCCATAGGACCTTTGAACTGTCCACTCTACTAAGCGTCCTTTATCACACCTTCCTACATGTTTTAGCATAAAACTCGAAATTTATTATCCTTTCTTGAAGGTTCCAGAAAAAGCAAGTAAGTGGATCTTGAGCGGAGAGACTGTTTTACCAACATGTTGCCAAGTTTCCAAAATGAAAGTCTGAACAACAACACAGTTACATGACTAATTAGCAAACTAATCTACTGATGAAGACCATGTGATATGATCGAATTCTACAGAAAAAAGATCAAAAGCAGCTCATGTGTGAAGAATCTTTTGTTTATGTCGAACTGGAATGAGTTCACTGCTGACATATAAAAATAAACAAAAAAAACCCATCGAATGTTAGTGAGAATGAGAATCACAACTCTGGGTGGTTGAGTTTTATGTCTTGGTCGTTTCCTCCGCTCTTTAGTTTTCAGTCCATGCAGCATATTTCAGGCCATGCTGGATTGTCACACGAAAGGGAGTTTTTCTTCAAGGCACAGCAAGAGACAAGAAAACAAAATTTACATTCAGGTCTATGAGAAAACCTTTCACCCCCACCATGACGAAACAAAAACAACCCCAAGATACAAACCCTGCAAACACACAGGCTGACGGCAACTCATGTGAAACGGGACTGTAAGGATACTGTCAATGCATACCTATAATCACACAGTTTACATGCAGTGGAGTGTCACACAGAATAGAGATAACTGACATCATGGGGCTGTAGTGTTAAGTTTTACTATTTGTAGTTGGGACATTTTAGGATAAATAAACTTGAGCCATTATGGTAACAGGATACTTAAAAATACTTTTAGTATTTTTACAGGGGTAGTTACCTTTAATGTCACATTTATCATTTCATGTAACTTGTAAAATGGATGAATTCTATGAGTCGACTCAATGGCCTATTTTCAATCCATAGTGTGCTTCTACATTTTGAGTCTTGTTTTTCTTTCTTGCTGAGAGTTAGATGAGACGACGCTCACGTCTACTTTATCTGTTGAATACGAAGCAGTCGTCAGCAGGTTAGTCAGTGATGGCAGATGGGAAATATTTAGGAGGAAATTACAATAAACAAGTCATATCCAAGAAAGCAATAACAACACAAACAATTAATTAAAATAAAAAAACAGTATAACACAATTAACACAGCCAATGTTTAGACAAACAAGTATTTGACTCTTCCTACAAATCAATCACATAAAAAAACTCCAAGTATGATTGGCTGGAAAGATGTTTATAAAATGAACAATCCAAATTATTTCACAAAATTATGAAATTATCGTATATTATAGGAATTTTAGCATTATTGATCAAACATCGTACAGAGGGCAAAATTACAGTGCAAATGACAATTATGAAAAATCGGGCAATGCTAAAGTGGGCTTAAATTCTCACTTAGTTTAAATTAGCTTAGCAATAAGCAGTAACTTGGAGTGTCAGCTGGTGACAGCAAGAATCTGCTAAGGTACTGAGCCCAGTGGGGGAAATGTCTCGTCCTGTTTCCAGTCTTTAAGCTAAGCTAAGCTACGCTAAGCTAACTGGCTGCTGGAAATAGCTTTGTATTTACTGTACAGACATAAGTGGGGTGGGGTGCTGACTTTGTTTTTCTGTTAGTTAGCAGAATTACACGAAAACTACTAGAAAGAAACCTTTACATTTTGGAGAAGATCCGGACCAGGGGGCCTTTATCAAAGTTGCTTAATAGGGCGTTTTTCATCATTTTCGTTGATTCCTTGAAAATAATTCATGAATCAGACATATTCAGGGGACTGATGAGTGTGTGCCATTTGGTGCAGATCCAATTAAAAATCTGAATCAAATGAATTTAAACGTGGTTTTGTAAGGAGTCTGTTGGACCGTGACGAAGATACATGCTCTTTGAGTGCCACTCTAATTTAATCTAATAGTTTTTAATAATATTTGATTTAATTTTAGAACATTCAGTGTATTTTCCGTCCAGCCCATCTGATGCAAAAAAGTTGTACTTAATGTGGATAACATTGGGTGCAAACTGAAACACCCACAGATTCTAGCGTAGAAAATAATTAATTTCATTCATTAATTAATTTAATTGCCCTAAAGACAAGATTGCTGCCTATTGTAGTGTAAAATGTTCGTTTTAATTAATACAAAAATCATGAATGTTATATTTAATATGACGGCATTAGATAGATTTTCTCTCAGCTCCACCAACTCTGACCAATCTTCTCATCTTACACTCAGCAAGAAACCAAATTAGCTCAATAATAACTTTTCATTTAAATGAAATAAATAAATAAAGGTACACTTGTATCATATACACAGTCAGGACAGCATAATTAGGGAATACTCTGATTAAGATGAAGCGACTTTGCAAATCCCTGCTCGCTCTCAAGTGCTTCCCCCCCGCTCGCAAACGGAAGCACAACATCAATGACACCAAAAATACAGTAGCAAAAATAGCAACCTTAAGTTGATGATGGTTACAACAAAGCTTCAGGTTCAGTCAAGCTGCTTGTGCCTCCACGGAGAGAGTGTACATTTATTACATTGCATCTCTGACTTACATTCGGCCCTCCGTCTGTCTGCTCTCTCGCTGCAGATGGCTTCACAACTCGCTGCCCTCACCCTCAGCCTCCCCGAGCTCTGCTGCCGAGGAACCAGATATCACCCGCGCCCGGACCACTCTGTCAGTCTGCGGGGGCGGGCCTGCTCACACCACCCACTCTGCCGGGAACTTTCACCCCCGCTCGTGAAGTGGCACCGCATCTCTGATCTCTGATCAAGGCAGTTCCACATCAGTCGCTTTCGTTACGTTTAACTTGCACGTGAAGCCACAGAAGCACAGTAAAGTTGTTTTTTCAAGATTGATGTGTGGTTCATGTCAGTTAGAAATATTCAGGAGAGGTTTTGGCCGACTGCTGATTCTACATTTATGATGATGTTAATTTGAATCCTGCTCCTGTACTCTTAAGCTCCTTTCCTCTCCAGGTTCCTCATCATTTTAATCTCAGTGTGTGAGGCAGCGAAGTTAGAGTCTGAGGTCAGTGGCAAAAACGTAGCATTGCGACATTAAGCAATCTGTGTTCCCCAGGCGAAGGACACGTGCAAATCAGCTGGAGGGGTTTGGTGTTACTGGTAGCCCACAGGGCTGTCCATGAGCGGGCTGGAGCAGTAAGGTTCTGGGGGGTCTTGGAGCTCAGTCTCATGGGTCTGGGTATGGTCTTCCTCGCTCTCCTCTTCCTCCGCTGGGTTGTGGTTTGAACCCTGTGAGCTGGCCATGGCACCGTAGCCGTGGTGGGCCGGGGAGGGCATCGGAGTCAAAGCCAGCTCTGGCTCCAGTAGCACAGACGCCACAAACAGCTGAGGGAGTAGGAATCAACACACAGTTTATCATCGTGTCACACAGTGAATTAGGAAATTCAAGGGGAGTGTGTGAGATGGAAATTTGAGTTTGTTGTCACAGCCTAAACTTAAGATGTAACAATTTCAACATGTATCATGATTAATGTGTTGTACACAAATCAGTGCAATATGTATAATCTTAACAGCAGGTTCAGATCTTAACAAATTAATACATCTTAGGGTAACCATGTCAAGGATACAGTCTAAAACATAAAGCAAATGACAAATATTATAAATCCAATTTTCCACCAACACTTAATGGTAGGGTGGTAATTTGATTCTGAAACAATTATTATCCCATTTGTTGGGGGAAAAAAGCTGGTGTCTGTAATAACAGGACAGTAATAAACATGAATAAATGATGCTGGCGTACCTGTGTGTCACTAAACAACCTGCCTGTCTGTCTTGAAAGAAATACAGCATACAGCTGAATCAGAGGCGATTGTCAGAGTCACGGAAAAGTCATCGTCTGGCAGTTTTCAGAGTGTGCACGTTCATGTGTTTTGGGGGCGTAGCTTTGACGAGAGGCCAACGGGATATATCGGTTTCAATTAAGTGCAGCCTGCTCTTGCTAGCTTTTTCCAGGATTACCAACCCTAGCTTTAAATGCACCTGCCTGAAAAAAAACTGAGCCTGACGTGGCAATATGCAAAATGCTTTGTAAAATGTTCAGTATTCATTAAAGGCATATGTGAATATTTTGAAATAGATTGAAATAAAAAGAAATGCTCATAACTAACATGATCCTATGTTTTAATGGTGTCCTGGCTAATAGGAGAAAACTGTGGTACTGTACATTGGAGGCCGTGGTGGATGTCCCAGTGCTCCTGTCTGCGTCAGTGAACGTCCCCTCTGTTGGCTGATCAGACATCTGAAACACAGAGAGGAACTGAGCATCAGAGTTTCTTCAGACGAACCTGATCCCACTGAGTGCCAGTAAAGCTGCTGACCTGGTAGCTCATTGACTTGTCCGGTCGCTTCCTAAGGCACAAGCGGAAGAGAGAGAAGACGATGCAGGAGAGCAGGGACACGAAGGTGAAGAGGGTGATGGGATGCACTGCACCTTTAAAAATAAGAAATAGAGTGCAACAAATTTAAAACCTTGAAGCCGTGTTACACAACTGTTACACAGGAAATAATTGTGTTTGATAAAGTACCTAGTTTGAGCACAGAGAAGAAGAGCAGCCAGAACATGCAGAGGAGAGGAGCCAAGACGACCTGGCTGATGGCGGCTCTGTGGATCCGCTGGCTGAGTTTGGTGGGAACGTATGCATAGTAGATGTTGTATCGGTCGACCATGTGCTTCAGGATCACATAGAGCAAACCTGCAGGGACACGACAACACATTTAGAGTTACGATTTTTACACTGGGCCTCTGCAAGACAACAACCTTAAGATTTGGTAATAAAATAAATAAATGAAGCTTTTTTTTTTTTTTATCATTTGCAATTCTCTCTCTCTCTCTCTCTTTGCTTATTAATCAACTGATTGTGGGCGTTTTTAATGGCCAATAAGATCTCAAAATCTCATCCAGCCAGTCATGTGGTTGCTGTCAAACTTCTAAATCCTTTCTCCTCTCTCTCTCAGTCAGCGGCTGTAACCCGCCTCCACCCCAATCTCCTCCAATTTTCATCCAAAGCCCAAAGTCATTCATCATCATATCAAGATCCTCGACCCCCACCAGCGTCTAGACCCCGGGCGGATTCCTATTCTACGCTCTGCTTCACCCCCTTCTAATCCCGAGGGGTCTAAACGCCAAAAGACTAATATTTACCATCACTTTCTTTGTTGTGCATGACAATAACAATGTTTGTTCAGCTGTTAAATTGAAGTCTCTCAGAATTGAACTGTTATTAGCAAACTACCTTGGAATTAATGGAAATTTTAAATATGTGTTCATTACTAAAAGGACAAAAAGACAAACAACATTATTTCTGAAAATTTGATAAGATCTGTAGTTGATTGACGGATAATTTAACTTGGGGTAAATCCAATGATTTGTCATTATAAATAATACATGTCTGTACAGCAGGCACTGATATGTTGTAAAAACAAGTCCCTTCGATGCATTTTTCAAATTAATATTTAGCATTTTGAGATTATTTGCCTCATGCCTCAAACATCAGTCTGCTGTAAACAACACAGGTAAAATCCACAGAGCAGCAGGGAATGAAGTACTGGAGCCTGTTTGGGCTGCAGCTTGGTGAGCTCTGGGCAGAGACAGGAGCAGAGTGGGCGTCTGGCTCGCAACTCACTGTGTCTGGGCGTCTGGGACTACAGCAGTAAATTCACACAGTCTGCATCGGACTGGCAGGCGGCGGAGGAGAGTGAGGTTACAGTTTGAGGGGAGACGGCGAATACACACAGGAAACACAGGGAAAACAGGGAGAGAAGAAAGAGGTAGAGGAGGATAGAGACGGCATGTCGCCCACCAAAGGGCGTGATGATGGGACATGTGATGCTGTAGGTCATGGTGACAGCAAAGATGCACATGGTCCAGGCGTACTCCAGGCCAAACTGGAACTCGTAGGCCTGACTCTGCAAACAAAAACGTAAAAAAACCACAGTGAGCTTCTTAAATTTCTCGATATGAAAATGCTGACACGAGCACAAAAGGCTCCACTGACCCGTTTGACGTGAATCCGCTCGGCCTGGGACTTAGCGAAGCAGAGACGGACGGCGTACACCGTCAGTGCCGGGATACGGAGCAGCTCCATAGACGTGCCAATCAGGCTGGACGTGATCACGTAATTTACAAAGAACGCACCGTTGTCGGGAAGGAACACACACCTGCACCAAGGACACGATGTTGAGTGTTTGCCTCTATCTGACAAGTCCCCCCCCCCATTTTATCTTGAAGAAAAATAGATTAAACTTACTGGAATTTGACTTCCTTCTCCTCCAGGAAGTTGACATCAAAGAGCCAGGTGAAGAACAGGTCCAGACTGGAGAGAGAAAAACATATAGAAAAATCTAATGAACTGCATGAAAATAACTCGAAGACTCCTCAGTACACTATATAACTCCACCAAGGCCCAGCAGTCCCCTTATGAAAACACATTTAAATCCACTACATTTTTATTTGGATCTGCACCAAATTACACACACTCAGAAATATCAGTCCCATAATATAAGGGAAGAAATGGGAAGCAAAAAAGGTACAAATACTTAGTTATCCATTTTTACTTTACTTAATCTACTTTTTCTGATGATTTTTTAATTTTACTCTCTACATTTAAATAGAATATCTGTACTTTGTACTCCCTACTATTTAAAACAGGATCGTTACTTTAGTATTAAAGGTTCAGTGTGTAGAATGTAGTGACATCTAGTGGTGAAGTTGCATGTTGCAGCTGGATACCCCTCACCTCACCCTCCCCTTCGAAGCATGAAAGAGAGCCTTCAGTTGTCATAAGAACTCCTTTCCAGCATCAAGACACATTTCAATCCAAGTGGACATCCCTCGCCTTATTTGAACACATTGTTTTTCATTGTATTTGAAGTAAGAGTGGTTTATGTTTAATAGTCTTCAAACTATATCAATGCTTTGCACGGATACAGGCGTTATTACTTTTATACTTTTATACTTCTGCTTGAGTAAAGAGGTTGACTCAGTACTTATACTTGAGTTGTATTTGTATTTCTACTTGAGTAAAGAGTGTGTGTACTTTTGCCACCTCTGTCCCTGACCCATACAGCTTCCCTCCGCTAGGTTTCCTGATATCCGTCCAGTAGTTTTTTTGCGGTAATGAGCATAAGAAGAAATAAGTGTGTGGTCGTACCTGGATAGACCGAGTGAGGGCAGTATGATGACCATGAAGACCAGCAGTAAAAAGCACTTGTGCATCGTTACTTGGTTCTCACCAGATCTGAAACAGTAGATGACAGAGACGAGGGATCGTAAGAACATCCTTATGCGATGCATGTTTACAAATACATCTCCACCATTCCTAATGCATAATGTGAAGTAATGCGACTTTACATTTACAGGACTGTCGGGTTCATGAGCACGAACTATACGTTTCACTCCAGTAAACAGACGATTTGCATTCGCTCTTTCGCACATCACGCCTGCACAACACGTTTGTGGGGGGGTGGTTATGTAAAGAAAGGGTGCTCATAGGTGCTGCATGAGGTTGTCTCCTCATGCACAGCTGTCCTCCTCCTCCTCCTCCTCCTCCTCCTCCTCCCCCTCCTCCTCCTCCTCCTACTAGTCGCCATGTGCTGCTCCTCTGCGCACGGCGACTACTGTGCATATCATTATCCTCACATGGAGATCTCTATGACAACCTGCCCAGAATAACAGTGCAGGGAGAGTGACAGCGAGAAGGAGGGAGAGAGTAAAGAGGTTGAAAGAGAGAAAAAATAATAATTGAGATGAAAAAAAAAAAAAAGAAATGCTGAGAGTTGAGAGGAAGACAGGCAGCTACACATGAAGAGTCCATTTGAAGGGAGGCATTTCCATTTCAGAGGAGAGAGGCGAAAGGCGGTCGATGGCTGGTGAGTACCTGGTCCAGTGGGACTCAAAGAAGGCTGAGTAGTAGACGATGAAGGGCAGGAGCACCGAGAACGCCCACAGCAGGAGGGTCGGGAAGAACTGGGTAATGACAGGGCTCTGTATTGGAAAATCAAAATGGTTAATTAATGACACCGAGGAGGTTAAAACCAATAAAACGATGCACCTAGGTTACAAGTTGGTCTCGAACTCTGACCTGCAGGCTCTCCACGGGCTTGGTGACGTTGAACTTGTCCATGGTGTTGACGATGATGGCGGGAGTGGTGAGGAAGAAGAGCAGCAGGAAGAGGAGGATGTTGAGGAGGACGCAGCGGAGCCACCAGCGAGATCCACACACCGACAGGTTCTCCCTGGTGGTGGGAGAGAAATAATGAGCCTCTGTTCACAATCATCCAGCAGCACATTACAACACTTCTCTCCCCTGACACACCAGTGCTGCGGGTACTGACAACAGCCTGGAATAGCCAGTCATTTCTTCTCTGTAACTTGGCGAGTGCGTTTCCACTGGACTGGACTGGAGAGCAGGTTGGCAGCGGTGCACTTCGACGCTCAGTTTTAATGATGAAACACAAGTCCCTGCTCAACCCCAGCAGCCTGCTGCTGCTCCAACAGTACACAAAAACATGCCTGCATACAAACACGCTGCAGCCAATCAGGCGTGAAGCATAAAAACAATGAGCGCTACCATCCCCTTGGTTAATCACCCATATATATGCATCACTCGTTTGTTACATAATCTCACTGAGCCTGCTGCATTCGCTTTCCAAGATAGGAAACATGCATAGTGGCCTCGCATCCAATCACTGATGGGCAACGAGCATTAAAAGGTGTTTGAGATCTACAAAAACATACTGATACATCCTGAACGCTGCTGTTGGTTGTTTCAGAGTTTCTTCAAGCAGAGAACAGTTCTCGATAAAAAAAGAAACAGTATAGATACGACTCTTTGAGGTATTCTACTACAAATTGCACAGACAAGCATTATTAAAGTCACAGAACTAAAAAAAACTAAAAAGTCCAATCATGATCCCGAGGTTTCCAAAATGTCAAATTTGTCTGTTCACACCTGGTGTTGAAATGCATCCTGAATGTGTCTCCTGCGACCACTAGTGATCAGATCTCACTTCCCCCTCCATATGCAAATACTGATGTAATCAAGTATCCGTACTTTACTTGAGTATAAATTCTTCTGACAACTTTTTACTTTTACTCCCTACAGTTTAACAAGAATATCTATACTTTTTACTCCTGCGACCTTCTCACTTCCCAAATGATCAAATGACCTTGTCTACAAACAAATCAACGTATGGTCACTGAAAAGCATGAAAACATGTTTAAACTGTAGTGGGACAGAGAAGGCGGCCCTTCATATATGTCCCAGGAGGCATTTGAGTTCACACATCAAAAAGAATGTGTCCACACGTGTGTCAGATCACCTCCGAATGTGGTCTGAGTGATCGGGTGTGTTCAGACCTGAACTCAGCGCTGACTACTTGTGATTAGATCACTCAGGACGGATGTTAATATGAGGCCTGAACGGGGTCTTAATGATGAATAAGACAAAAATAGATGTTACGCTCAAATTCTGTGTCCGTGTGTGTTTCCGCTGGACACTCTGGTTTCCTCCCACTGTGCAAACACATGCCAGCTACATTAAAACATTGTGGATGTGAGTAATTTATACATCCCTGTGACCATGCACAGGATAAGTGTTTGTAAATAATAGTAGGACAGAGGAAGTTTCTAGACTTTGGGGAGGATTGAGGGAAAATCCAAGAAGAATATTGGGACTGATGAGGTTTAAAAAGCACCATGTGGTTGTGGGCTACTGACCAGATGATGTCACTGGGAGCGGGTGCATAGCCGACCCCCCACTGGTGAGACTGCACCACCGTGGTGATGCTGGACTGCTGGGGTCTGCGGCGGCAGTGCACACGACTGTAGTCCTTCACAATCCTGCAGAACAGAGAAGAAATGCGCATCAGGCATTGAAGAAGGCTCATATCTTCTTCTTCATGGTTTCTCCCCCGCTGTGATGGGGTTTGTGTGGCGACAGGCCCCGACACACATAAACCTCAGTGTCACGCTGCTGTTTACTCACACTGCCGTCATCCTCTCGTCACGAAAAGTCACGAAGGCGATGCCGAGCCGCTTCATGGAGATGCGATTCTTCTCGGCGTTGAACTCGTCCGTCCGCTTTTCTTCCAATTCACTGTAGTACTGCTCTGCATCCACCTGCAAGGAAAACAAAGTTAGAGCACACATTTCTCGCTGCATCTGTTTCTCTCAGAAGTCCATTACAGATATTACAGTTGTACAGTGTGGACTGCAGTGCCATCCAGTGGTAGCATCCTCTCTGTGCAGCACAACTACGCTACAACTCCACAAATAAAACCATGTGCAAATCACAACATCGCTGATGAAATGTACCTTTTCAAAGCCGCAGATGTCGCAGCAGAATATCTGAGCACACGGATGAGTCTTGATCATGATCTTTCCTTCCTTTTGGGCTTTGGTGGCAAAATACAGCCTTCCCTTCATCGCTTTACGCCTGCAGAGAGCAACAGATAAGAGCTTCACGCTGGTCATAAACTAAACTGTGTTGTTTCCCATGTAAAGCAGCGACCCTACCTCTCAAGGTCCAGCCTCATCAGCTTGTGGATGTCGAAGCAGAAGCGGATGTCGGTGACAGTGCAGCTGGGGTAGGCCTCACTGGTGAACGGAGAAGAAGATATGAATCAGAAAGCTTGTACTGGACTTGTGCATGTACATGTAATGGACACGACAGGGCTTCCTAATGACAGTAAGGAAACATAAAGACAGGATCTAAATGAACAAAATAGAGAGATAGGAAAGTAGACATGTTGTACTGTAAATGTTTGGTGATGAGTCCTGGGTCAGAGATCTCTCTGGGTATAGAGATGATCATCAGTGTCCTGGCTACCTGCAACACAGAAGGTAAACACCATCAATTGTTATGTAAGAATGAACTGCAAACCAGCCCCTACATGACCAGACCCCTGTCTTATCCAGAGGATTGTTTGCCATCAAATAAAAGCCTCCATAGTTTCCATAGTGGCTGTAGACTCTTTATCTTGTTATCCATTTTCAGGCCCTGACATTTTCTTAAAACAAAAGAACACGTGTTCTTTATGGTGTGATTTAGGCTATTACCTTTGCCAAGTAGGCTATAATTTCACCAATGTCTGTTTGTTGGTTCATTTGTTAGCAGGATTACACAAAAACTACTAAACTAAGTGCCACCAATCTTGGGCCTGGGAAGGAAACATTACATTTTGTTGCAGATCAGTTCTGAGACAATTCTGCCATTCAGATTTTTACAGTGAATCTTGGGACCCCCTCGAAAACAAGATGATCCATTTCAAGGAGTTTATCCCTGAAATATAAAACTTTCTAAAATGGAGAAACTGACTTGATAAGATGTTTTAACAAGGTGATTTGATGGAGACCGACCTTCTCATCTTCTCTGTACTCCAGCCGTATCGAGTGATGAACCATGCACAGCGACGTGATGATGAAGTAAACCAGAGCGAGGATGCTGTGCAGCCACAGGAAGCTGTCCCTGTCGACCGAGAACACACCACTGTGCTTTCAATCCATAAAGATGAACCAGTGTTTTCATTTTCACGGGTCTGTGGTGTTTCATGAGATTTTTAGGTCATGTGTGCAGTGTTACACTTACTTTGCACTGACATTAGCCAGTGTTGTTCTTCCAAAGTTTTCAGGACTGTCTCCTGTAGGAATAATGAAACAGGACAGAGAGCGAGACGTTTTAATTCTCAAACGACTTTAAGGAAACTCCCCCTCTTCTGTCTGGAGGGTGAGGCAACAATGAAGCAATGTCACTATTCAGGGGAACACATTTGACTTTGTATTTTTGAAATCTCCCTCAGCTAAAGGAAAATTTCTCCAAAAAATTAAATTAGACAAAAATCAAACATCGCACTGATGCCCAACTCTGCTGTTCTAATTCAGACACCCTTTGTTTGCTGTTGCCATGGCAGCCAGTCAACATGTGTCAGTGTATTTAATGACCGGGGTGACACACTTGTCCTTAAGATTGCAGCCGACAGTAATAAAAAAAACGTTTCTGCGGACGGCCCAGCTCCTCGTAGCCGCGGCGATGGCTCCTGCCTTTGTCCCGTTATGGAACATCTTACTCAACACTTCCCTAAAAAAAAAAAAAAAAGCACACAACCACCAGAAGGCATTTCTGCTGCGATACAGCAGCTGGTGTTGTTGTGCAGCGTCCCGGCCCTGACACCTACATGGGCAAGACGAGAGGAAATGAAGCACTTTCTATTCCTACAGTCTGACTCGGGGAAGCACTTGATGAGTTGCCACTGGTATGTGAGTTGGATGAAGTGTGTGTTTGTGTTAAATAAGTAGTTGTACTCCATCGTATTGTTTTATAAGTCAAGTTAAAATGATCCTTCAAGTTGATTTCTCTTTTGATCTGCTTGTTACTTTTGCAAGACACTTTTTAAGTCAAGTGTTATTTCAAGCTAAATTCTCTACGTTCAACCAGTAAATCCCTTGTGTGTGTGTGTGTGTGTGTGTGTGTGTGTGTGTGTGTGTGTGTGTGTGTGTGTGTGTGTGTGTGTGTGTGTGTGTGTGTGTGTGTGTGGGGCCTGGCCTCGCTCCCTGTGAGGTGCCCCATGTTAGGTTAGGGATATCCTCTGGCCTCTCTAACAACTGGCTAGCCGAACCATCATATGAGGACAGAAATACCCAGGAGGTTCCCGGAAAAGTTGACCGGCAGGATTACGGCCAAAGACAGCAAGCACACCACAGTCATGAGCAGGATGATGTGGCGCTGGAAGGACAGGTACGTGACGGCATCGATGCCACATTTGCTGCGGATCTCCTCGTCCCTGCAGGAAGAGAGAGAAGGGAAACGTTCTAAATCCCGAAAACACCTGATATCCAAGACTCTGACAAATAGAAAGATGCTGCAAAGGGGTCAGTGATGAAATTTCCACTTGTGCAGATGTAATAGTAATCAGACGGGTGTGATCTCAGCCAAGCTCATGCATGAAGTCCCTTCCATTGCCGGGGCAACCGAGCCAAAGGCTTGTACCTCATCATGACTTAAACTGCGGCACGACAATTTGATGCCAGAAGCTGCGGTCACCAGGCGGGAGCTTCAGAAAACTCAGTGTCATAAAAAAAGAACAAAAAAAAAAGAAGAGAAAAAAGAGAGGAAAGACAAAAAAAACATGAAGAAAATAGGTGTGCGCTGGTCTCATGGCAGCCCACACATTGAGAAGTCTCAGGGTGGGTTTGCACTTTCCCATGGGATCCCAGGGTGAGCCACTGGCATGACAGCTAAATACAGCAGCACTCAAACTCCACAATAATACTATGGAAACCATGGACACCATGGAAATCCCTTTATTTATTTTTTTTACAGGCTAAAATCTGTTGTGTGCAGTCAGACTCGAGTGCAAATATCCACCGGGAAACCATGGCACCAGCGGTCACACGAGCCCAGACGCGTTTGTTTTTGCAGCTAAATGAGATATAACACGAGACTTTACATTTGAGGAGTGACATCATGCTCGAAGACAGAGGGCCAATAAAAGGATGGAAGCTTAGATGAGAGGAGGGTGAAATAATTACAACGTCTTTGTTTACTTACTTCATATGGTAAAGGGATGAGAGCCACGAGCAGAAGCCCTGGAAGGAGACGGGAATCATAAAACATCCAATGGATCGGTTATTCAGGACAATAAATGACATGTGTATGCGAGGCCGGCCACATCTGGCTGCCAGCGTGCATCCACTATTTGCATAGTAATGAGGTCTGCAGAGTGAACAGGGGGGCCGAAGGGTTTAATAGGTCTGGAGCAGTAACCACTTTAGTGCAGCCTCAGCTTTGTGTAGGCACATGACTCCAGTCTGACTCTTTGTCTTCGAAACAGCACAGTGACCTCAGCCTATCACACAGGTGTCATGGTGTCACACACGGCTCAGCTGAAACTTTCCTCCTACAACAGATGACGTCTCGGGACGAGCGGACTTTACTGTCAAAATTGCAGCGAGGCAGGATTTCTAGACAGCACTATATCACAGACAAATGAACGGGGACACCTTGTTATAATGACTGTAAATACACGAGGGCATGATGAAGAAGCCTGGCAGACTGTCTGACATTAGTGGTCATGTTGATTATAGCGTTCTCATACGTGAGCCATGTTTTTACGTTGCCCATTGTGCACTCTCCGACATATTTTGCTTTGTGAAGGTAATTGGACTCTTCTCCTCAAATACTATGTTTCTTTACCGTAATTATACTATATCGGGAACCGTGTGGAGTTTTTTTTAAAACAGGAGTGGCGCTGTAGAGCAGTGTTAAGATGAGGAGATATGTTTAAGCGTGCATGTCAAAAGTGTGGGAGTGACATAACATAGCATCTCTGTCTGAGAGGGGGAAAGCATGTCGAATGTCGTCTTTAACATTTCTAATAATCACAGAGCCTTTAAATTAACTTCTGAGACTCAATGACAATGATTTGTTGTTCTTGTGTTTCCCGGCTTTGTTTGCAGTTCCCATCAGCATCGTTCCCGATCACCCAGTGTGCTGAGCTGCACTGGGCAGCAGTAAAAGGGAGAGACAGTGGAAAAGTTTCCATCCTGTGGTACGGAGACGTTGGGCTAATCTCGTTCTGAGCCGCAGCCGCGGGTGGGCAGGGCAACCGAGCCGGTCGCTGGGGCGGTGGGGGGAAAGGAAGCCAGAACACTGACTTGTGAAATGTCTAGAAATTATGACTTTTCCTACAGGGACAAATCTAAAGATGGAGAGGATCTATGCAAAGGGGGCATTCTCTTATAGTACAACCTATTTAGCTGTAGGCAGAGCTAGTACTAAACAGCTTCAAATAAAACATGAATTCATAAAAGAGAAATGTTGTGATCATATTCAGGTTCATCATTTTAATTTAGGTTATTACTTGAAAACGTGTGATAATGTTAGCAAACAGTTACCTAGAAATTGTACACACCCAGCAGATAGGACGCTGAGTCAATATTCACTCTCCTTTTACCTCTGATCTAGTTTCCACCAATTAAAAAAAAAAATTGGGACTCTTGAGAGATGCATAAAACACAATAAAAAAATATAAAAAACAAAACATTAAACCACATAAATATTAGTCTCTATGCCTGTTTTAAAAGCCAGGGAGTCAAAATAGGTTTGGACGAGAGTTTTAAAGTGTCCAGAGTGGACGAGGTCCTGATGTGGACGGGCAGGTTGTTCCACAGTTCAACAGGTAGTAGCTAACCCTGTCTGCAGTTGGGTGCGGGACACATTCGTAAAGCTCGAAGTGGGTTTATCAGAACGTTTTTTTCATCAGAGTGGAGCTCCAGTTGTGTGATAACCCTGTGTGGGTTTGAGTTTATGAGGTAAGAAATGCCTTCAGCCTCTTTGTTAGACCTTAAGGACGTATGAAGTGTGTTTGGTTGGAACACGATGAATGTAAACGTAACAGTCTGTTTATGGGGAACTCAATAGGGAAGCTTTGATTGATCTGACAGTGCCGGTTCCTTGGTGCTTTTAAGAAGTGATGGAGAACTCAGAACTCACCAGGTCCTTGGTCTCAGAGTCAGAGGGGCTGGACTCGGAGGGAGACTTCTCCTTCTCACCTGCTTCTCCATAAAACAGGGACGTCAGACTGAAGTAGAGAAAGAAACAGCGGGATCATCACACTGACTGCAGCCTGACATGAAGTTATCAGTCTATAGTACTGTATCAATTTCTGGGCTTCAAGGGAGATCACAGCCGCGACACAGACAGGCATGGAACAGACATGTGCCGTCACCACTGCAGTCGGCCCTGTTCCAGCACCCGTCTGAAAACTAACCCTCAGTGCTTGAAGACATTACACAGTGTGGACAGATCTAATAGAGCCAGTGTGATGATTGAATCTGTGGATATTTCTCTGTGGGCCGCACCGCTGACAGTTCAACAGCGTGTCAAATTAAGCAGCATAATTGTGTTAGCATGAGAGAGGAGCGCTTGGCAAAACACACAGACGCTGCCTGCCCTCAGGTGCTGCGGGGCGGCCGCCGGTCAGGCAGAACTAATCGAGCCTCCCTCACTCCAACGGAGAGGAGGCTCCGGTCAAGCAGGAGAAAACCTCTGGTTTGCAGTTGATCAGTATAAGAAAAAGACAGAAGCCAATCATTTGTTAAAGTCTGGGGTTGATTGATATACTGGGTGTTGTCTTTATAGTCAAACTTTATTTTTATATATTGTGGTGGCATCAAAAAATTACAAGAAACAAATTTGTATTACTCCTCAGCTGAAAATAGTCCTACATTAAATTATCACATTAAACTATTCACAAAACAGCAACCAGCTATTATTTATCCCCAAAAAAATCCTATTTGTAGTCGAGTAATTTTAAGGATTTATGTTTTAAATTAGAACGATGGGATTTAGGGCCGCGTAGATTATTAGTTTTTATTTTTTTATTAAATTCGTTGAGACAATAAAAAGAGAAAACAGCTAATACAGCCAGTCCTTTAGCCTTGTGAATTATTTATCAGGTGAAAATGCCAAATATTGACTGGTTCCAGCTTCTCCTGTGGGGCGATTTAATATATTTCTCAGTTTTATTGAAAATCTTTGGGTTTCACACTGTTGTTCAGACAAAAACAACAATAAAAAGATGTCACTTTGTGAAACTGTCTGACAACAAAACAAAAACAACCACACGATTTATCAATAATGAAAATACTCAAGAGCTGCAGCTCTTAACTGAGAGCAGTGATGAGGTTTTTCCATCTCAGCTGAGATTGACATGTATATATATATATATATATATATATATATATATACACTGTCTGGTTTGTGTTAACACCGTGAGGTTTCAGTTTCACTGTGAAAACTAAGAGGGAATTATTCTGATAAATATTTTGTGCACACAAGATAAGTAACTCTCTGTCCATGAATAAAACTTGATTATAGCCGAGTTCTCTCCATCACAGTAGCTGTGTGTATCAGAAGTTATAAAAGACACATATACATTTTGAGGTAATTATCTTATGTGCACACAAGATAAAAAAATATTACCATTTGGGACTTAAGAGGCACAGACTGCATTAAAGCAGGAGCTGCTAGGAGTGATTCCCTTTCTAAACAGTACCATTCATACTCAGCAGAGGGAGCAGGAGGCTGCAGCATCAGCAGCTCCACTGAGACGTCTTACTCCATCTTAAATGTGGACATGGCTACACAGGCAAGCGAGTGTAACCGGTGAGTGTTAAAAACGAGTGAGGGGTGTACCTGTCGTTCTCCATCAGCAGAGCCAGGCGGCCGTAGTCCCATGCAGCCTTCCTCAGACAGGAGAAGATGAGCAGCAAGAACTGTAGAAACAAAACAGGGACATGAACCCAGGGGCGCCTGGGAATCTGATTCTCACACACACACACACACACACACACACACACACACACACACACACACACACACACACACACACACACACACACAGTACTCAGCTGCTCTGGCTCTAACATCATCCACATCCTTTCCATATCGCTTGATTTGAAAGCTGAGGCCCGTCTCTATACAAATAATAGACAGGTTGAAAATGCTGCAGCAATAATAAGCCATTTTTTCTTCCTTTAGTAGTACATGGTTGTCTTGGAAACTACCAGAGAGGTCAGCGTGCACACACAAACACAGGCTGTGCACTGATGATCAATGACTGAAGTCAATGGCGTGATATTTCCAGATAGCCTCCATTCTGTAATAATTCACTATTTATAACAATAACACATATTATATGAGTGGAGTCGCGTTTAGCAGCCGTGGTTAAATATGGAATGTGATGGATGTCGACAAATGCAAACAGAGTAAAAGTGCAGATGAGTGTTTGACGGCATTTAATCGTTCATGTATTTGCTTTCAGGGGACATTTGGTAAAGTGGGCAGGGATGACAACCACGTTAATAAGGAGGAGGCTTACATAAATGTTAAACGATTCATTCTTCAGCGATCTAAAGCCATGTATAAACAAGCAGGGAGACCTTGACTGATTGTGGATGAATAATGAGCGTGAGTTCTCATTAGCAGTCGGGGCCCAAACTCCTTCTTTAAATAAGAATCTCCCCGGTCTCTCGCCGTGTCCCCGTCTCCTCCCTGCCGTTTTATTTGATTGCGTCCTGATGCGTGGGCACGCTCTCCTCAACTCCCACACATGATTGCTTCCATATGATGATGGGCCTGATGCAGAGGAGTCATGGGGGGGGTTTGGAATCATGCTTTGACTCTTGCTCGTCATTAAGAGACGGTGCTCGACCCTCTGCGTTGTCTTGACAACCAGGCAGCGATAAAAAATGAGCCAATTAAAACACAGAGGTGGCAGATTGAGAGTGACATCAGTGCTGAGATCAAGCCTGACGGGAGCCGAGGTGGATGACAAGTGAAAGCGGAAGCCTATTATTATCTGGAGACAAGGAGGAGAGACACACAAGCATGTTTGTAAACAGTGCACACACTGCGTTACACAATGTGAAGGGGAAGTCAAGGCAAATTAATATTATCCATGAGATGCACAGGACAATGTGTTTGAATGTTCTGTTTAGTCATGCACATTTCTAAATGAACTAAAAACCCAGATGAGGAAAAGATGATGTATTAAAAGCTAATTCAGAGTAAAAGTTACGTTTTCTTTTGAAATGCACCACAAACTAAAGCTGTTAAGATCAATTTTGTGACATTTACAGCAGTTTATACCACACAAATTCCAGGATTTAGTCAAGTGGACCTCCATAAATTGCTCTTGTCTCATAAAATAACTAATGTCTTTCAAACTCTGAGTCCATGTTTTGGATCAAAGGCTTTCTCTTACAAATCCGAAGTCTATAAAGACAAGAATTCACTCACTAGTGTCAGTACCTCCGCCAAGGTCCAACAGGCCCCCAATGGAACCACATTTAAATTCACTAGATACAGATTTTTTATTTGGATCAGCCCCAAGTTGCACACACTCATAAATACCAGTCCTCTAAACATGTCTGATAGCTTTCATCAAGCTCCATGACATATATTATGAGAAAGGACAATCTCAATCTCTGTTAAAGAAAGTGAAAAAAAACTTCCCTGGATCCCAACCAAAATCTACTGGATTATTTCCTGACAAATTTCACATCCTTCCACCAAGTTTTGTGATAATCCATAAATACTTTTCGTATAATCTTGCTTACAAATGAACAGATACCAATGAAAACATAACCTGCTTGGCAGAGGTAATAATGCTTTGTTAAAAGACCAGTCAGACAGGTTGGGAGAGATATGCAAAGCTTTCTTTCTTATTTTTACGGCTCTTTCATTGGCATTTACAGCCTTTAAGCATCATTATGATTAAATAGAGGAATGAAATGCACGTGTGTTGACATGTTTCCAATATGTCAGAATCAATGTCACACATCATCAACAGCAGGGTGAGCTGCTGGAGACAAGATGTCCATGAGACACCAGTGACCATGCACCACGTCCTGCTGTCTGTTTGTATCAGAGCTCTTCATAAAACCTCAGCAGGGTGTTGACAGTTTGGAAATATTCCGAAATATTGTAGTCAACATGCAGAATGATACCAGGAAGCATTGATCTGGATTGCAAATGGTGGACAAGTTTCCTGTTAAGAGCAAACGTGCTAATAACTAGAGCTGAAATGGTTTGTTGATGAATTGATTTGTAGATAAAAAGAAAATATTGTTTGAGTAACTTTACTATTTTGAAGGAATGTGGGTTTTTTTTGTAAAAACTGCAAGACTTTCTCAAATTGTAATACTTTCAGGTTTAAACTGATTATCTCTCCAACTTGTGATGGCCATGTTTTGAGTGTTTCTCCTGTTATCCTATAGACTAAACAATTCATCAAGAAAATGATCAGTAGATTAAAGGAGGATAGCAATGTGAAATTTGCAGAACAATTTTAAATTAAAGCAGCCAACTTTTTTTTCAGTTTTTCATAAGAGAGGGTGCCAGCTGGCCAATCAGAGCAGACTGGGCTTCATCAGGAGGGGGGGCACTTAAAGAGACAGGAGCCAAATGCAAGTGTTTCAGACAGAGGCTGAAAAGAGGAGCGGCAGCAATGAACAGTCTGAGGAAAGTGATGTGTTTCCAGAACATTAGAGCATGAAAACCTTTCAAGTAAAAACACTAATTAAAATTATGAAGCAGAATATGAACATAATATGTCTCCTTGAAACCTTCCACTCATATCCCTTTTATGGAGTTATTGTGTGTGTGTGTGTGTGTGTGTGTGTGTGTGTGTGTGTGTGTGTGTGTGTGTGTGTGTGTGTGTGTGTGTGTATCTGTACCATCCAGAGCACCGCGTTGATGGCGAGAACCGTGGGCACGCCTCCAAATGGCAGGCCCTGGAGGACGCTGCTGCGGGAGTGGGCGTGGTAGCATCTCTCTGCCGTGTTGTTTTCTTCCCCAAATGAATCCAGGAAGCCCAGACCACCGAGCTCCACGGCACCCCCCTCCACAGGGGGCGCTCTCGTCACAAACAGCTCAGGGTGCGCCATCAGCACTGGACCATCCCTGAGGAGAAACAGAGGAAAAAAATATTTTCCAATATTATTATTTTTTTTTATTGTCTCGGATCATCTCATAGCTGGTCGGCCAGATTCCAGACGTAAAAAAAAAAAAAACATTAATGGAGAAAATTAATGAGAAATTTACATGGGGAAGCAGAGCCGATCTAAAAGTGGCCTGTCACTGTTACAAAATGTGGTGACGACAATACCCAATGAAATTGAGACGTAATGGACCGAGTTCCTTTTTCACATTGTTGTGACTCATTCACATCAATTATCTGTCTCTTAATGTGAGTGCGATTATAAAAGCATTTATAGGAATCAGTTAAATGTCCACCACAGTCCATTAGCAGCCATTGATCTGTGTGTGCGTTTCTTTATCTGACAAATGGAAGTGGAGACGTCACATGGATGGAACAAACTGATTGGATGACGGATTCACTTCAGACTCTTTTTAAAAGGCCTTTGATAACAAATCCATTTAACAAATCCATTTAACCATGTAGACGACACTAAAGCTCTGTTGTGAGAATGAAGAGACTCCATTTACAGTACAAGAGTAAGAGCTTAAACTGTGTTTGAACAGCTTGTTGGGGATTGGCAGTTGTGACCATGTTCTGTGTGCTTCCCTCATGCAGAGGACATTATCATTCACACCGCCATGACCACAGAACGCAGGCCTGAACCATCTATCCTCCAGCAGCACACGCTCGCCCAGCGGTCAATCAATACACTTCCGGCTCCCAGCTGCTCGGCTTGTGTACTCTGCCCGCTGAATAAACAGTCCGACAAAATGGAGCGGCAGCGGTGGCGCGCTGACAAAGCTGTGCATCAATACTGGGAAATCTCCTGAGTGAAAGACGTCAATCGCGAGATTCCACAGCATTTTCAGCCGCGCTGTAGCTGTGAGAGAAGGGCGTGCTCTGTTGTAAACACGGCGTTGGGTCTGCAGCAGTAAACGGCAGCCAAAAACTGCATCACAGCCCTCTGCTGTCCAACTCTCACCAGAGCTGTGGGGGAACAGCAGAAAGAAGCGAGTGAGAAAGGGAAGAGGAAGCTGAAGGCCTCCAAACTGGCACACGATACTGAACCAAACCCCGTTGTGATTTATCACCACACCAGTAATATCACTCCCAGAGCAGCTTCATCCCAGTTTTGTGAAGCGTTGACCGAATGGTGCATGTTGTGCAACAGAAGCCACGGCAGGATGTCTCAGCGTAGGAGGCGAGATGATCAATGGCAGAGCTGCTGTACATCACAGTGTCAGAGAGCAGCGCTGACGAACCTACGTATGTAAGATACAAAGCCGCAGTCCTGCTCTTTCTGTTCGCAGCTCTCACTGCATCACTCTCTGTTCATGTTGTGAAACTGTAAAGCTCAGATACTGTCAGACACATAAAATCTGAGCCTCCCTATGGAGAGGACAGGCGAGGCTTGGATGATATGTATCCAGGTTTACCCCTGAGGGTGGATCACAAAGTACGCACACACATATCTTACACGTCCTCTCTCTGCGCAGCTATTCTTATTAGAACTTTACGTTGACCTCCATTCATTATCCCCAACCTTAACCATGACTTATTCATGCGTAACCCTTATCTTAACCTATAACAACAATGCACATCTTACTCAGGAGCGCTTACAGGAGCTCATAAATGAACTGTTATCTCACTGGGACCAGGCTTTGGTCCCTATGAGGTGAACTGCTTCTGACAAGGTCAATGTTTACTGGAAAGGAGGTAACATAAATGAGTACACACACACACACACACACACACACACACACACACACACACACACACACACACACACACACACACACACACACACACACACACACACACACACACACACACACACACACATACATACACAGCATGATGAACTGACCCATCAATAATAGATAATTCACTACACAGGCTTACAGGACAATGCGTACAGAGGAAACAGTTTTCTGAAGAACTAATTAAAACAGTGACCTCTCATCACATGTTTGATTAGGTGCAGATTTTGGTCTAAAATGTACATTTTGGAAACATCTCAGACAAACTAAAGGACAAACTAACAAATTGATTCACAGGAATGACAGTTTGAACAGAACAGAGTCCGAACTGTTTCTTTGCAGATAATGCATCACTTGTGTTAGCACTATGGCGAAACTGTTTGTAGTGTGTGCCTGTTTTTTTCATAATCTATTCAGTCACCAGTCTAAAGACTTGATGTTTATAGCTGCAGTAAAAGTGGAAGCAGTTCAGAGCCTATTTGAATATGAGCTGTGTGAAATGTGCAACAGGAGCTAAATCAAACCGATGTTACGCCCAGTTAGGAAAGAAAACTACATCTATAGCGCTAAGCTGGAAACACAATGACAAACTCTTGACATGCAGAAGCTTCAACAGACCTTTATCTGCTCATTGAGCTGGTTTTTCTCCTCGCATCAGATGAGCCACTCACTTTGAAGACTGCCGGCTGCTAAACAGTGTAACTCTTCCTTCCCCACCTCCGGAGCAGTGCAGGGTGCCGGAGGATCCGGGCTACAGACTGTGGTGTGGTTTCACACAACATTTGGACAAACGTCACCACATGACTCAGCAGTTTAACCACGAGAGTCCACGGATTTGCTCTCTCCGTTTCATCGCTCGAGTGTAAACACTCGCTCACAAGCTCTCTGTGGTATCCGTTTCTTCTGCGGCACATTCAACTGAAAATCTTTCTAATCCTCTGCCTCGTTTCTCTCCTCCTCATCCCTGAACCAGGCTCTTCCAAGCCAACGCAGCAGATTACAAACTGATGTTTGGCTGGGGAGACAGTGTTGTGCCTCCCGCTGGCAGCTCGGGTGAAATCTCTCCTCTGTGCTTAGTGAGGACTATTAAGATCAGAAGTGCTGAAGTCAGTGCAGGAGCCTCGAGAGAGTGATGAGATGAGTTTGAGTCAGGGAAGCTGCAAAGAGGTAAAGCTACTGTAGCACAGGTCAGCTATTCTGCTGATTGCACCAAGAAAAACAACAACAGCTGAGGTATCTGTGTTTGTGTGTGAGAGAGAGAGACACAGCAATTAAATTGTAAATCGGAAGATCGATAACTCGCAATAAACCTTGATTCAATCCAGATATCAATCATGGCTTGATGATATTTTGATTCAATCAGCTCCTGTTGCCGCTGCGTCACAGACTGCTTCAAACCCACATCGTTATGGTGGCGTCACCAACTGCACATTTTTGCTTCAAATAGAAATTGTACAGCCATGGTTTACGATATTAAGAGGCCATTCATGATGGTAGGATGTTTCACCTCCTTCCAAACCACAAATGTCGAACTCATGCTGGTGTCAGGAGATCACTGAAGTAACAAGGCTACATTGTCTGGGAACATGAATTTCTACAAAAGATTTTGCACCAATACCTTCTGTTAGATGTTGGGATATTTTACAGGTTAAGCAGGAACATCGACACTGATCACAATAAGAAATCACTCTCCCTGTTACCTGAGATAACCGTCACAAATTTAAAAGTAATCCATCCAGCCCATGGCTGTCAAACCAGGTCACTAAAAATATCAAAATGCTGTGATTTGCTGATGACATATTTCAGGCTGGACCATAGACCGTATGTAAAGATGGACGAAGCATCTCCACTTCCTTACTCTATCCAGAAATGACGCCAAAATATCCCGGATATAAACGTTGCTATCTTGCGCATTCGGAGGGAGAGTCTGCAAAGCAGTGATCGGGGAATCATGGGACCAAGGTAGCGATATCTCATCGATACATGCACTCAACCAATCAGGAGTCAGTCTCAGCTTTGTAGCAACGATAACTAATTAAAACCAAATTTACTGGAAGAATGATCACAAACATCAGTGTGATAAGAACTACCTAAAATGACCATCTTTGAGAAAAATCTCATTGACGTGCTCTTCGACTTCTTAGTTTTGGTCCATGTCCCATGTGCTAACATGAAGGAGGCGCGATTTATGGTCTTTACTGCAGCCAGCCACCAGGTGGTGATAGAGACACTTTGGCTTCCCTTCCTCCCCTAAAAACACCAGGGTGAGTGATGACATTCATCCACTGCTCACTTTGACCATCCTTTTAGTCTCTCTCTCTCACATCTCTCGACAAGTGCTTTGTCAACACGAGAAACTGAATCTCTGTCATCATAAAAAACAATCTTTACAATTAAACATGTATCAAAGGGGTTGGGCCGCAGCAGCGAAGTCTCATCAACACCATAAAGCATGTGAAGGACGACTCCGGCAGAGCCTCGCCTCCCGTCGTCAAACTTTCAGCCGGATCAAGATAGATGACGTTACCTGCCGCGAGGAACCAGGGAGAGATGGATCTGTTTTACTAGAGAGAAATCCACCATAAATAAAAAAGTGAACTTGCACTGACCTCCAAACCTCTGCACCTAATCAACTGCCAGAGGCTGTGAGAAAAAAAAGTTAACTTTCCGTTACCATAAATAAAAGAATAAATGGTTTCAGAGCTGTTTTCGTCTCGACTGACCCGGCTGCATCCCTGTTAGACAGGCAGGTCTCCCCTGCCACCGTCATGTTTCTGTTGGCAAACACTGTCCTCGCTGTGTGTGGCAGTGATACCAACATGAAGAGGAAAGGTTTGACATTTCCCTCGTCTCTGGCTCCATCTCAAAGGCCCCCGAGCTGGTAGAATATGTATGAGTGTGTTTTCTCTGTGAAATTCTGGGGGTTTAAATAAGATTCCCTGAAAACAATCCCTCTCTAATTGACTGCACAGTCATTAAAATAAATCTTGATTAAAATTATGTCAGCTTTGAAGGCACACTAATTGTTTCTGGGCCATTTGTGGGTAGTGAAACAAGGTGAAGTCAAAGACGGCACAGAAAGATGGACGATGCGTCTACACTGCCTACCGTTATACAAGAGTGAAGCAGAAATATCCCAGGAAGCACTGCCGCCAACTTCTGCTTTTGATTTCATTTGGAGCCAGACTCTGCAGAGTAGAGATCAGGGGATGGAGCCACGGTATCAAGATCCCACCGATACATGCCCTTGACCAACCCCGTGTCAGTCTCTGCTGCCAATCATGACCTTTCATCCCATTTTCATACTGTTGAATAATGAATTAAATTGGAATTGTAAGTCGCAAAAACTATTCAAATCAACCAGAATTTGTGGGAAGGGGTGTCTAAATACTTTTGGCCATATCCTGTGAAATGTGTTGATATTTTAAACCGTCTTCTGGCTCGTGCCTCCTAAGTCACATGCACAGTTCCTGCTTCATAGGCTCCACCAGCTCATTCTCTCTTTTCACCCAATTATAGCCTGACACACTCGCCTTGAGCCAATCACCTGAAAGCGGTCAAAGTTTAAAATGACCTCTCCCTCCTGTCATTCAGCCGTCGGTTCAGTACTCTGATCAGTGAGTGACCCACCTCCACCCCTGCACCACCTCACCTCATGGGTCGTCTCCCTTCAACCGTCCAATCAGAAGCCTTTATGAGACGTCCTATTATCGTGCTCCATTCCTCATCACCACCACCACCTGTGTCTACGCTTCCATGATGTTCTACTTTCCAGTTTAAGCACCAAAGTCTCTTCCTCTGTTCCCAATAAAACTCATTTTATTCTTATCTACTCATTCTCATTTGTTAGCTGTTCGAGTTGAAGCGTGATACTCGAGCATTGGACGTGTTGTTCCTTTGCCGGCGCCATTACCATTCGTCAGTTTGTCACAGAAGCACAATGAATCCTGGGATAGGAAGCGCTCAGAATGATCCACCCATTCAACGCATTTGTATATTGAGGACGCATTTGTCAGCCGCATCTGAATGAGCCATCAAAATAGTCTTGCCGTTGTGACGCAATCTGTAATCAAATGCAGCCCCTGAAGTGAGACACAGCTAATAAGTCTCTGCTGATTTTAAATGGGGATGCCATATGTGAATGCAACTTATTCTCAGCTCGACAGGAGCTACAGGCCTCTGCTGTGCCGGTTGTGGTTGGAGGTTGGTGTTGCGGGGGATGGAGAGGGGGCAGACCCAGCCTGAGGGAGGGAGAGAAAAGGGGGCGGAGGTTTTTAGCACAATCTGCTCACCACCTGCTCAGTGGAGAAAGAGGGAGGAGGCTTCACTCTTTACACAGCTCACTCTCGTTCTCTCTCTCTCCATCACACGACACAATCACAGACCACTGATGTGCGTCTGCCACGAGGGCACAGTGATGGCAGCATCCCCTCATTTAGCCTCTTTTCCGGAAAGATGAATGAGCCATAACATGACTGGAGCGACGACTGCGTGCACGTGCTGTGCTCGACAAAACATAACAGCAGCTCGGTGTCTGGCTGCACATGCTCAGTAGCCTCCCAGGGGAGCACTGTGGGTCTGCCCCGCTGCTGCTGCTGCTGCTGCGTGGACTGAGCCCAATCCTCACCAGGACCCATCTGGCTTCAGCAAGAGCTCCAGTCTAACATCACGTGTGTGCAGGAACCAGAACCTGACTGATCGAAGGTTTCTCTGCAATACTTCTGGAAGATTTCACCTCAGCTTCTGAATCTAAAAATGAGCTTGCGAGTAAACCTCAGAGTGGAATTCTCTTCACCTGCACATCGAACAACAAGTGGACACACAGATTCCATCGGATAAATATTTTCAGCATCAATCACGTTTTAAAAGTTAAATGCATTTACACAACATGCAACATGTCTCTGGATGCTGACACAACAATCATGTGTGATGTCATATTTACATTGTAGTCGTGTGGTCATGCAGTTGCCTGCAGGGAGGCTTGGTATCGTGAAGCAGAAAAGCGTCAAAATCTGAGATATGAGAGTCAGTTGCTGAGCAGCAGTGTTTGTAAGGCAGGAAATGTCCTAAGTACTTATCATCGGTTTTCCCTTTTTGTTTTTAATTAGAAATTTCGAGAAATACAGCATCTTAATCCAAACCCTCTCTGCAGGAGTATTTAGTTTTCATACTGTGAAATTAAATAGTAGACAACTCAGGGAATCAATATAAAAACATATACATGCCTTCGAGTTAGGGTTCATTTAAAGGCATATGCTTTAGAAAATGGTCTGCAACTGTGAAGAAGGGCTGCACCTGATTATTAATACTATCTCTATTATCTCTCATTATTTTAACGAGAGTAAGTAAATGATTAATCACGTTTGAGCTATAAAATATTACAAAGTAGTGAAAATTTTAATTTCTACCCAGGGCCCATGTTGCAACAAAAAGCTTCTGCTGTTCTACCAGCCCACAGCACATGTAAACAAGAGGCACAGTCGGTATAAATTTCTACGTGGCAAGTGAGAGGATAAGGTCGTCTGACACCTGTGCATGTCTGCGAACATCAAGTGCTGCTGCCTGGTGCTATACTAAGCTGTATGGCAGCCTGCGCTCCGCTGGTAATAATCTATGTACAATACATCAGTGGCAATGCTGCATGCGTCGCTATCACAGTGAGGGACCCCTGTGGAATAGCAGGCAAGATAACAGCAGGAATCTCAAACAGCAGGAAGCCTCTGAAGACACCGAGAACAAAGACGAGCCCGCGGTACATGTCTGCTGTGGTTAGATGGCAGGAGGATGGCAGGACTCTGTGGTGGCATCGGCCATCTTCTTTGGAGTGGTCTGCTGGGGTAGAAGCATTTCAACTGCAGACAGGAAGAGACTGGATAGACTGATTAGGAGGGCCAGCTCGGTCCTGTGATACCCACTTGACCCGGTGGAGGTGGTGGGACAGAGGGGGATGATGGCGAAGCTGTCTTCTCTGCTGGACAGCCAGTCCCACTCCCTGCAGGACACCATCAATGCACTGGGCAGCTCCTTCAGCTGTTGATCCTTTGCCATTATCTTTAAATGATTGGTTGTATTATGGTGGCTCGTAGACTGTGATGGTGGGGACCATAGATCGTGATGGTGGTGGCAGCTGATCATAGATCGTGATGGTGGATCCTGATCGTGGATGGTGGTGATGGATTGTGGTCGTGGTGGCAGCCGATCATGGACCATGATTACAACAAGCCTCCTCACATATTCTACCATTACTGACAATAACTCCTCCAAATCAATGGTCATTGCTGTGTAATTCCATATTGATGTATAAATAACTTTAAACATTGGCACTCCTTTCCATAAAAACTGTTTCTTGTAATCAGTGTTATAAATGTGATAATTTTGTTGATGTGATCAGTTACACGTGGCATCTATAGCACTTCTTTCCATCCAGGGAGAGGGAGCCCTCACATGAGGATGTTAAACCCTATGAGACAAATTATAATTCGTGAATATGGGCTATACAAATACAATTTGATTGATTGATTGACTGACTATTTAACTTGTTTGCCTTAATTTTAGATTTTGTATTATATAATTAGCTGTCTTTGATTTGAAATGCTATTTTGCATGTTGTCTTTGATGTTTGGTATTCTTGTTTTTACTTGTCCTCCTTGTGAAGCACTTTTATAATGACAGCTTTGAGAGGTACTATACAAATAAAGTTAATGTTATAATAATTATTATTATTATATATCCACCTATGGCATTAGGGTTGGACAATATAATGATACCATGAGACATTTCTAAGCAAATTCTTTGATATCTTTAATAGACAGTGGTGAGCCACCACATTGATTACTTAGGCTTTTATTTCACTGGATCAGACATAAAACACTTCTACAAATGGCTCCTTATTTCAATTCTCAGAAAAATGAATATGATACAGACTATCAGGGCTAAATATCATGACTGAGGATTTTAGCCACTTCACCAACCCTTCTACAGTACAGACTGTAAATATTGTCACTGTTGAGCAGAAACCGTATATGTCCAAAACCAAAACCACCATTTATAAATAAATAGAAGTAATGGACCCACAGCATTTATTTAGGCAAAGAATGTAAAATGAAATATGGAAATCAAAGGTTTACGTTGCAAACGATGATATTTACTGTTAACTGGGAAAAATATCTTCAATGTCGAAACAACTAAAATTAATATATTCATAGTAGAAAACATACAATACTTTCAAGGCCATGAGCTCTTAAAGGTACACGATGAACACAATAAACCTACGTAATGAAAAAGATAAAAAAAGATATAATGTAATTAGGCCATGAACTCAAGTCCAAAGCTCCTTCTGGTTTCATATTTGAAATTCCTGGACCTTAAATCTCAGAGCAGTGGATGTGACTCTGCAGCACAATGCTTTGCACCATTAGAAGAGGAGATAACTCACAACACTACAAAGGATCTTTGTACACCCACCTCACTGTTTTACTCTGTGGACATTCTACTCATTCCTACACAATTGTCAAGTTCTCACGGCAGTAGAAAATCTAATAAACCAACAAAGAAACAAAGGAACAGGGTTGAAAACATCACTTCCCTGGCAGAGGTGATAAATAATGGACAGAGGCTTGTGCTTTCTTGTGATTTTCTCTCAAATATAACTCCCTGTCATCGTCTTACTCAGCAGCTGTTGATGATGTACAAGCAGCACATCCCACATACTGAAATCTCTCCTTTCAATCTCAGCTTAGTCTCCTGAAATATTAATGCACATGTGATACTTGAGGATGCCCTGCGTTCATTTGCTCCCTTTTCTTGGGAGATGTATGGAGCACTCTTCCTTGAGCAGTCGCGGATTAAAGTTTAAAGAGATGGACCACTGAAAATCTGTTTGGTTTCACCTTTGTCCATCGCTGATACATGAAAGAGTTGTTCCTATAATCCACAGATGGAGCAATCCAATTAAAATGGAGTCAAATCACAGATACCTGACTCAATGAAATAACTGCAGAGGATTGTGCAAAGTGAATTTAGAGATGACACTCTTCGGGCGTCCATTAAAACCCTTAGATGTCTTTGAAAAGCCTAATGTATGTGTGTATGGAAGCCAAACAAGATGGAGCTCCTTATAAATATTGAACAACACTAATTGCCACCATCACTGCCATTTATCCTCAGATGTGATGAGCCGTGTGTGCGTGGACACATTAGTCTGATGACTCTCTGCGTCCTCATTTAAATACCTACAGTAAATATCATTTTCCATTAGGCTACAAAAGATTAGACGTTTATTCTTTAGCATGCTGCCACGCAAAAGCAACTAAAATGTCAAAAACCACTTTAAAAATCTGGCATCTGAAAGGACGATTATTTTCATCATAGTGTTATGGAGATTTGTTTAAATCAATTTTTTAAATTTAGTTTTGTCTCTTTCGCTATCTTAGCATTGTCATATTTTGTTGGGGCTCTCTCACCCAGGATAATAGTAGATAGAGTAAAATCAGATGAAGATTATCCAAATCTAAGAGTCCCCTATTATTGCAGTATCCGGGCGGCTATGGAGTGTCAGGAGTTAGAGAGGGTCAGCCACCAACAGTCGGTAGTTCGATTCCCCAGTTCCTCAAGTCTGCATTCCTAAGTGTCCTTGGACAAGAGAGGGAACTCCAAAAATGGCCCCTGATGGCTGTGCCGACAGTGTTTGAATGTTGTGATAGAAAAAGCGTTGCATATATATAAGTGCCAGATGAATGAATGGGTGAATTGTACGGTAAAGCATTTTGAGTCCATTTACTCTATTTAGCAAATTCATAGGACCCAAAACGGATACAGGAAGCTACATAGACAACAACTGCCTTCACCCTGCAAGATTTCCCTCACACATCGTCAATGCGGTGGTTAGCACTGTTGCAAGAAGGTTTTAGGTTTGAATGTGGGTTTGAATGGATTTAGCATGTTCTCATGTTCTCCCCGTGTCTGTGTGACGACAGTGTGGCAGTGTGACAGTCATATTGCTGGAGACACATAGAGAAGACACAACAATGGTTTGGAGAGATGTGCCAAGTGTCAGATATATTTGTCCAAGAGAGAAGCTCAACATGCTTTGTGGCCACTGGGACTTGGTGAGATGAAATACGCCTTTTTACAGGAACGGCTCCGATTAACTTGTTAACCTTCTGTGCGGCTCATCAGCCTGGTCTCCCTGATGCAGCCGGTATTGATATCTGCTTAAGACATCATCCGTCTCCAGACTTCATCCCTGCGAGATCTCCCTCACACACGGCCAGGTGCGAGTGCTACGACCTCATATTACCTCAAGAACATCTTCTTAAATATAATTAAAACCCTGCCTTTGTCTGTGATACAACCCTACAGTAGAGTCAGCAGGAATTCAACAGGTCAACACTTTGCTCAGTTGACCACTAAAGGTTTTTGAGCCTGTAGAAATCCAGCAGACAGTGAAGGCAGCGTGGTCACACATCCTCTAATGTTCCTCATCTGACGCATGAGGTCCTCATATTACAGATTCATGTGTTTACTAAAGACCCAAAGGAAGCATGAGGAACAATGGGTGTAGTGGCGAGGAGAGGAGCTGTGTGTGTTTTGGGTGTAAAGGTCTGATACGATGCCAAACACATCCTCATGCTCACCAGCGCTGCGCCACGATGCGGGGAAGCTTCTCAAAGAACCTGACTCAGCCCCTCACATTTGAAATCTTTATAAATGGAGGAACATTATGATTCAGGTACATTTGGCGAGTCTTGTTCACTGCGGCGCCCACAACTGTCTGCGCACCCTGCTTCCTTCTTCCCTTCCTTCCTTCCTTCCTTCCTTCCTCCCTTCCTCCCTCCAGCTCTGTAACTTGATCAAATACGATTGCGCCACGAACAGCGTCAATAACAAACCGCTCCGGTCCACGGTCAAATCAATGCAATGATTCATGAGGATTTAAAAATATAAAAAAATCACTCACCTCAGGAAGCGTCAGTGATCGCTGGCGTCTGGCGATGATGGAGATGCCGCTTTGTGTGTGTGTGTGAGTGTGAGTGTGTGTGTGCGTGTGTGTTTTTATCCAACACCAAGAAACAAGAGAAACTCCCACCTGCTCAGGGACCGTCTGACAATGACACACCTGCCGAGGGAGCGTCGAGTAATTTCACTGCAATATTTTCATTTATCGTCTCTGATTTTAGAGCATCCAAATTCATGACATCAATTTAATTAAATTTGTTTAGCGCCAAATCACAACAGGCATCATCTCATTTGACATAGTAAGGTTTGAGACCTTAGAATAATGTAGAGAAACTCAACTGTTCCCACAACGAGCAAACACGTGGTGACTGTGGAAGAAAAAAACAACAACCTTAACAGGAAGAAGAAACCTCCAACAGAAACAGACACCTGCCTCGACCGGTTGGGGTGAGAGAAGAAACATGGGGAGGGGGAAGAGAGACCCTGTCAGACTGGTTGTTATAATGAAAATAATAATAAAAGTGATACATATATGTAATGATGTTATTAATAATAACAGCATCAGCTAATAGTAGTAGTAGTAGTAGTAATAATAATAGTAGTAGTAGTAATAATAGCAGCTATTCAGTTTTGTGTCACTTATTTAGCAGATGAAATTATCTGTAGTATGAAAATGGTGGATATATAATAAAAGCTTTGACAGGCTGAGGCGAAGATAATGATCTCTGCATGAACAAAAAAATATTTTTTATTGTCTGTCGTGTACAGATGCAAATGTTAATGTTGATGACTTTGATCTTATTGTTCAGGGTTGTCTTAACAAATGTGAGACACTGAATGATTTCAACAGATTTTTTTTGTGGCATTTTTTTATTTGACGGCTCTTTATTGTTGCTGAATATCATTCAGATTTGTCTGAAAGGGATTGTTTTCTTTTCTCACTATCTGATATTGCAATTCCTTGTGCCCGCAGACAGCTCCACACCGATCAACATTGATTTGCATATGCACACAAAAGACAAAATGAAATTAAGCAATACCCCCCCCTAAAGTGACATTTTTCAATATAGGCTACAACTATACAACTGCAGATGAACGTGCAAGGACCAAGAAAACACCATGTGTGTGGATATGTTTCGCCTGCAGAGGAATATAACAGCAAAACATAATAAATCACTACACACTACATCACTAATATGACAGCACTGAGGCAGGATAGGTAGAATCAGTGAGGATATATTGCCACCTACAGGAAAACTGTCTCTCCTACAAATTTCTACAAATACAATTTAAACCGAGCAGCTTTTCTGTCTCTTTAACTACACTGACTCAAGTACATGAGGTACTTGCCCTTCCCCTGTATTTTTGCATTTCATACCACTTTATACTTTTATTCCACTCGTACAGTTCATTTAGCAATTTGTTCACTTTAAAAAAAAAAAACCTAAGTGACGTGAGTGAGTAATTAAATTGATTTACTTTTTTTTAATTAATTTGAATTGAAGCATTTCTCTTTATTTCTAGTATTGCTGCTCTTAAATAAACATAGGGTCTGAATATCCCTTCAATCAATATCTGCAATGACAGATGGTGGACCTAAGATATTTATTAATTAGAGGTAATAAAGGGGCCAATTATGTTCAACGTCCATATATACATACTCCTGATTTAGTAGACATTTAAGTCAATCCTTGTTTTGAGCAAAGTCACTAACTAAGACTACTGACAGAACGGGGGCAGCTCAGGGGCCAATCATATTTCAGCTGGGGCCAATGCCCCCGGATCCGCCCCTAGAAATGGTATAAGAAATGTCAAATTGCAATCAAAGGATAAAATGAAAGCATATTTTAAAGGAAAAAACTAAACCAAATGAGTATATATAATATAATATAATATAATATAATATAATATAATATAATATAATATAATATAATACAATACAATACAATACAATATAATATAATATTAATCTAACCTAATTTAGCCTAAGTAGGTTTTCTCACTATTATCATTATTACTATTATTCCACAGTATAAAGGTGTAATCTGCCTTAAAATTTGACATGTCCATGTATCTAGATAGATAGATATATCCTAAGAATAATTAAAAAGACAATCTAAAATGTAGGTAAACTTAGAAAATAAAGAAAGAAAGGAAAAAAAGACGCATCCAGACCAACAGGCGGCGGTAGACAAAGGAGCAGACGGCAGTTTAAATGCTATAGAGACGTCAGTGTGTCTAAACAACACCTTTCTGTCTGTGCTGCTGTGTGTGAATGAACGTGCTGAGGTCTGTGGTGCTGAACGGACAGCTCCTCCGCTCCTCCGCTCCTCCGCGCCCTGACGTCCGCAGGTAGGTCGCCCGGTCACCACGCTTCCGTTAGATCACAGCTTCCATCTGCGTGGCCATGGAAATAAAATGATTGACGCCATCACTGGCACCGGTCTAATTTGCCTCCTGAAGAAAGCAGGACACGGAGAGGAAGCAGACCTCTCTGTCCTCTGGCGAATTAATGGATCAGATTCCCAGTGTTTTGATTTTAGGGCATAGAGACTCAGTTTCAGGTTGACTGTAGGTGTTTTTGTCTGTTAGTGCTGTAGGTCAGGAGATCACATGTGAAGAGGCTGAGATATTCTTGGTATTCTCAGTGGCCCCTGAGAATCCCTAGACCCACATTTGCTCAGAAATGAGTTTTCTTCAGTGCACGCTCACACTGCGCGTATTACAATAAGAGATGACACTATATTTATGATCTGCCTAATAAGTATAAAGCTCTCAGTCAGATGCTCAACCACATTATAAGAGGTTTTCCATCTAATCTTTTTATTTCCATAGTGTGATAATGAATATAAATAATTTTGAATTGGAATATAACAAAATGTATGGTTTTTGGTAATTGAATGAAGGTTGGTTAAATCAAAATGCTTAGAGTTCATATTGAAACAGCTTCTGAAGCAAAGGTTTTGGATGTTATAATAGATGACAAACATACTTGTAACCACATATATAATATATAAAGAGGAAAGTGAGCAACCGTGTTGCAGTACTGTACAAAGCAAAAGTCCCTTTAGATGTTGGGTCACCCCATATTTTGTATTGTTCACTTATTCATTCATATTTTGATTATTGCATTGATGAGTGGGGCAACACATATAAAACTATCAGACCTGTGAGCAATGAGCTATGTGACTTGTAAAAAAAGGACAATGTAGGGGAACATATAGCAACAGACTGTTTATCAAAATCAAATGTTTTGAAACTTCAAATGTTGGTTGACTTCAAAATATTGTTGGTTATGTGTAAAGCCAGAAATGGACAGCTACGTGAGAGCAAATGATGGGGATCAAAGAAGGAAGTAAAATTTCCATAGTCCATATGCATGTACAACTTTACAGCAGACCTGTATTTCTTTGTACGGAGTGAAACTGTGGAATTGTCTGCACAATTATTTATGTTTTATGTTATTTATGTTGCCTGAATATTATCTAAACTGAAACAGTATGAATTAATTTAGTAACATTAATGTTATGAATGACTTTTTTATGTGATTTGTGAAAATAAAATAAAAGAAAGGGGATGACCATTTGTATTTATGTGGTTATTTATATGAAAGGGGCAGGCAATACAATGTTTTCTTCTTCCTGTTGCTTTTTTGTTCATGGAATGTATAACTCAGCTAAACTTAACTAAACCAAGAAACTGCAAGAAACTAAATAAAGAAAAGCGGCTGAAAGATACAAAATATTTTGTGATGGAGTATAAAGTACTGACCTCTATCATTAGTCAAAGTTACTGTTAAATGCTTTATGATAACATTAGGCTCACTGTGTCCTCTTCACTGTCACACAGATATGTTCACCAGGATGTTAAAACTGAGACTCCTCAACGCTGTAGCACCTGCGTACTTCTTCACAGCTACAGCAATCACCTTCATTTTGCACTTCTGCTTCTTCGTCCCAACGATATTCCCAAACCCCGAGACATCACCCTGGGGCTCCACAACTCTCCACACAGTTGTTTTCCTCTTCCTGATGTTCAACGCGCTGGGGAACTACATAATGACTATCAAATATCCCGCTGAAAGTGCCAACGAGACCGGGGTTCCCGTGTGCTCGCCGCACTGCTCGGACAAGGTGGACGCCCACTACCTCCTGAACGGACGCCACTTCTGCAAACTGTGTAAGAAAGTCATTCTCAAGAGGGATCACCACTGCTTTTTCACCGGGAACTGCATTGGCAACAAAAACATGCGCTACTTCATCATGTTCTGCATCTACACGTCGTGCACATGTTTGTACTCTCTGGTTCTCGGGGTGGCCTTCCTGACAGTGGAGTACTCCATCTCCTTTGAGAACCCGTTGACCTTCCTGACTCTCCTCCTCCTCGCCACAGGCTACTTCTTCATGGGTGATTATATTTCCAGTAAGAGGTGATCATTTCAGGTACATGACTTGGTGATGAATTAACATCTTCCTTCTCAATTCCTCCTCCCAGGAACCATCTCAGGCATGCAGCTGTTCGTGGTGCTGATGCTGTACGTGTGGCTGGGCATCGGCCTGGTCTGTGCAGGGTTCTGCTGCCAGCAGGTCCTGCTGGTGGCCCGGGGTCAGACCTGGTGTCAGATGCAGAGAGGGCAGCTCGTGGAGAACCGCAGCCCCTGGAGATCCAACCTAAAGGACGTTTTCGGTACCCACTGGATCCTCGGCCTTATCCTGCCTGTGCAGACAGTGGAGATGTGCGCTGACGAAACAGACGCACATAAACAAGACTGAGGGATAACCACATATCAGATCAACAGCTCACGATAGGTCATGCAAGCAGCACAAGTTGTAGGATAAAAGCTTTTTCTTTGGAGCCATGTGGTTAAGGTCATTTTAAATTCTACATGGATGCTTTATGACTTTTTGAGTAGACATTGAAATAGTTAGCTTTTAGTAAACATTCCTTTAAGGACAGGAGCCATATAAGCAACGTGAAACTGCATAGGTGTAAACTTTACGTAGCTTTTTACAAGGCAATATTAAGAAACATAAATTGTTTTTGACCTAGATCACTTTACATGCACTACTACATGCTTACATAAGATTATAAAGATGCTTTTGCACAGGTGCATGAATTCACTGCTTTGTAAATTTGTATTATGCCTCTGATCTGCCAAACAACAGCGCTTTGAGATGATCAAAGTGTGTTGCTCTTCCACATTTCCTTGTAGGATGCTACAAAGTGACTTTCAGGAAACACATGGCTTTTACAAGAATAATTCACTTGACGTTAAGGGCTAGCAGACAGAGAAAATGACAGTGGACAAAATAAACTGCGAGGCCACTGCTCAGACAACTAACTGTTGTATGTTGTTGAGCCTCATGTTTTCTACTGAAAAGAATGTGACTCGGTTTGATGAGGGTACAGGGATGTTCCCCTTTATATGGCCGGGGGAAATGTGAAGATGATTACCATATTATTATCCAGGGTATTATTCACAATGTGCCATAAAATCCCGTCTTACATGCTTACCGATGACCCCAAAGATGAGTTATTCACTGAACTGCTATTGATAGAGCCCTTGGTAGAGCAATAGGTAAGGACTTGTCTGTTATACTGCAGCTACAGCTATGGGCATATTCAACATTGTGTCAAGAGATGTTTTGGATTTCAAGATGTATACTTTCTAGAGCTATTTTGTCTATTCCTGTTATACCAATAAAAGTACTCAAAACACAACAAGCTGCTATTCTCTTTTTCAAAACTACAAATTCTGAGCTAAGTGCAATAAATGAGTTGAGAGGAATGAGGCAATAGTTTTCAGATGTTATTTTATGACAGTTCATTATTATTATTAAAGTGACTTTTGCTGCAGAAAAGCACATTTCACAATAACAGGAAAAACTCTGAGAAATCATTTAAGATAAATTGTAACCCTCTAACCCGCCCTTTGAAAACCAAGACTGATTATTTCTTAGATGTATGATGAGTAAGTATTGCAACAGTTGACTTAACATTCATAATTGAACCATTTAAGACTTTATGATTATCTTACCACTGCAACTCTGACTCTATTGTGCTCCTAGAGTTATACTTTATTTTACACTTTCAAAGAATAATTTTAATGCTTTGGAGACATTCAACAGTCACATGGAGCTCACAAAGAAATACAGAAATCTAAGCTGCTCACGCATTGATATGATGGACAAACATAGGGATATATAATAGGCACAGGCCTCCAGTTAAAACATTTATATTCACATTATTTCATCAAGACAGAATGTTCAGTTTGAGAAACAAGTCATAACATTTGTCTAAAAATGCTATCAGTAATCTTGTAACTAAAGTGCAAGAGTTTGTTATAAAAAACGAAATGAAAATAATACTACATCATATCAAGCTTATAACTACAGATGGAATAAGCATGGCAGCAACATATGCAAAATCAAGACAACTATGTGGCTACAGCACTTCACTTGCAACAATTTAAGTTCTCGCAAATTTGTACACTCCCACACATTTTAAAGGTTCAGTGTGTAGGATTTAGTGACATCTAGTGGTGAAGTTGCATGTTGCAGCTGAATACGCCTCACCTCACCTCACCCTCCCCTCCCAAGCATGAAGGAGAACTTAATGGTATTCTAGGGTAAAGAAAACCACAATTTGTACAATTTAGGTGATTACACACTTGTGAAAACGTCACTAGGATTATTTTATATTCAATTTCTGCCAAAAGATCCCTTTCACCCCTTTAAATATTACACACTGGACCTTTAAGGTGTCTTTTGAAGAGCTTGCAAGAGCCAAAATAAGTGTATTAAAAGGCAGCAAGAAAAAGGGTCATATGCAACTGCAAGTGCAGACAGTCTCCAAAACATCATATGTGTTGGGTTATATTTGTGAATGGCTTTGTTTGTCAATATTTCATATGGTTCTTGTTTTCTTGTGTTTGAATGATAAAGATTCTCTTAATAAAGAAAGGGTGTCAATCCTTGATGTCACAAAGTAGCTGTAGGGACGTAGAATGCGACCTCTGGTGGGGAAGGAACCAGAGTGGGTGCAGGAGGTGGAGTGGGACCAGTTAGATACTAGACAGGGCTCACCTCGACCCACAGCTCTGGCTCTGGAACCAAACTGAAATCCTTTTACAGAGTTGCCCAGGGTGAGTGTAATGGAGTTCTCCCTGGAGAATGCTACTGCAAGTCGCAAAGAGGAAGGCTCTGACCGTTTGTGCTTATGCTACTAATAGACGTTCCAAGTGTCCAGGTTTCTTTAAGTCTGTGGCTGAGTTCTTAGGAAAGGCACCACTTGGAGACTCTATAGTTTGTCTCAGGGAACTTCAAAACTCATGTAGGCAACAATGGAGAAACCTGGAGGGAGAAGACTGGGAGAGACAGGCTGCCTGATCTGAACCCTAGTGGAGTTTTGATGTGCGATAGCCACAGATCGGCTCTGTTGGCTTCATCAGACCCTCAACGTGCAAACTGGTAGGAGACCCTGGGGCAGACCCTCAACATGCTGGAGAGATTCGATATTGAGTCTTCCAAGTAAACCGTTGCTGGGGAGAGAGAGATGTCTGGCTGCCTGGGTTAAGTAGCTGCCACTGCAACCAAACCCTCTGTATTCATCAAAAAGGGGATGGATGCAAACAAGTATTAAAGGGGACCAATAATGCTTTTCCCTTATCTTCTGTCATATACATAATGTTGCAATGTCAGATGTCCATATTACACATGGCCTATAATTTCCAATAAATTACTGTCTGTTAGGTTCCAAGTACAGCACAGCCCCTGTCCCAAAAAAAGTCTACTTGAGTAGAATTATAGACATTAAATGAACTCCAGCACACAAATAAACATCATTCGGCGACAGAAGAATAACGTTTCAATTTTAGCTACTTAGTTTTACAGTAAATGTATGAGGTGTTGTTCACAAGTGCTCGGTGCGCTACTCCTTGGCGGGCTTCCTGATCTGTGACCGATCAGAAGAGAGTAAGATTTTAGGAGTCCAGAACTAATATGGCCTGTTTCAATCAGCAGCCCACCGGGGGGGCTGTATAACTGGCACTTTGAGATAAATATGGGCTTTCGAATTGTGCATCAAGAGTATCCCACAATAAAAAACAGAGTTGGAAATGAGCACAATAGGTCCCCTTTAAAAATAAATAGTATAGATACCAAATGTATATTTACAAATTTACATTAAAAAAGTACTGGTTTAGCCAACCCCCTGATCTACTTCCTGACAAAGGAGGCATGTCCTTTTTCAGTTTCATCTACTATACCATGTTAAAGGTAAATAGATCGACATAATTAGGGATGCGTTTAGTAAAAGAAAAACAAAATGCATTTATCCATATCAGGTTTTCTATGCGATCTTAAAAGTTAACATTATGCTCATATTTTCTCTGCAGATCAGAGAGTCAAAGCATGTATAAGGAATTAACCCCACGTGCCCTCCCATGCTGTAAGGCATGCGCTTGTGCAGACAGCAGTTCGGTGTATAGAAGGCCTAGCCCTATTGCAAGTGATACTTGCTCTTTGAAACAGCAGAGGCTAGAAAAACTATTATAGGCAAAGGTTTGAAATGTAAGCATGCTACCTAGCTCCCACTTAGTAAGAGAGAATGTGCTACAGCTTCATATTTAGAGATTAGACCATCTGAATTATTTTGTCTCCATTATCTGCGGATATAAGATAATTTGTACTAACAACCTGCTGACAAAAGCATTGAGTTTAGTTGAGTTTTTTTGGTTAATTGAAATGCTGGGTGCTGTGTTGACTATTTCACAAAAAGAAAGCTTTTCTTGAAACCATCTTTTTCACATTCTGAAAATTGTATTCTGTCCCCCAGATTGAGAATCGCTGGTCACATGTACCAATACATTATGCCAGGAGTCTCTGACCTTTAGCGCCCCACTGTTCCTTATCTGTGTCCTGCAGAGAGAGCTGGAGTTTAGTCCAGATCTGTGGGTCTCTGCTGCTCAGAGCCTCCAGCAGCAGAGCCGTCTGCTCTTGAAGTTGCTGCAGCTGGCCTTGGGTGCGCTTATTCTCCTTCATAAGCTGCTTTGTGCGCAAGGTGATCCCCAGCAAGCCCGACTTGCTGAGAATATTGTAGGTATTGCTGAAGCGTTTCAGCTTGTCATTGTCCATTGAGAGGTCGTCCTGGTATTTGTCAGCATGGATCTCGTCGTCGTCCATCTCTGTCCTGAATTCATCTGTACAGGGGGGCAGAGAGCTGGTGTCTGCCAGTGGGTAGAGAGAGTTGTCAATAAGCTGCTCCTGACTCTCGGCTGCCTGTGTCGGAGTGTTTGCTGCTTCAGAGTTGGCGATGGGTTTGACAGGAGTCTGCAGTGGCAGCTGTAGGCTGGGGGAGCTGTAAGGCCTGTGGCTGCGGTGATGCCTCCTGTGTTGCTGGTCATTTTCTGATGTTGAACGTCCCCTCATCCTGGAGGATCCCACCCTTTTAGTGGACACGTCTTTGGGGTGAGGGGCGATTCTCGGGTATGACTTGACGACAGGCATGTGGCCTTTTGAATGTCGGATATTTTCAGAGCAAGTCTTTGCAGAGCTGCTGCTGCTATTAGAAACCATGGGTTGGAGTAGAACCACCTGGGATTGAGGCATCACTTCCAAGGGTGAAGAAAACCCCCACTGCTTTTCTGCTGGAGCCATCATGGCTGGCTAGAGAAGAAAAATTACTTTATTTTATACTATAACACAATGTTATAGTACCTTTAATACAGTACTTAAACACAAGAATCACATTCAAAAGACATTTGAAACAAATTACATTGTTTATATTAGGATCTAAGCTAGAATGATGATGAAGACACACAGACAAAGGTACTCTATTAGCTAAAGGTAATACTTAACCCTGTATTGACACTACAGCCCTTGGTAAATGTATTTAGAACTGTGATCAAATGAGAGGAGGACCTGAACTAGTTTTTAGATCAGGTCCTCCTCTCGCCATAGGAATTTTGAATGGTAACTCTGCTCCCAACAAGTCATCTGCCTTTAAATTGAGAGAAAAAGCTCTAAACAAGCCCTTTAAGTTACCAGAACAAACAATGACTAAGTAATGTGAGGAAGAAAAAAGAGAATCCGGGTTTACAAACTAATTTAATGTGTGAAATACCTATTAAGCGTGTTTTCAACCACAAAAAGATTTAGTGGAAATGCCAGAAATTGAATAAAAGAAACCTTGAAAAATCGCAAAAAAGGTTTTAGCCCGAGGTAGAAAAGTTAATGATCAATAAAAACCAAATGCAACAAAGTTATGTGGAAACAAACTTGATCTAATTATCATAACTTACATGAAGCATGTGAACAATGTTCATTTAATGTTCTGTTATGAGTCTGTTAAGTTCCTTAAATGAATGCATAAAGAAAAGAAAAAAATTCCACATTTTCTACATTGTTTTACAGTTTGAGGTTTGATTGGTGAACGTTTAACTGCATCATATTGTTGATCCCTTTTCTACTGCAATGATTTTCAAATGGAGAATTAATGCCACTTGCTGTTAATCTTGACAAACCAACTCCTAATATTGTTGCTTCAATTAGTTGGAACGTGAACTACGGACAGTCAGGGTGAACAACCAAACGAGCCCAATGTTAATAAGTCTGGCAAAAACAAATGACTGCATTTTACCTGATTTAGGACTAAGTTGTTCATGATGATCATTGGAGACAGTGCAGCGTATGAGCCTCCCATCAGAGTCACCTGTGGAGCCGCTGGGTCCTGGCCGAATATGGACCCCGGCCTTCCTGCATCTTCAGAGTCGGTCAGGTCGACTGTACTGAGGTACTCGGAGCTGGCATCTGAGGAGGGGAAGACAAGCATATGGGTCTTGACATGTTTAAAAGCAGCAGATTAACCTTTCTCTTGTGTACTGTAACTGAGACAGAACATTGATACAAGCTGTGGCAGCTGTGAATGAGCACTTCTAAAGCATCTTGGAAAAAGATATCATCAACCCGATGAGGAAGATTAAACCAAATCCAGGGCAGCCTTCATAGCAGAAATAAAGGGCATCAGAAAAACTGGCCCACTGGAGGATAGCCTACATAAAAATGTGACCTAGATCCCCAGATTTGATTAGAGTTGACCTTGTTTATGTCTCAACTGACATTTTTTCTAATCAGGGAAACGCTACCTATATACACTATATACACAGCAATTCATTACATGAAGCATTAGCAACGTAATTGAAACAAACCTGAGAAGCCTGAATCTCTCTCCAGGTCAGGCTTTGATACCCCGAGGCGTGTTGCCCTGGTGAACACGGGTGTCCCGTGTCTGCCGGGTCGACTAAGACGGCTCATGTTTGCCTTTTCTAGAAAAATGAATCAAAACAGAGAGCAGGGATTTGGTAAGAACAAAGCCTAAAACCTGGATGGAGTTCAATCTGCTTTTCCTGTATTGGAGAAGAATATACACTTGATGGCATCCAGCACAGTCAAAGTGAAGACACTGTCTATTATTTGCACTGTGTTATTTCCTTTGTTTCATCTTCCTCTGTCATTTTGGAGTCTCGATTTAGGGAAATATTTCACTGACTGAATTTCTATCAAATCTGCACTTACATGAATTATCTGCAGGTAATTTGGTACTGACGGGTCAGCAGGACAGTGATGCTGCCTGATCAGTCTTCTTTACACCAAGTGACAATAACATTAGAAACTCTAATTTCATATTATGCAAGGCAATACACTGCAATACACTAATAAACTATCCCTGATATGAATCTATACTTCTGTCTTAATGCAGTTGCTACTTCACAGTAGGTTTTAAGCCCGTGTGTTGTACTGATATTCACATATTATATAAACAGACGTTAACTTTGTCCAGTTCAATCACAGGGAACAGAAAGAGGTAAAACAAACAACGACAGAATAGTAGATTCCAATACAATTTCCACTGCGGTCAATCACAGTTCTGAGGTTGACGTCTAGCGGCCTGTCACTCCCACACCGGCAGCTCGTCTGACTTAAAAACTCCTGTGACGCTTTTCACCATGTCCTGACACATCCTGTGTTTCATGTTACGTGATAACGAAGGAAACACTTGGAAGGAAAACACACATCGTGAGCTGTCGGTCTGAACTCTGCGGTGCTGGTAACAACCCGCACGCAGCTAGCGGTGGTTGCTGGTGTCACACGCAACTTCCACTTGCACTGACGTTAGCGAACTGTTCACAACGTGCTTCCAACGACTTGCTAACTTGTTACCACTAAACGAAACTGACGCAGATAACGAAATTTCAGCGAGAGAAACGCGACATAAACTACATGAGCGTTAGCTGATGTTTGTTTCTACGAATCTGTTCCCAGGTTAACTATTAGCTCGGGTAGCTGCGCTAGCTTTAGCACGGCAACTTGCGCATAGCAGTGCTATCAATGACGTATTCGGCTAATAGCATGGTTTTTATAATCCTTACCAATGCGCAGTTTACTGGAAAACATGAATCCCTTCACACTGACGTGCAGGACATTAGTTCTCCTGTCGTATGTTGTTGTTTAGCTAACGATAGCTAAGTGTTGTTGACGGGTCCTCCGCTCTCACCATGCCCCTCAGCGCGGTCTCACAGGCAAATGCAGTTTCCTCCGTCACGGTTTCGCTGTGGCACAATTCTCGCTTTATTTTCATTGAGTAATTATGTTTTGTATTCTTTACTTTTTCGAAACATAATGTGGACTCACACGAAATCTAATCATCCGCTCATAGCATGATGTTTCCCAGGGTGGCTTCCATAAATCAGTGATTGCCTGGCTCTCTGTTGCACCTTTAAGACAAAACCGAGGACTGAATATCTCCACGTTAGTGTGAATTGAAACAAGTTGCCAGGGAAACGAGTCAGCACATGCTATGTTTTATTCCAGGAGCGGTGAGTGCGCCCCCTGCAGGTGTAGGAGACTCCTCAACTTCTGGATATGTAGATTTATAAATAACACTTTAAAAAATCCTCTATATAAATGATATGTCTCTTCTATAAAACAAATATCAATATAATGAAAGGCTTGAGATGTTTTTTTCAATTCATTTAGAGATAATTGGACTCATTCGTACTGTTTAGTCTGTTTTTAATTAAATAAATCACAGCAGACAACCTGACAACCATGACAATTTAATTACAAAATAAATATTCAAATGAAATAAAATGCTAAAAAACAGTAGAAATGTTACTTTGTACATTTTCATAGATTTTCTTTGCGAAGCACATGAAAAACAAAAGCACATTGTTTTACAGAACTACTTCAGTTGATCCCTTCCTTACTGCAGGATTTAAAAAAGAAACACATATGGAGGAAGACACCTGTGCTGTGGGCTCATGTGAGTCACGTGTCACTGGGGCCCACCCAGCAGACATGTTATCTTTTTAAATATATATCATCTGTGAAAACATTGTGATGTAATAAAAAAACATAAGGTATCAAAATCAAAATCTGTTGTCTTGTGAAGTGAACTGATTTCTCACAAGGCCGAATTTTGTTCATTTAGAAAGCAGTTTTATTCACTATTCTACCCTGCTCACAATAAAGCAATAAAGAGAGGATTAAAGAACAATTAGGATATTTGTCAACTTGATATATTTATTCATACATAATCTTCTGAGGACGTCGTCAGCTGATAAACTTTTCTGATAAATATTGCTCTTATACGGATGTGAATTGGCAGCAAAATACAAACAACTCCTGTTTGGTCTCGTGACATATAGAGGATTCATCCAGAATCAATGATTATGGGATTGTGACTTAAATAACTGATCGATTAATGCCAATAATGGGATGAAGTGATTGATCGTGACTGTCCTGTGTCTAATTATATTCATGTATTTCCCCTTAAAAAAATAATTTCATATAGATCAGTTTTGAACACTGTTTCCACAGACACTAGAGGGCGACATTTCATTATTAGGGTGTACAAAGCAGCTGCACACTCAGTCCAACATTTGCAGTTTTGACAAGTCAAGGTGTCTTGGATAAAGTTTGAAGAAGGAATGACAAACATTATACATGTTGCTGGTCCAAATATATTCGCCTGTATCAATAAATATAGATTTTTAAACTTAACCACCTTTAAATACAGAGGAATTCGACAAATTACAATAACTGATACAGTAATAACTAGTGTAAAAGAAAAGGCATCAGTCGGTTTGATTCTACATTGCACTGGCTCCCAGGGATATCCGTTTGTGTCAGCAGTGTCTCCACCAATCAGAACACACTTCCTTTTGAACCTTGTCATTACAAAACGCTCTGCCCAACAGCAGAAGGGCACGTCAGCAAGACGACCCAGCTCTCTGAGTCTCTGGCTGCAGACACAGTGTTGATAGATGAGCGGAGGAGACTCTTGATGCCGTCACTGGGCTGGAAATAAATAATGAGCCACACTGCATCAGGGGGTTGGGTCACCACTGCAGTTACCTGCGCGGGACCTGGCACCTACAGGACACAAGGACGGGAACACAGCTTTTTAATGCTGTTTGTTTGAAAGGTGGAGGGAATTTGAATGATTTCTCTCAGGATTCTAAAATCACCTGTCACATTCTTTGTTTTTTTGTCGCTCCTTTCTCTTCCGTCCTCTCCCTCTTGGTCTTTTCCTGCAAAATTAACAAAATCACCAGTAAGCCTCCTTTCACCGAGATGGAAAAAGTTTTCAATAATCTGAAAAACCGATGCTATAACAGTGTGTTCAGGTTCTTACCTCTCAACGATCACAACAGGTTTCCTGACTCTGAAGAAAAAATGTTTCAATAAATTAGAGAGAACATCAAGGAGCAATATTAGTTAGCAGCCATTGTAAGTATTTACCAACCCAGTCTCATAGAAATGACATTAACTGAATATATTTTTATTGTTTTAATGTTGTTCTTTTATTTGTTTTGTTTTGTTTCATCACATTGCTGAGTATGATCTGGCTTTTCTATGATTTGCTAACTTTGCACTTAATATTATATTTTGTGAGGCACGATAGAAATAAAGTTTATTATTAATACTAATACTATTATTATATACTCCTAATTGATTATGTTCACAAAAATGTGTCCCTTCCTTCTCTAGAAAATGTATTCTCACGTCTTTTCTTCAGAAAATATTTTCTAATGAAGTTTTAAATGTTTGTGGCACACACAGGCCATATGGAGGAGGGTGTGGTGGGCGGTGTACCCGGAGCCTGAGGTTTGTGTGTCCTGGGAACAAAAGCACTTTTTGTACATTTACAAAAGAAATGGATGTGGTTTTAAATACAACTGACTTTTTCAGTATCTGACTGCGATCTTTCTCTAACCTTCCAAACCGAAGCCTGAAAACCTGAAAACATTATCATGTGTTGGTTGCTAAAGGCAGATATTGTAGGAAACTATTATCTGTGAAGTTTTGCCAGACACATATGTACATATTGCAAATTGGAAGATACACTTTTCCTCATCATGTTGATATAAAATGTAACTCAGTGCTCTGCTGTTGTAGGTTGGTATTTGTATACTTATAAATATTTCATGTCACAAACTTGTTTTCTTACCTACATTCACATGTCTGATGCTCCACAAACGTCATCTCAACATATTCCTGACCCTGCTCTGATGGCCTGATTTTCAACAGCTGAGGGATAGAAGCGATTACAGCATGTTCAGTGATGGATCACCCAAATGTTTATAAGCGCAGTTACATCCAACCGGGCTATTCTCTCACCTCCATGGTGACGTTTGTGGTGCGGGTTGGATGACACTCCAGGTTCTCGTCCCCGCAACAACCTGCACACCTCACCAGTGGCACGCAGGAGGGGTTGTAGATGTGCTCCACCTCCGTCGGATACTCCTGCACCACCTCCACGAGCTTCTCGATGGTCCGGCAGAAGCTGCGACTCCACACCTCTTGAAACAATATCACTGTGAATGAGAACAGGAGGCTGAGTGTGGCCCACTTTGGAATTACATTCCACTCAGTACTTATATCGTCCTAAGCTGTCCCGCGCAGGTAACTGTAGTGTGAAATGGCATCACAATATAAAAGAGTTTCCAGTTTGGGGTATATACAATGTGAGTGGAGGGTATTCAATGCCCCTCTGATGGTTTACATTTTAATTTGTGTATTTCAAGGTGTTTATTAAGCTTGATTAGAACAAAAAAAACGTTGACTTCCCTTTAAAAAATCTATGCTGTTGATGATACTGTCATCTACAAACAGTATCAGTCATGACCTGAATAATCCAACAGTGGCATGCCCATACCATGTACAGGGAAACCTTCAAGCAGTCGCTATACGCCAGTGTGTATCCTGTTTTCATTCTGAAGTAAAAATGTTTGTATAATGTACAGTAGTCTTTCCTGTGGGAGTATATGTGTGAAAGTGTCCCAGTTGCACAGTCTGTGTGGGAGGAACAGGGACGACTACGGCCGAACAAACAGAGAAGGAAGAGAAAACAAACATTGGAAAACATGGCCATGAACAGAGCCCCGCCGGAGCTGGAGCTGAGCCACCCCGCAGGCACCTCTGGGACTGCACTGACCCCCGGGGTCAACGAATGGAGCCTGACACCACAACATCTGTTTATAAAAGCAGACAGGCTGGGAGGAGACGGCTGGGGGAAGCATCTACGGTAGGGAGATGAGGCCGTGAACCGTAATGTCGTACAGCGCCAAGGGCCAGTTCGCTGGTCAGCCACTGCTCCTTGAGCTGACTGTATGTCTGCTGCGTCTCCTCTTAATCCTCCTTGGCCGCCAGTTCTACAAATCCTTAACACTGAATTTATTTCTTTTTTAGCAGCATTAAATTAGAGTGATTTACGGGAGAGGGAGGATATGACGGGAGAAGGTGAGCGGTTGAGTAATCCCTGCCCGTCCCGACATGTCCTGCTATTTTCTATATGCAGACTTAGTTCATTATGAAAGGCAACCTTCACAAGCGTAGTGAATTATATTTATAAATCATTGTGTGACGAACTGGCAACCATCAGACTCCAGTTTCTACAACAAACACAGTTAAAACCAAACAGTTGGAGCTACTATAGTTCAAAGTAACTTTTATCAATGCTAGCTTTCATTTGAGCACATTTCAGGAATTAGACAGGTAGAAATTCCTACCTTCAGTTGTACGGTTAATGTTCGCCAAAGGTAGACTCTGCAAAACACACAAAAAAGTGAAAATAAAGTTATTGATTATTCATCTGTGTTATAGTGTTCAGCATCCAAATTGAATGGAGGAGCCTAAAACAGACACAATAGGGACAAGTTATTATCACAAGATAATTGTCATCAAAAGCAATTTAACAAGTATGTCAATATAATGCTTGTACATTGTGAAATCACTGATCTTCCACAGGTTTTTAGAATGTTTTTAAGATTTTAACATTCGCTTCTCATACAGAAAAGTTTAAAAACACAACCTTCACTCGGGAGCAAAACGTTAAACTTAAAAAAAAAAAAAATAAGAATGTGATATTTATCGTGATAATTATCAATTTCGACAGGTAACATTTTTCATTGTGATATAATTTTTGGCCATATCGCCCAGTTCTAATGGAAAACATACAGATAAATGGAAGAGATGCTCACACTTTATACTCTTTTCCCCTAACCCCTGGCTACTCAGATATTTTTGTCCTCTAGTGGTGATTGCTGGAAGTACAGTAAAGTAAAGAGGACGACCGAGCACTTTTTCTTTCACCCTGCGGTGGAAAAGTCTTTCTGATGAGCAGCAGTTTCCGTCTGTCATATACATCACATTTTGTCTGCGTGCCCAAGTGTTTAGGTTCAAAACCTGTTTCCTGTGGTGTAAGATTCAGCTCTCTCTCTCTCTATTTATTTTCCCATTGATGGTTTCCTCTTCTGTCTTGGTTTTTTCCCATCGGCCCACGATAAACAAGAGTGCATTTCTCATTCGCCTGGGAAAACACAAAACCTCTCGCTGACTCCAATCTCAGGAAGGGAAAAATCGGCATTTTAATAAAATGCCCTCCGGCGGATGCTGCCGGACGGGGCGGCAGACAACCTGCTTCCTCATTGTCTTCCTCATCTCTGGTGTTGCATGTCAGTGTTTCTGACATTCATACTTCAACACTGCCTGTGTGAAACGTTGGGGCCCAGCATGTGTGATATAATCGACAGCAGCCTGAGAAGGACTTCCCCAGATGTTGGGACTGTTGCTTTTTACACCATCTGTCCATTGCTGCACTGCATCCACTTCCTGTTATGAACCCAATTTAGGGTGAGGATAGCATCTGTCAGCACAGCCCTACACTCATCAGCCCACCCCCCACCCCCACCCCCTTAAAACAATGTGATTAAAGAGGAACGTCCTGCTTTGATGAGGATGATGCATTCACACTCACAAAACATTTCAGAGGTTCCTGTAAAACTGTCAGTGAGATATGTGTCAGGCAGGTCTGGCTATTTGGGAGCGATCTGTCTTCACTGCAGCATGAGCACAGTGCAGCGTGACAGACCTCATGTCAATGGATACACAAGAGGTTCCAGTCAGCCACTTAGACTCAGTCCTCCCTGAGTTTTGGGGAACTGATGAGGCGCCTCCCTTCTCCTCCACAAAGCGGTTGCTCCTCCGGCCAAAACGTGCAGCTGTTCCACTGACAGTTGTTCTATAGAGTGGCGTTCACTGAACTGTGTTGGTTTTTACAACAGCACCGCAGGACATGAGCTCCACTTGCAGAATATTCTTTATGCGCAGCATGGGAAAGCCACAGTTTGGTTTTCGGTTATTGTCAAAAGTCACGTCCACTCTCTGGGGGCATTGATTCTTTTTTTTTTCATCCTCTGCAGCAATGCCAGACTGATAAAATAAATCCTTTTCCAGTGTTAATGGGCATATGATCTTGCTCCCTCTCTCTCTTTCTCTCTCTCTCTCTCTTCTCGTCTGTGGGTGTTTCATGAGACTGCTCCGCATCACAAGGGCTTTTTGGCTCCGGGTCTGTGTTGCTGTCGAGAATGTGGTGAGGTGGGGGGTGGGGTTTCTGACCTTGGTCGTGGGTTAAGCCTTGACATGGCGAAGAAGCATCCTTGGCACCTCCCGTGGTCGAGAACAGAGGAGTAAGCTGGCCCACAAGAAGCTGCCAGATTTATAAGAGGCTGCATGAAGATCCTCACGTAGTCATTTCTTCCTCCCTGTGTGCTTACAGTATTCACTGTGTGATTCATGTTCATGTGAGGTAACTTAGCTCTTTGCAGAAAGGGAAAACCACTCCGATGCAATATGTGTATAAACTTGTCTCATAAACCCCAGGAGCAGAATGACTTTCTGAGCAGTTTCACTTTGTTCCCTGGTGACCTTTTTTCAGGGAGTTGGGTGTTGCTATGTGTCTCTATTATTTATTGTTTGTATAATGTGGATATTTAGACCGTACGGAATAACTGTGACTAAAAGCTTTATGCAAATAAACTTGACTTCACCTGACCTGACTATAAAATCCTATAGTCTCGGCAAATGAAATACCTCTATTCTGTGTCCTCTGCACAAAATCTGGGGTTTGGAAACAACATCATTTCAAACGTTACACTCCAATGCTCCAATGCTATTGGAAAAACATCAAGGGCAACAACAAAGGAAAACAGCCCGTGCTACGATTACATAGAAGTAAAAAATACCTTCACTGTGCTGAGATTTTAGTTTTTGATTACCTGCACAATCAAACATAAAATATCTGGCTGAGGACGGTAGATTAAACTTCACAGGCTGGGTTAGGAAACACTCGAAAACAAGACCCGAATCCAGCTCTGGAGGGAAGCAAAACTATATTTGGTGACACCAATTGCGAAAAGAAAAATACAATATGAAATTCCTTTGCTCTGAAAAACAGCCTCAGCTCTCCGTGGTATAGATTTAACAAGATGCTGGAAACATTCCTCTGGGATTCTGCTCCACGTTGACATGACTGCATCACAGCATTTCTGCAGATCTGTCAGCTGCACATTCATGTTGTGAGTCTCGTCTTGCACCAAATCCCAAAGGTTTTCTGTTGGATTCAGATGTGCTGACTGTGGAGGTTACTGACGGTCACTGAACTCATCTCCGTCTTCCTGAAACCAGTTTAAACCGAGATGATTTTTTGTTGTGACACATTGGGCTGAAAGTGAATATTAGAAGATGGTGAACTGTGGCCATGAAGGGATGTGTATGGTCAACGATAATACACAGATAGGATGTTCTATTAGAATGCTGATTGATTGTTATAAAGGGTGCTGGAAACATTATTCATAACATTACATTGCCAGCCCCATGGATTCTGCCCACAAAACAGGCTAGGGTCCATGGATTTATGGTGCTGACAGCGAATTCTAACCGTAAGCAGAAATCCAGATTCATCACTCCAGAATACATTTTCCACTCTGCATCGGTCCTGTTCTGGTGAACCTGTGTCCACCTCAGCTTCAGATTTCTGAGCTTCTTGGCTTCTCTGCTCACCACAGTTGCACAGAGTTGTTGAAGCGTTTCCATCGACAAGGCTGCCGCTGACTCACTGTTTTTGTTTGAGTAAAAATTCCAGAGACAGATTTGGCGAAGATTCCAGGAGATCAGCGGTTTCAGAAATTCTCAATCTAACCCAAGTGGCAGTCATGCAACAGTCAAAGTCACTGAGAATACATTTCATCCAGCATTCTGACATTTGATGTGAACATTAACTGAAGCTTATAAAGTGTAAATGAGTTAGTGTAAATGTAAAAGAGTAAAGAAGGAATAGGTGAGTGAAATTTTACTGTAAAGTTAACATGTTTTGGGCCTTCACTGATCAATGTGAAAGTTGGTATTGTGCAGAATCAAAGGCCTACAACGGACTAACTTTCATTCTCAAATACAGTTAAAGTAAAATTTGGGGGATATTTTTTAATTGCTGGAAAAAGAAAATGTCTAATCTTATAATCCACAGCCCAAAGATGGCACCTTAACAATGTTCAACCTGAAAACTGCCTTAAAATGGCATTAGAGTAAAAAAAACAAAACTTTACTGTAACTGGGACTTTCTTAAACAAACTTAGAAATCCAGTCACTGATTACTGGTCAGCACAGTTGGGTCAGAGGATTCCGGTCTTAAATTCTCATTGGATAATTATCATGTTGGATATGAAGTGAGCGTCATGGTCCCTCAGGCCTCTGTGGTCACTGTCCCATAGTTGAGCAAGTTGTTTTCCTGTCAGGACAGCTGGTTCTCAGAGACCTGTGTATCTGTGCTGCCACTGATGAGGGGTTTTCAGAGCGAGGGGCAGTTTGTTGGAGCGGGAGAGATCAGACTAAAGGCACAGTAAGAAACTCTGGCATCGAGGTTCCTCAACGCTTGACTGCCTTAAAAACTAGCCCTCTATGTTTCTGAAGGTTTGTACGCTGCCGGCTGAGAGTTTGCTCCGTTCTCTGGGTCAGATCAGAGGACCTGTTGTGTCCCTGGGCTCCCGCTGTCAGGCCACAGAGGCCCCAGGCCTTATTACTCTCCACTCCCACACAGCTGAACTGCGTCATCTTTAACCTCCTTGCTTAACTCCATCTGTCAGAGGAGGGGCAGTGTGTGCAGGGAGCAAAAATAAAACATGATGGGGACCCAGCATAATGGTCATAAAAGGTTTTTCAACTGTGAGAGTCAAGCAGAGGCGGGTTAGGGGTGTGTATGTGTGTGTGTAGGGGTGGGGGCGGGGTGTGGGGGGGGGGGGTTGATGGGCAATTTAACAGCAGGTACTATGGTCAGTTGCCAAAAAGATCTGGATACCAGCCAGTCTGCATATCCCACAGTGTAAAGTACCGCAAATCAAATGCAGAGAGGTTTCTTTGTCAGCTCAGCCTAAATAGATAGGACTCCTTCTCCTGGACGACTGGACTGGAAAATGATGTGAAACTAGATTCATTCATCCATGTTTCTCTTCTCCTTAGGACTGTAATACAATCACAGCAAAGGCAAAGCTTGTCTTGTTTCCAAGTTTCATGAAATAAGAAGAACAGAAACCTCTGATTTCAAAATATGCTCCAACATTTAGTAATAGCTAGTTCATGAACGGGGGTTTATATTGTTGACACATCCATCGTGATGATAGAGTTTCAGAAAACCGGCTTGTTTACAACAGATTGGCGCTGTTACTTCATACAAGAAACTAGAATGGTACTCAAGAGAGCACACACCTCCACCAAGGTCCAACAGTTACATCAAGTTACACCAAATGAAACACTCTCATACATATCAGTGTCCCTATACGTTTCATCAAAATCCATGAATTATTCCCTAAGAAAAAAGGGAAAATGTTGAAAAACGCCATATCTCACAATGCTAAAGAAAGTGAAGAAAGAATCCAGGATCTGCCCCCTGATTCGGATCGGCACCAAAATTGAATGGTTACTTCCCTGACCTATACCTCATCCTTCCACCAAGTTTTGTTGTATGTCATTTGCTTTTGTGTAATCATGCTTACAAACAAACCAACCATCAAAGAAACGGACAGGGGTGAAAACATAACCTCCTTGGCGAAGGTTAATGATGACTAGCATGATGGGTCATGCCTCATTTCGTCGAAAGGGCCAGAAGGTTTAATTTTCACTGTTCAAAACAAATATAAAACCATCACATGTGTTTGTATTTTCATTGATTTCACATATTTCAACACATCAAAGTTTACAGCACACTAAAAACCATTACATAAAAACTTTGCCATGTTTGATGTGGTTCAGTAGCTTCCTGCAGCTGGAGGCCAAAGATGTGGGTAGTTGTGCATTTGATTCTCAAATCCATCAGTATAACAGTGAATAATGTCAAACCACAAACATGTCTCAGCAACATAATCAATCGTCACACGCATCATACTTTTCTTAACACATTAATCCTCTTGAAGCAGTATGATGCAAAACACTGACTCACTAGAAAGAGAAAACTAACTAAATTTAGTAAATATGTCAGCGTTCAAGAGCAAAAGCGGAGCGGCTGAGTTTTGGAAAAACCCTCTCGACAAATAATGATCCCAGCTACCGGGCGAAATGCCATTATTTACAAAGATTCCCAAAACAGTTCAAAACCTCATTCAGTGAGGGCAACAGCGTAGGTAAACAGTGCAGGGATGGAGCTTGTGGCTCTCGACTGAGTTTGGTGATGGAGGCAGCATGTAGGCCAGATGCTGTCCTGGTTTTGATCCGACTGAAGCCTGACTCAGAAGTCGAGACCACACAGGACAGAGCGCGCTAAAGCAGAAAGAGTGAATACAAACACACAGGCAGCTCGAGAAGTGAGAAACGGAGCCACCCCTCCTGCCTCGCTGATCCCCCTCATCCATCCTTTATCGAGAGCAAGGTTCCGCATCATCAACGCCATGACTGCGACATTAATTCTGAGGCCTCTCACGGGGGTCTGCAGGTCACTGTATCTATTCTCCGCAGCTACAAAAGAAAGCCAGGTTCTGTTTTGTATACACAAGGAGGGTGAAACATGCATTGACAGCCATGCCATTACAGGTCTGACAGTATCCAGCTGGGTCTCTCGGGTGGTCAGGTCAGGGCTTGTGATCACAAGAGCGCGGCCACAACAGCAACAAATTTCAACAGAGCATGTGGTCGAGGTGACACAACAATCTCTCAGGTAATCTGGGTGAATGGAGCCTTTGAAATCAAGAGTGATGAGTAAGTAGCGTGCTGACGTGGCCTGTTGCAGGAAATGACTGTGCCCTGATGATAAATAGTAAGTCACCTAAACCGCTGGAAAACCTGCTGCAGCTTTTGTTCCATAATCTCTGTATAAAGATGGATGACATTAAAGCTCCTAAAAGTGAAGCCAAATTAGCTTGATTGTCACCTGGTGTCTGGCTGAAGATCTCAAAGATAGCCTCTTTCATTTTAGGTTCATGCTAGTTCTTATAACATTGGTTTTTATATTTGAGTGTTCATGTTTCCGGTAAGCTTGTTTTTTAATTAGTTATTTAATGTGTTGACATATGATTGACGGCTGAGACCTCGCTGGGGCTCCATCACCTGATCACTACTGTTCCGACTCTGGTTCCAAATGAGCAAAATGGCAACTTTCGTATACAGGATTTTCTGGCTACATTTCTGGATAGTGGGAGGAAGTGGAGAATCTTTATAAACAGTCTATGGTTGTGTTTTCATTGGCATTTGTTTGTTCATTTAGCAGAATTACCCAAAAACTGGTGAACCGATTTGGAGGGGTGGAGCTTGACCCAAAGAAGAACCTATTATACTTTGCGTATCTGGATAAATGGGCAGATCCAGTTTGTTTTCTTAAACATGGTTAGATAGTATGTAGCCTTGGCGGAGTAATGTGCTCTTCGAGTGCCCCTCTAGTTAATTCGAATTGACAGCTGAGACTGACTCGTGATTGATCGAGTGCTTGCATCGACAGGACTTCGCTCCTGTGGCTCGCTACCCACGATCACCACTGTGCAGACTCCAGCCCCAAATGTGTAATATGGCAACGTTAGTATCTGGGATATTTTAGATATAGTAAAATGAAATGGAGACGCGCCATCCATCTTTACTTAAGCCGTTTTCCGACACGACATGCCAAGGATCTCTGGAGAACTGGGTCTGGACCTTCTCCGCAGTTTGCCTTTCTTACATAAACAACGCAGCGGGAGATTCTCTGCTCAGACACGTTAAAAAAACCAAGTAATCCGATGCAGGATTCAGGCGAGGGGTGGGGCAGCTGACTGAGGCAGGATGTCACGTATCAATTCCGAAGCGGAGATCACGTGATTTTGCTTACAGAACATCACGTGATAGGGCACAACTTTTTCGGCCGCAGATATTTGTTTTCTTTTTTTTTCTTTTTTCGGAGTAACTCCTGAGGATCTCTGGAGTTAAGTGCATGTCTGAAAGCAGCAGCATATTTTGTAAAGATTTTTGTACAGATTACAGGGTGACTCCCACTCCCACCACCCTCCAATCCCGGTCTTTCCGCCAACATGTGCAGAAAATCTCCTGACTGTCGCTTATTTAATACACACAAATGAGAGTGGTATCGATATTCTCATCTGCCTCTCAGCAAGAAAGTAAATTAACGTATTTCCTTTAATGTAAATGCAAACCTATAATTATATCCTTCAGTGTAACTTTTTTGTCTTTGACATTGGGTTTGGTTACCAACTATCAGGTTTTCTTGGAGTAGTAGAAAAAACAACTAAAAGGGATCAAATGACAAGGGAGAGGTAAAAGCCCAAATAAATGTTGATTTAGATAAACACCATTTCCTCAGTATAAATCCATTAATGCATGCACAAATGTCCCCCCAAAGACCCACACACAAACACACACAACCACTGTATAAACCATAAAACCCCATCTGCAAACATACACACACACACACACACACGACACAGGTCTTGAGATAAGGCTGACCGGTGGTAATTGTGGTCTCTATTACAGTAAACGCTGTTCCCCCTGTGTAAACCACAGTAAATTACACCCAGATGTGAGATTAAAGCTCGCTGAGCAGACGGCTGCCCCAAGCGACACCCCTCCTCCTCCATCGCAAGAGAAAGGAGAAATCCATATTTCCTGATTGCAACTGAGACTCTCCCATGGGCCGGGACATTACAACTAGAGAGAAATACCACAGCCATGCATATAAAAGCCCTATCAGTCAGCCGCTCGGCCTCAGAGGCACGCATCTGAACTAGAAAGACCATCAAGTGTGTGAGAGAGACCGAGGCGCAGAGGGAGGGAGGAACTTGACTTTTAAATGTCCGATTGTTGGAAACTGAGCTGACAGAAACAGTGCATTGTGAGAAACTGAACCTGACACCTGATGTTTCACGTTGATATTAGATATCGAAGCTCTCTGCTTATGAAGCTCCACTGTGACGGAAATGTGGCGTACACGTGGCGAAATGTGAAAAAAACTCTGCTTCATGAACACAAAAACATGTGTGAGATGCAGTCTTGTTTTGCTGCTGGAGATGACGTAAAGGAAACACCTGTGCAACGTCATGTCCCCACAAACACAAACGAGAGCTGTAGCTGAGGCTCACCATCTTCCTCTTTTTCTTCCTCTTCATCTGTCTGACAAAATCAAATACGTTGGGCAAGAAGTTTTTTTCCATTTGTGGTTTCATCTGAGGAAAATGTTGTATTTTACTGGAGACACCAACAAAGAATTTCATAATCTCATACCAAAGAGGCTTACAATTCTTATCCTCCACTGATTTCCTTAATATTGCTGGATTCTTTTCTTTCTGAGCTGAATGCTGGGTTGTGCAGCTGCCCTCAACTCCAGCTCTCGCACTGTGTCTTCATGGAAACACTGAGTAACGACAGTCGGGTTCGATTGTGTTGATGCAAGATTTCACTTGCATTTTCCTACACATAGCCACCATGGCAGTGGAGGTGAGTTACTGTGTGTACAGCATTCCAGCGGTTATGAAATGGGCAGGAGGCAACAGGTACTGTAGTGATTTCCAAAGCCCTTTGAATCTGGAGCACAAAGCATCTGAGGGGGATACTCACACTGTGGTGGACACACACACACACATACTGTATTTAGTACTTGGTTATTATGCATAGGAGTTACCAAAAATAAACTGAAAAGTCGAGCAATGTGAGCAAAATAACCGGTGGATGCCAGTTATAGCATGTTCTCCATAAATTAGCCCTGGTGATGAGGTGACCAGGAGGTCGCCATTGTTCAGAGAGGAAACCCAGGTGCTTCCACTTCCAGGCAATGGTTATGTGTTGTGTGTACATGTGACCAGGAGAAGTTCTGGATAAGGAATCATAACAGTTCATATTAACAGAGTAAACATATAACTGTTAGGATTGAGGATTACATGGATTCTATCAGCTGCAATATTGATCTTGGATAAATCATCCAGCAATGATGAATTGATGCATTTGTACTACATATAAATATGCAGATACTTAATGACTGTGTTACTTGATGATGTCCTGGGTGACACATAATGTGTATACTCAGCTGTGGGCTTCATGTCTGTAACACCAGTCACTGCTTGTTTAGTGCTGTGTACTCTGCAAGTTTGCCATGTGCTAACACATTATTAGGCCTTTCCATAGTAAATACAAATTTAAATAGCACTTGTGTCTATTTTTTATAGTGGCACAACTACTGTCTGATGATAAAATCAACCTCTCGGGGTGACGGACAATATTTTGGAGCTTCCGGTGCAGACAGCAGATATCCGAGCCAAGGTGTGCATGTTTTACAGTTCAACGAGTCCACACAAGTCAAACATTTCTTCAAACAAAACACAGCAATACCTTTTTATGTCTTTTAGTTCCAGACAACATTTTGGCTAGTATCTATTCACAGCTAGCAGGCATGAATTCTGATCAATTGAAAAGCTGATAGCCGATAGCCATTTCGGTCAATGCATCTCTTTCTTTCTCCATGTGGACTGTTTGCCTGCCCAACCAACCAAAGTTGTTTGTCAAACTACTCATATATACAGTAGGGACTACAATTAACAGAGAACTTCCATTGATAAAAAGCTGCTTTTCTACAGGTTCCCACCAAACACACGGACACTGAGCTCTGCTGTAAATCTCTGGTCGTAAAACTGAATTATTAAGCAGCTGATGTTAACCTCGACCTCTCCTCCAGGTTTCACAGCATGAATGAATGACTGCATGAGTCACCAGGCAATGAGGAAATATCATTATCAATAAGGGGCACTATATTGAATGGTGGAGAATCCAAAAGGCAGACATATATAAATAGCATTTCCAGCCACATGGCCAATGTTTGCTCCTTCAACTTCGGTAGACTAACCACGTCTGGCAGTTTACTGTGGGAGCTGGCAGAACAGAGACAGACCAGGACGGTCTAATTTTGTCACTGGGAGCAGAAAAGAGCTTACTGGTATGAGTGCCACTTGTTTGCTGAAATTGTGAAATATTTAGTTCCTCAAATTTGTTCAAGGCTAAACCTCAAGATGCTTGTTTGCAGGGAAACGAAACAATAATTCCCTTGCAGGTGAACTTTGAACAAAAACTGTTGGAAACGGAAAGGTTTGGAGAAGGAGCAAGACCTCAGAACCTCACAGATCGTCTGTATGACGGACTCTACGTTGAATTCTTGAATTTAACCATTTAAATGTCCCTGTCATTCTTCTCTGAGCGGGGGGGGGCATTTAGCCTACTACATGTTGAGGGTCCTGGGTTTTGTCACTCCTGTTTTGACTAAGCAGGCCATGAGCTGATTATGAGGATTAGTGGAGATGTGGTGATCCCATGCCTCTCCCACTCACCCTCAACTCAGCAACAGCTGCAAGGTCTCCGCTCAGACAATGTGGTGTACGTGGAGCTTTTTGCAACCTTGAGAGCCCCACTGAGTCTGTGTGTAACTCTAACAGACTCAGTGATACTGTACCAGCTACCGCATGCAGCGTCACATTCAGATCAGCAGGCAGCAGCAGTGTATGCGGTGTGAGCAGACGCAGGAATGGCCTGATTGTGCGTTAAACATGAGAAGCATCCGAGACAGCTGCCAACCCTCAGGCACCTTGGGGGGAAATCAGAGACTGAATGGGTTCAAGAGCCTGAGTGTTGGCACAAGTCCTGCCGCACAATGCGCATCTCTCTTACAAGTGTTTCTGCGGCGTGACACATGAGTCCTCTTCGGTCCAGTTTCGGCTCTGTCCCGTTCTGGCACATTGTCATAAAAAGAGACTAAAAGGCAACGCCAGGCAACGGAGAACAGAACAGCTTTGTGCTAATCCACCGTCGCCTGAGAGTGATATGACTGACCTGAAATTAACTTTCAATAGATTTTTCATCACACACACAAAAGTTTGCACAGCAATGGAGATTTATCACTGATTAAATGGTTGAAGGAAATCACAAAATTGTCCTCCTGGTTGTGTTGTGAGCTGATAAATATCTACATGAAAATATGAAACCGTCATTCTACAGTATCTTGATATACTGAAGACTTGCACCCTTTACAAGAGTATGATGTGTTCCATATGACATGTACAATATGATGTATTATCTTGTTTTAATGTACTATTCTGTACATATGATGTATATCACGGTTGTATTCCCTTGATCCTTGTTTCTTGTTCTTGTCCTGTCTTAAATGTAGTGTGATACTTTGATGTATGACACATTCTACTGGTTCTGTATGCTGTTTTATCTGATGGAGAAGCAATAAACAAAATTGACAAAAAAGTTTGCACAGCCATCCTTGTAAGGACTTTACATTCACTTCCATTCTTTGTGGACAGCTCCAAGACCTAATCCCTTAACCTTAGCCATGAGCAATCCACGCCTTATACTACATGAACTTAACCTTACCACGATACACATCTTAACCTTAACCTTAACCCCCCCCTCAAAACTGTGGCTTTACCTCATTAGGACTGAGACAGTGGGTCTACTGGGAAAGCTCCCACAGAGGCAACAAAAATGAGTACACACACACACACACACACACACACACACACACACACACACACACACACACACACACACACACACACACACACACACATACACACAAGATTCTTCTTCATCCTGATATTTCACCCTGCTTGTGTCCAATTAATGTGCAGATTTATGCAACAAAAAAAAAGAAACGAAAAAGTGCTGATGCAGAACAAAAGTAGGAAAGAAGTTTTACCTGCAAACAACTTTTTACTCTGTCACACTACGCAGGTCTCTCACCTCTCTCAGTTTGTAATAGTATTTCGATATAGTAGCTCCCACTTTCTCACCATCTTAGAAATCAGAGCATTTCCTTGATGGAACTCTAGACATAAAGAGAGAGAGAGAGAGAGAGAGAGCTCGTCGTACAGGAGCTGGTGTTTCAAGAGCGATGCGGCTGTAATTATAAGCTTAGCGAGTCTCGCCAAACACAACAGTGAGTCACTTGGCATCATGTGTTCCACAGGGAGAGTGATGCACTTTGTCACGTTCCGTCTTATGAATGAAAACAGCGTCAGAGCACCACGGACTCCTATCACTTGGACACAACCATCACGTATTCTGCTGACTCAGGCGGTTTCTGTGTATAGCCTGCATTGTGGACTTCAACATACAGGATATCAACTTTTTAAAAGTATTAAAGGATCATTTTTTTTTATTGTTACTTTGCTGTTTCAATGGTTGGAAGCTTCAACATCAAAGTGTGACTCTGTCTCTGAAACCACGTCAAACCGACTCTCCCCTCTCACTGATCACAAATAAGAGAATCGTGTAACTTGTCCTACCTGTGCAGGTGAGAGCAGCAGATACAGCGCCGCCGCAGCCTCCAGGACCAGACCCAGTTTCATGTCGTGATGTGTGCGAGTGCTGAGAGATGGAGGTGGGGAGGGGGGAGGTGGCAGCTCCCGGTGCACGCACACACACACACACACACACACACACACACACACACACACACACACACACACACACACACACACACACACACAAATGAAACAATCCACAAAAAGAAACTAAAGTCCCAAGGAAAGAAGTGGTGATGCTGCGTGAGGAGCTGCTGCTGCTGCTCCCGGGGTTTGGTTCAAGCTGAGAGTGACTGAGCGCAGTCACGTAGCTCCTCCGCTGCGTGTAACCTGATGATGAAGTGGATGGTGCTTACTAATGAATAAGGGCCCCAGGGGCAAGCAGGAGGTGCTGGGACGAAACCAATATAATACGGGTTTAAAAAATAAATACAAGTTCCACGTTTTAAAGTCAAAAAAAGTTGCGTGAAAAAAAAAAAAAAAGCTGGAGACAGTTTCAGGCGAGAAAAAGTTCAAATTCTTCTCAATCCAAAATATTCAAGTGATGATCCAGTACAAAACACAAACACACACATATATATACACAAACACACAGAGCGCGTAGTTGCACCGACAGTTTCAGTTTCCTTTCCAGCTCTGGGCTCCAGTCGGCAGAAACACACACACTTTGCCTCTAATTGCCCCAGACTACCTTTTTCACAAGCTGGCCATTTAAATCTCCTCCCCCTCTCTGCCCTGCTTCATCCGTCTCCACTGAACTCACTCATGACATGAGAGCTTTTCTGTTTTTTTAAGCTGGTCATTTCTGTGATGCTGCAAATGGCTGTAACTGAGGGGCTTTTTTTTCCCACATTGCTGCTGCTGATGCCTCAGCTCTGAATTCTAGACTATACACACCACAGGTGATTTACACCACACACACAGAAACCTTCTTCTGGGGACTCACATGTGAGTAAGGTAAACATCAAGGGACCTTTTTTTAAAATTATTTACATTGGTGACATGGGTGATATAGTCGCTGGCTGCAGGATGCACAAAGATTTTCCTCTGAGGCGTCAGCGTTTAGTCAAGTTTGCAGAGACAGAGAGGAAGATTCCATTACTGTTGACACACTAGAGTTAATCTCCAGTGTGGGACTTCTGTGTTTGCTGAAAACCCTGGAACCAAATGGATTCCTTGTGGGCTTCCACACATTCCTTCGACAGTGCTGAATGGCTCCGCCGCCTTCTGCCATTGTACAGACCACACACTCACGAGTGTGGCGTTTCTACACACTTACCGGCAGAAGTATGCCATCTCCTCCATTACCAGCCAGCCACCCTGGCCGGAGCATCAGAGGGAGCAGACAGTCAGGGATGATGAGAGACATTTCCTCTAATTATACCAGGCAGCATCTCAGTGGTTCTTTTCCTAAATTGTGTCTCTACACTACTGTGGTGGATGCTCTTTGAAAATTCAGACAGGAGACAGAATGGAAATTTAAACCCACAATTATTTTTTGTTTAAGTCCTGCCCTCTCTTTCTGACTGAGCCATCATTGTTTGGATGTGAAACTTTTACTTCACAGCAATATCAGCCTTCTTTCACCCCGACTGTTGAATTATCCATTATCGCCACATTATTGCAAGTGCGGATGAACCAAAGGTGACCCTAAAAAACACTCTCTTCTTCTTTCCAAGTGATTATGTAAGACTATAATGATGTAGTGCAAGTCATTTTTCATGTTTTGTTTAAAAGATCTTGAATGGTGGAGCAAACGATCGCTGCTTCTCCTCCCTGCTACTGCAGCCACACAGACGTGTTTGTTTGATCGCAGGACAGAACCAGATTCTTAAAACACGTCTCGTCGACGTGCTCTGTGATCTATGAGTGTTTTTAAAGGTGCGGCGGTTGATAGGGCCTAATAAGATCACTCCAAATTGTTTGCACTGTAAATACGAGCTGACAGGAGAAATAAACCGGGCTCGAGTGATATCGTATGCCAGGGGAGATGGATCTCCCTGCTGTCAGTTCGTGGAACAACCTTGAGGCTCTAATTGTTTTTTACTAAAACCACAAAGCTTGACAGTACGAACCATGTTTTGGGAGAAAAAAAAGGTTATTCTGCCTAAGATTATATATTCACCCTGTCGAAAATGTACTCTGAGCTATTTAAATGATCCGTCCAACGAACACAAGATTCAAAAAAAGTTTGTTATAACAAGGGATGAAACATATTTTCATGAATATTACAAATCTTTTGATATCTTTTGCCGATTGAGGGTGGAATATGAGACCAAAATGTCAGCTAAACCTCCTCGCTAATTGGCTTTTGCGATGAGGCTTCCTGATTGAGGAAGGGTCAGCTGGTCGCACGAATGAGTCCGTTGCATTCTGCAGCGTCTCTTGATGTGCGGACCGAACGGGTGGCTCTCAGCAACTGGACTGCCAAAGTAAGCACATTTCCCTTTTGCTGTTGACCCCTCATTTTCCCAGATTGCTGAGCAAAAGGTAAACAGATGAACAGCATTAATGATGTCCATTCATCATTGTTGGGGCGACTTTGGTTTCCTCCACAGTGGGGCCTTCAAGGGGAAGGTAGACAGCCCGGAGAGCCCCTCACTTTGAGGGATCTCATTAACAATGGTTAGAGCCCTTCAGGGAGAACAAAGTCTCTGCTAAAGACACAAGTTACTCTTTAGTGTCACTGTAATTCACACACATTAATTCATTGTCGCATGCATCATCTTGTGGTGTGGTCCAGGTCTGTGCACATATTTTAAACCTAAAACACAAACGTAAAAATAGGAAACACTGGGTATTCCGAGAGATGGTGTAATGTGATTGTACTCGTGCTGAACCACCTGGACAGTCGACCCAAACAGGATATGACAGTATTTAACACCCAGACCCTCTTTTCCTGCCATTAATTAGCTGTGACAAACGATGAATCCTTTCCTCCCACAAGGACTGTATTATTGTCAGGAAATCTAAACCCGGCCGGAAAAAAAAACTGGAAGCAAAATAGGAAGTGCTTCAGCCGTGAGTAAAGAGCTGCTCACTGTTACCTAAGGTGTTTAGCATTATATTACGACACATTCTTTCATTTAAAACATGTCAAATCCTGTTTACACGTACAGGCCGCATTGACATATTTTTGTCTCCAACATATTTTCCCAAGGTTGTCAGGTGTCATCCTGTTTTCATGCTCATTGTTTTGTTTCGTAAAAAACCCGTCAACATGCAAACAAGACAATTGGAAGTTATTTTAGCCTGGAGATATCGTGAATTAGTCACTGCAGATATCTCCAGATAGTATTTGACCTTAAGCAGCTGTGTCTCAGACATCACAATATCAGATGGCTGTGGTAACCCGGTTAAGTTCTTGTTGTCGCAAGAATTATATACTGTATATTACATATAACTCAATGTACTAAATGTATGTTTAATATGAAGAAGCAGCTATAGCATTCAATTAGTGTTTAAGCTTCTAATGGAAAATACACTTAGTCCTTCCAGTCCTAGATTAAGATAACACTCATGACATATGAGGAGATACTTGTAGAGCTAGGAAGCATTTAGCCAAGTCGTCATTGAAAACTAGACCCACAACTAATCAGTCAAAAAAAATGTCCTACTAGCACCACTTAAGTTCGGAAAGTATTGTTTTTGTATTTAGTTGGTCTAAACTGAAATGTATGAAATAAAAAATGAAACTCACGATTTATGGTTTTACATATTAGTTCATATGTTGAAGTGATTTTGGACAAAAAGAGTTGGATGATGGATGGTTTAGGGCGTTCATCAAGAAGCTGTTACAGCATTTAACCTTCTCCAAAACTTCATATGGCAGTTTTTACATATTGGTTTGTGATCAGACCAAACAAAAAAGACACAACATGTGGGTTTAAAATATGTCGGTAGGAGGATTATTTAAAATGTAAGGGTCAGGCTGGCTGTTTCCAGTATTAAAGCTCGGCTCAGCAAAATGCCAGTTCGCTGAGCTTAATGTACAGACTTTAGACTAGTCTGTGTAAAGATGGACATCATGACTGCTCCCCAAAAGTGAAGCCAAAGCGTCTTGATCGCCACCTGGTGGCTGGCTGCAGAAAATCCCTCCTCCTCCATGTTGATGAATGAGAGATGGGCCAAACTAAAACATCAAAGTGCACATTAAATACATTTTTTTCACAGAGGCTTTCTGTCATTTTCTGTAGTTCCTATCACACTGATTCAAGTGTTCGTTTTCTGGCAGGTTTGGTTTTAATTATTTGATGCTATGAAAACAGGGTGAAACGTTATGATTGACAGCTGAGACTGACTCATGATTGGTTGAGTGTGTGTATGGACGGGACCTGGCACTGCTGATTACTATGATGAAGCTGCAGCCATACTGAGGTTACAATGTGGTTCCATTGACTCCCATTTCACCCAGCACCCACTATGGTGCACAGCAGCATGAGCGGCGCTCCGAAAGGAAGCTGATTGTTTGTCTTAAATAAAATGTCATCACCTCCACAAGCTGTGCGGCCGGGGTCCTGCAGTCTGTCACAAAGAAAAGGAAAAACAGCATTGAGCGTGAGTTACTGCGGCTCGTGTCAGCGCCAGTTATAAAAGCTGTTAGCTTTATAAATGAAGAACGAGCGGTGCAAAGTGTGCGGAAGTGGTCCAGCAGTCAGAGAGCAGGTTGTAACTCAGGCCTGTGGTGATACTCTAAACTCCATTAAGAGGTCCCACATGTGGAGCACATTCACGAGTTCATGGGTTGACACTGTTGGTGGTGCTTCAGCCGGGGGCCATAAAACAGATAAATTAGATGTTTTTAAAATCCCTCTCATGTTAAAACATTCTCTACTAATTATAACCCCAACACTGTGGTTAGTGTAAATATAATGGAAGAGCCAGCAGGTGTACTCAGATTACTCTGTAAACATGCTCCCTTGTAAACAAACAGGATTTCTTCAGCCCTCTGACATGTTATTAAACGAGATAAAGGAGGCTGAGGTTAATGGAGTTAAACCCTTTAATAGTTTATGCTGCACAGAGATCGATTGGCAGTGAGATTAGATGTATTCCTAGAAGTTGGAGACACTAAAGTAAACATGAATTCAATCAAGCAGCAAGATTTACTGGACTGTCATTGCGCGTGAATGCTGCTGTTTATTTTTTTAAGTCCACAGAGTTTTTTAAAATGTTTTATCTCACATTAGTTTATCCTCCCTCAGGGTCTTTGTGTTAGATTTTAAAAGATTTCCTCAGTAAAAACACACATTAGTCATCATTCACAAACATGGTAAATTGGCAGTAGCTGTGTAGAACGTGCACTAAGCATAAAGATGAAATTAAAACCAACGTTTTTATAAGCTCGAGTAAATATGTGGACATGAACATGCTGTAATGTTGCTTTAAAAAAACAACATAATCATCATCAGCCTCTGCACCCTTATCGCTGTCTAAAAATAATAGATGGACATTTGGGAAATAGGCTTAGTTATTTGAAAAGCTCTCATGTCTAACAAAGAGTTAGATGAGAAGATTGATATTACTCTGATGTGGTGAAAATGTAGGAAGCACAAGAGCTGGTTCTGAAATTCAATAATTCATGTTTTTGTTTTTAATTCAGTACAAAAATGGAAAAATGCTAAATATGGTTTATGTGGCATATAATGATTTATGTCCCTATTAGTCTACTTAAAGAGGACTTCTCTATTAACTGAACTTTAAATGGAATAAATAATCATGACTCTCAAAGGCTGGATCTTTTAAATATCAACAACTATGTTAATACTAGAAACCTGGAAAGACTCACCTTTCTCAAATACTTATAATGAAACCGCAGAGACTCATATTTGAAGATTTTGAGGATTAATGGTGAAATTGCCCATTTACTGTCAGAGGAGGAGCCCTAAGAGGAGGAATGACAAAAGTAGGCCATGGCCTGAGCAAGTGTTAGGTGAAGTTCATCTGTGTGCTAACTGCAGCCAAGACAAACTGTGCCCTGAGATTTATTTTTGTATAGAAAAATACATATACTCAAGTCGCTATAGCTTGTAGAACAAGGAACAAGGAAATGGGAGCAGGGCAGAGTGAAGATCGGTGGAGGTCAAGGAGCTGTGGAAAGTTAATAACTTGAAATAATAAATAACATGGCCGACTGATGGGAATTTGGCCGCAATGCCATTTGTTATCATCAGTAGATTCACAAAGAGAAAGACTGGGCTAAATGCTCAGTGGCTACTGTGCACTTGCTGGGACGGAGGAGATTTCCTTTACCGTAGACAATATTTGTTGTTTTACTGCTGCGATTAAGTGTCTGGTTCTGGTCTTGAAGTGTTGCTGCCAGGGAGACAACCAATCCCAGATGGTACTCTGCCCAGAGGGGACAGATAAATGAAGACCACCAGGGTGGATAAAACACCCAGACAGTGACACCCTGTCTGCAGGATGAACACGCATTATATGAACTAAGTTGAGACAATAGAGGGAAGTTCGACCAGAGCATCTCGAGCGATATTCTCTCTGGGCTCGATTGAATGAGCCTCAGATTGTCTGTGACAAATCAGTATGGCATCTTTTAAAGGAAACACTTTCAATGACACTGCGGCTGAAGTTTGACTTTCCATTACCCCGAAAAAGAAAATAAGCAAATAAATAGACGAGATCCAGGATGGTGAGGCTGGGGTTGTGAGAAAGGAGGAGCACGTCTGCCCCACAGTTAGAAACACGTGTTCTCCTCCTCTTCAGTTTCTGATTTCATCTCCATCGCACAGGAATATGTGCTCCAGCTGATCCGCACACATCCCTCAAACATGTGGAAATGATTGAATAAGTCAAAACATAAAAAATAACTGATCCGGGGAGAATCTGAATGTTTGAAATATAATGTGAACTCCCCACACTTATAAAAGCTGATCTCTGATGATAATGATGATGATGTTGATCTGTGAGACCTTCCCAGCCATTCGAACCTTTCATTTTTCTCATTAAATTTGCAGAGATGTCAGTAAATCCACCAGGCTGAGCTGAAGGATCAGAGCCAAGGCTCTTTTCTTTCGAAACCAACTGTGAGGTCTTTCCAATATTCATCCCTGATGAAGACCAGTACATCCAACCTGTTTGTAAGACTCTCACATCCCAGAAATATCAAGCGTGATTACATGCATGATTGATTTCAGACTACACAAAACCATGTTACCTTTGGCGAATGCTCATTTTGTCCTCAGCGATCGGCTTGGGAAATGATTGAAAACTGGTGTTTGACAATCCCAGCTGTAAGATCAACAAGGATCAGAACGGGGGTCTTGTCTGGGTGCTGGGGAGCAGATCTGAAAGAGTTGGGGGGGTGGGGGGATTTAGAAGGTGTCGTGATAAGCTTTGAACAGTGGTAAGAGCTGGTGTTGAATGAACGCAGACCACAAACTCTCCCACTCCCCACACCCCGAGCCGTGAACGAGTGAAAATGTGGAGTGCTAATCAGGGGAAAGTAAACAGAGCACCACCCCCAAGCACCATGGTGAGGGGAGGAATGACGGCAGGCGGGTGAGGCCCATCAAGAGCTCCACACGTTTATCTTTGAATTATATGAATATACCCACGACATGAGATCAGCTTTATGTGGACGCTGAAGCACAATCGTACCAGTAACTGTTTATATTGTTTGGTCTGCACCGCTGGCTTGTTCGGGGGTGTGTCACTACAATTAAAACAGAGGTCCACTCCACTTAAATGGGTTTCTCTGGATTAATGCCAACGACGCCTGAGGGAGCCTGCTTACAAATGGTGAGCCTCGGAGGAGCCAGCGTGCTCTGTCTGGGGGACTCCGTCCTAATCTCCAGGATCAGGGGAATTTTCCCATCGAGATGAGAAGCAGATGTCTCTCTTTTTCTGTCTCGCTCTCTCGCTGTCGCACCGACTCAGTCTCTGTATCCGTCCCTCGTTGAGGCAAACCTGGCCCTCCATCCCCCCGGGGACAGGGGGAGGGAACATGAGCACCATGGGAAGGGTGGCTGTCCCTGAGCCCAATCACATGACGCAGAAGCCCTTTTTAGGGAGGCACTGCCTTTAGGTACAGAGCTGTGAGCACATGGAACTGATCCAAGAGCTCCCAACTTTCTCATGGAAAAACACAAACAAAGCGATTTGATAAAAACGTCATGTTCAGGCGATTCCCACTTAAGATGGACAATCACTGGTTAGCTGCCTTTTCTAGGTGGACCCCACACTGTTGTGTTCTTGTTTATGAGCCCTGACTACTGGCAGGAAGAGGAATCATGGCGATAAGACCTCTTCTCATCAAGCCTCTGGAGTCGATGCTTTCGCCATAAATCCCCTCTGCCTCTGCCTCATGCACCTGCAGCTCCCCAGAGCCCTGCTCCGACTCCCCCAGAGCCCAACCCCTCGGCTCCCCTGGCTCAGTTCTGACGTGCATACTCTGGCTCACAGCATAAACAGACAGTCGAACTTTGGGCCAGTCAACCGGCTGTTTGGTTATGGTCTGTAAACAGATCAGCATGAGGAGGAACAGGAGCTCCCACTGGAGATGAGACTGACTGACTATCCTGAGGCGGGAGCGCAAAGGGACGAGATATAAGGCTCACACGGGTGCCTGGTAAATGTCTGCGTTGCCATGCCATCGTCTCAGATAAGGTTTTTGGTATGAGGTTGTTTAGGCGGTTAGGATCACAGGGTGGCCTACTGGTTGGAAAGATCATCCCCCCCCAACCAATTAAAGCACCAAGGTTATAGCCCCCAATTAAGTAAAAACATTCCCTCCTTGAGTGTCCTTGAGCAAGACGCTTTATCCCCATGAGCCTCTGCGATGCTGCCTGATGACCGACTTTTGGAAAGCAAACAAAGGAGAAACATTCCATGTGGATAAATACATATCTTATTCAGACTGATCCCTGATGAAAAACTGAATTATCTCATTTGATGTACTTAATGATTCTGAAGTTGTATGAAGTCTTATATTCCAAAAACTAACTATTTTAATAGTTTTATCTTAATCAAGTGATTAAATGTTCAATTAAAAATGAATCCAATCAAATGTAGAAAAAACCACTATGACTGTAAACTGCTGCTCCGTGTTGTAATGAGCAGAGCCCAATGCACATCTGAGGCTGAGGCCTGTGTCATGGTTGAATGTTAGTGAGGAAGATTACTGAGTCTGGCAGTGTTAATAAGGCTGTGTTTACATTCTGCAGCTCACTGTTTAAGCAGACCTGACTGACCTGGGATTAAAAGGAGGGCGAGCGGTAGCTTAATGGCAGACACACACCCACACACACACACACACACACACACACACACACACATGACACACTGGTGCCGACATGGGTTTGCAAGCTGTGTCCAGGAATTACCGTGTGCTTCATATCAGCAGGATAGTTGGTGGTATGCGTGTTCCCATCATCCAAAGAATTGCTCCTCCTCAATTCCATTTTATCATAAGGTAAACTCTCTGTGTCAAACTACAAAGCACATGAACAGGCCAGATAAACAGCACCGCACTATTACACCTAATTAATTTAACTAATGGAAATCTAGGTCATTTGTTTTTTCACCGTGTATTTACATAGTGATCATGGACTCCATAGTAAGATGGACGACGTGTCTCCTTCTCCTCCCACTATTTAGAAATGAAGCCAAAATAACCCAGATACGAACACTTGCATCTTCAACATTTGGAGTCTGCTATGGGACGGAACAATCCCAGTCAGTCTCAGCTGACTACAATAATGTTTCACTCCACTTTTATAGCCTCAAATATCCCATTAAAACCAAAGTTACCCTGAAAGTGAGCACTTGGACACCAGTGTGATGAGAACCAGCTGAACTGATTGAAAAATGTATTTGACGTGTATCTGGAGAGTACACAAAGACAACCAAAGAGAGCTCTACGAAACTTGGTGGAAGGATGTGGGACAGGAAAGAACCTGTTAAATGTTGGTGTAGCTCCAGATCAGGGGGAGGATTTAGAAATTTCTTTTTGCTTTCTTTGACAAAGTGAGATTTTCAACAATTTCACAGTTTTCTCAGGGAGTGATGCAACTTGATTGATTTTGCCGTCCTACTTTCAGATTGTAGCTGGAGGATGTCAGGGATAGTTTGGATTCTTGATACTTGTGAACATAGAATAAAACCTCAAAGAAACTTTGGAAAAAGTTGATTTTTGTCTTTTTTGATTAGACAGCATCTCTGTCACTTATGTCACACATTCAAAATCTGACGTTTAAAAGAGTTCAGAAATCATCAGCTGCCTTTGTGCCCATGATCAGAGGAGAATCACAGCCTTTTGTTTACACCTGTATTCTCCCAACATTCAAAAGCAAGCACTTAGTATTGAAGCCATCTATCATTCTGACATATTTTGGAACTGAACAATTGCCACTCTGCTCTAATGTTCCACTGTTTAACCTCCAGTCTCCCCGTTCGCACTCCACTACACCTGGGATGTAAAGAAACACCAGCCCACAGGCACCTGCACAGCCAGCACGCTGCAGATGGAGAGATTAATTGCACAGCGCACGGTGGGATGCCGGTGATTTATGGGAAACTGTGACGGTGTGGTCATAACATGGAGAAATGTATGCGGGAAGGCCTGCAGACTAAATGGGCCATTATTTGGAATTCAACGCTCGGACTCAAACCAAAGGGGGCTCCCCCCGTCTCGTAACCAAGGGAAACGAGGGGTCGGAGCGGCCCCACATCTGCCGCCTTTGATGGTGCAGCTACAAGTGTTTCCCCCCCATCCCCCCCCTCATCTTCTTATTCTTCCTGCCTCTTCCTGAACAGACATATTCCCACACTGCAGTCTGGGTTCCTCTCTCTGTCGTGACTCTGTCCACTCTCACCGCAGGGCAGGGGCGAGGTTAGAGGGGTAAGGGGCTCGCCATCCCGAGGGAACCCTCCCCCGCCAACTCTCACTCCCACTCCCCCACCGCTGGTCCAGCTCTCTACAGCCCTTCAAATCGCAGATAAACCCAGACAAATGGGTTCTGGCAAGTGGGTTTTACACACTCACGTGATACCAGCAATTACACTGCAGCCCCCTCTCTCTGTCCTCTGCTCCCAGTTTCCCCCGAGAGGGCTCTTATCAATGTAAAGAAGTCATTGAAGGAAATGCCAACTTAACTTGAGGAGTCTGCACACTGCTGTTCATCCTCTGACCACAGTGACGAGGGATTTGCAGGGGGGGGGGGGGTCTGCATGTCTCGTAACTATTAGACAGGGTGCCTTGTGGCGCTGTGGATGGTGGGCAACATGTTCAGCCCAGGATCAGATTACAGGCCTTGGACAAGAGAGCGGTGCAAGGCGCAGAGAATGGAAGCAGCAGGATCAGGCTGAGCACGCAAGCATGGGAAATGTGCTCATGAATCGACAGGCTCTTTTTACTCTAGGCAGGAAACACATATCTGCAGATGTTGAACAGCTGGGAGACATAAGGAACTACGGCATGGGAAATAAGTGAAAGGAAATATATTCACATGTAATAGCCTGTGAGGTACAGTGCTACTGTGTGAATTGTCCAAACTGAAATGAATAAATTGGATTTCTGAATAGAGTGGTCCAGTGGAATTGATCTTCACCCTTTCAGATATATTGTGTTTTTTTTTCAAGTACGCATACTAAACTTCAAAAAGGCACAAATGACAGCGTATTTATCTTTGGTAATGAGATGGAAGCTGAGGAAAAGTGGAGCAGGGGAAGAGACAAGGGCAATTTGTAATTTTCAAAGATGCAGGCAGATACCAGCTGAAATACTACAGTCATTGTCCCGTCCAAAGCAGATGGTATCTGCGATGATGGGATATGGGAGCCAAAAGAGAATCTCCTGAGAAAAAGGGAAAGAAGTGAAAAACCTCAAATTAACAAGAAATGGTTCTTCCCATGATCGGAATCACAGAGGACACAATATTATGCAATTTGGCGCTTGACTTGGTGGGTTTTCTGATGAATGTGTGTGTGTGTGTGTGTGTGTGTGTGTGTGTGTTTACCTCATACAAATGAATCAACCCTTAATGAGAAGCACAATGCTGTAAACTGTAATTGGTATCAGAATCTGAAACATCTGTTTTGTTGCAATATCCACTGCAGCAAAGATTTAAGCTTGAGGAAGAAAAGAAAGATTTAAAAATAGATGAAATAGAATTTTAGAGTCATTGTGCTTGTGTTTGTATTGAGAAGAAAAAGTTTGGAAATGCTTTAAATAGCTTATTTATAATTCTCATAAAAGTCAAGAATATAATTTATCAAGCATCTGTCTGAAGTAGATTAACTATGTGACGTCAATGATTTCAGTGGCTTCAAAGCCTGTGACACTCATCAGCTGTGAAGTCATGAAAGCTCATCGTTATCAGATCAAATGTTTATTTACAGAATTAGGAATGAGCTATCAGGGACAACAAACCGTTTCAAGGAAGTGCTACTCAACAACAAGTAGAAAAATGAATGCGATGCAATTAAGGGATTTCTTTGGGCAAATATAAAAGAAGAAAATGATGGGGGAAATAAAAGTTCTTAAGTTCTTAAATCTGATTGATGAAAAATGATCACCTGCGTATTCAATTTGGAGAATTTAAATGAGAAGGTGAGTGTGCGTTGAGTGAGAGAATTGACAAAGCAGCAATTCATGGATTTAACTGATTAGCTCCAGCTCTCCACACAACCCTCAAAGGATAAGCGGTATAGATAATGCATAGATGGATGAATATTCTGTTGATGGTGATGTAGTTAACCCTGTCACCTCTAAGCAAGAAGGTCCTGGGTTCAAACCTGACGGTGCCTTTTCTGTGTGGAGTTTTCATGGGCTCAGCTGAGATTGGCTCCAGCTCCCCCTGCAACGAAGGATGAGATAAGTATTGATAAAAGTGAATTTATATACTGTATGTGAGTAAAATAAATAGGGGACAGGAGAATTGTCAAAGTTTGGGAAAAGTAAAATAGAGTTGACACATGTAAAATATGCATACACTGCAGATACACTGGGGAGTAAGTTTCAGATCAGCAGACCGGACGATGTTATTGCAATGTGAACATGTGTTTGAGATCCAAATGCGTCACACATTAATCAACTGATGGAATTTGAGAAATTGTGCTACCATGGATAATTGCAGCCTCTATTTCAACATTATATAAACTATTGTAATTTTTGCTCATTTACACAATCTTAAACATAATATGTATTATGTTCAATTGTCCCAGTCAGAAGCAATATTGATCATTTTGAACTGATCAGTCTGTTCCAAATGTACATATGTTTTGTTTTTTTCTTACCCACTGACCCAATGAATATACAAACTGGGGCTTTGGCCTCACTTCGGCTCCAGGAGACCTGGAAATCGTTACAACATCTGAAATTACTCCTAATCTCAGTTCCCAGGAAAATTGTTGGGAAACACAGACTTGTTGTGAAGTTGCAGCACCGCGACTGCTTCATGCAGTAAATTAGGTTTTTCATGAGGTGCCAGTCGGATAAGTTTTGGCTTGCACCTGGAAGTCTGGTCAAATCATGGCAAGCACTGATGCTGCAGGCAGAGAAGTGAGACGCAGACATTATTTTGGTCATGAGGCCACTGGATATTGAATATAATGTCTATGGGTTCATAGCCCTATTAATTTAGGTGAATTGAACTGTCAGTGAATAGTGAATAGTTGCAAATATTTGAGAAAAAAAGGAATGTAACTGAGTCTTCAATCTGTGATACAAGATGCCCTGGGAAGATGTTCATTTTAAGAAAATTAAGTCGAGCTGAGCAACAAGATTGTAGCCCAAATCCAGTCTTTATACCATTTTTTATGTGTTCCCTATGCTCTGCGTGTCTTTATAGCAGTTAGACCAGCTCTCATTTCATGAAATGAAAAATAAAAGCTTTAAATCTAAATCCCCCAAGGGAGGTATAAATAGTCAGGCTCTCTCCAGACATGATCGTCTTTGTCTTACAGTGTGTGTCTGCTATTCTCCATTAAGTTGTTTAAGAAGAATGTTGACCTTCCTCACTTGGACTTCACTGGATAATTTTTCTCATGAAATATCGCTGCGGCACGATACAAGTGACACCACAACCATCTCACTAAAAGAGGTGGTTGGATTTTATATTGGGCATTTCTTCCCTGAGGTTTGATTGTAAGGCAGCAACCTGTCATAGCTTCATGTGTATGTTGTTCATTTCCATATCTCTGAGCAAGTCAGTTGAGCTTTGAGCTTGTTTTTGATTTGTAGGCTTAAACATTTTCTATTTCACAATATGAGCATACCATATGTGTATCATACAATCGGACAGTATCGGTATGGATACACCAGATTCATTTTTGGGCAACCCAATGTTAAAAAAGTAATAAGTTAGGATGTTACATAAAGTTACATATAGTTAGAAATGATAATATATGCTTAATATTTGCATGGATATACAAATGTTCATGCAAATCAATATGTGGTTCCGTATGCACACTTCTTTGAAATTATAATTGTTACTAAAGTAAAGTGTAGTATATGATACAAAATGAGAAAATAACATATATTATAAAGTAGGTGTATCTGCAACAATTCAGTTTTATAAATATTTTATATTCCGACAAAAGGGGTTTTCATTCAAGCTGTTGTGGTTTTTCACCTAATTTATCTTGGATTCTGAACAAAATATTTCCATAAATAATAAGAATTCTGCTTAACAGAGAAACAGCAAGATCAGTTATTTTTCATTGTGATATCTCCCATGTTTTTCTGTACTTAGAAACCTATTGGATAAAGAAAAATGAGGAAAGACTTGAATTGAAGCAGGTATTTAGAAGACCTGTGATGCAGTAGTGGACTCTGCACCAGTTTTAATTGGAGGCAGAAAATGACTCTTGTGTCCCTCTAGAGGCTAAAATCCAAACATACATACGAAACATATAGTTGCAAATGACTGAATGTAAACTAGGAAAAAATTGCCAAATTCTCAACTAATAAAACACATTCTTGTCTGTGAATATTGCATAATGTCACTTACATAAGTGAACAGTGAATTTAATAAGTAATAGATTAATTATTAGAGCATTTAAGAAGATTAACTGGCACAGAATTATTCTTTGGTTCTTCTGTTGAAAATATCTACATCCTTAAAAAACACATTCTGTTAAAAATCTGAAGAAAACACACCAGACCAGATCCAAAAACGTCACCACAAATACTGCAACATTTCCCCTTTAAATCTTTCTCCTTCTCTCTCTCTCTCTGTTGCCTCTTTGTCTGTTGTTTACTGCACGTCTGTAGTGAAGTGCTTTTTAGAACCGTTCTGCATCTGTGATTAGCACATTCACCAGATGATGGCACTCTGGTAACAGCTGTAAAATGATGGTAAACAATACAATATGTTGTAATAGGATGCCAGGATAAATATAGCACCAACAGTGCACTGACAAGGACGTGTATAGGTTTCCTGAAGAAAACACACATCTGTCTAATCCACGTGGCAACGATGGAAGAAGAGAGGAAGTTGTAGTTTAGAAAAATAATAATTGAAAAGAACAACAACGTATTTTTTTTAAAGAAATACTCAAATACCGATATTCAGGTGAAGTCTGATTTTAATGGATAAAACTAGCTGAAAATAGTAAAGGTAATATCTTCTCTTCTGCTAATGCATAATGATTTATATAACATCAAATCTGCATCTACAAAACACAATAAATACAACATGAATTAAGGCACCAGTGCTTGAACACAGAGAGCTACAGTATGTGCAACTAGGAAGGGTGGCTCATGCATGAGGGGAAACTAAGCTGAATAGATTACTTGAATTTGTATGAAGAAACACATGAAGTAGTAGGAAGAGTTGGAACTATAAATAAAAGGATAAAGAATGTAAACTGTAAGATAAACAGTGTACTGAGTGAAATGAGGATCACAAGCATTTTGAGTTTGTACATTCGTTCATTTATTAAACAAACAATTTCAAGTTTACGAAAAAAGATTTGCAGCTGTAGAAATATTTTGTGCAAGAGAGAAACTGAATTTAACTGTTTTATCAATATCATGAATGTAAACGTCTATATTAATTTATATATATATGTGTGCCTCCTTTACAAACCTGCTACTACTAAGAAACATTACTGAGGTTATGTGATCAAATTCAAAGGCAGAGGACATTTACAATATTAATATTAATATGTGTCCAGTTTCATGGCTGTGAGGGAATTTTCCTTCTTTTCTCTGAGTAATCAGTGTCTCTACACAGATCACACTAACATGTCACTCACTATAAACAGCAGTTCACCCTGTGTTTCTATCTCTGGAGGCCACTGATAAGGAAAGCAGCCATAACAAACATCCATTGGATCACTATTAACTACCTGCTTATGCTCATTGTGGGGCTTGAGTAATTTCTCTCAAACAAACCAGATACTAAGTAGGGAAACAATGACGGCGACTATAAAGAAAACTGTGGAATATGGAATTATAATAAAGACTTGGTCATCTCACGCCTAGACTACTGCAACTCCCTCCTGGCAGGTCTACCTGCTGGTGCCATCCGACCTCTGCAGCTAATCCAGAATGCAAAAGCTCGACTGGTCTTTAACCTACCTCAATTCACTCACACTAGTCCGCTCCTCCGCTCCCTTCACTGGTTACCAGTGGCTGCCCACATCCGTTTCAAAACATTAGTACTTGCGTACTGTGCTGCTAACGGATCGGGCCCAGCCTACATCCAGGACATGGTCAAACCTTACACCCCAGCCCGTCCACTCCGCTCTGCATCTGCCAATCGGCTTGTTGATTCCTCACTGAGCTTGTTGCTCCCTCAAAAACTTGAATTACAGCTCTTGTGGTTGTTGAATGCCTCCACCAACCAATGCATTTTCTGTCTACATACATTTTTTCTAGAGTCATATGAGGTCACTATGACGTTTTGCCTTAGACCACTGAAATCTAATCAGTCCATCATTTGGTGACAACTGTTTAAATTCCATAAAGGGAGACTTAAGATATTGTGTACAAGGATCAAAAATGATTTAGTGAGGTTATCGTAGCCTTGACATTTTACCTCTGAGCACCAAAATCAAGGTTACGATAGCCTCACAAAATCTTTCTGTGAGTCCCAGTGAACGGTTGTACCAAATTTCGAGAATTCCCTCAACACGTTGTTGAGAAATCATTTTCACAAGAGTGGAATGGACAGACGCACAACACAAAAACATAATGTCTCTGGCCACTAGCTGTTGCCAGCACAGAGGTATAACAAATGATCCATCAATAATCCCGTCAGTATCTCTGGTTAGTTGCTGGCTACAGAGTAAGTGCTGGTGATCATTTCCAGTGTTTTCAGCAAGCTTTGATTCTCTGTGAAGAGTGTGGCTCTGTGCCAATAACAAACACCTTGATGAACCGAGTGGTTTCATTAAACTGGACCTTTGAGGGAGAAATTGGTAATATACACACAGGGTCGGATGGGAAGGAAATTTTAAAGCTGAGCTGGGACACAATTACCCTCAAACAAACAATCAGAAATTGCCATTCAGAGATGTGCAGCTTAGTCTCACTCATAAAAATAACTGCTCTTCAGACATTTAAACATTATTCTCACGGGTAGATGAGCAGTCGGATATTTTATGAAACACGCTTTAGAGTAAGATGAGAAGATTGACACCACTCTTGTTTCTGTGTGCTAAATATGAAGTCATTAATAAGCTACTAGTTTAGCACAAAGCTTAGCATACAAACATACTACCAAATTGCTCAATCTACTATATCCATTCCAATGAGTGCTGTGCGTGTGTCTATGAACCATGGACATTGAGATGGACGACATGTCTCCACTTCCTCCCACTATCCAGAAATGAAGCTAAAATACCCCAGGTATGAAAGGCTCCATCTTTGGCACCTGTAGCAAGAGTCTGTGGAGTAGCGATTGAGGGATGGAGCCACGGTATTCACTTCCTGTGGAAACATGGTCTTGACCAATCTGGGGTCAGTCAAAATTAGTACTTGAACAAACGTCAGTGTGACAAGAACAACCTATAATAAAAGTAACTATCTTTAAGAAAAATGTATTTGACGTGTACCGTGACTTTTAAGTTTGGTCCATGTCCCATCCACTAACATGGAGGAGGTGGAAATTATGACCTATACTGCAGCCAGCCACCAGGTGGTGATAGAGATGCTTTGGCTTCACCTTTCTCATGTCGTGCATCTTTATACATAGGTATGAACTATTGTCCCATAACAGCTTCATTTCTTTCACTGTGTTTGCCACAGAAATTATGTTTTAATACATCATGAGGTTGTGTTTGCTGACTAGCACTTCTTCACAACGCTTATTCTCTTCCTCAGGGGCTCTGTCTGTGTGAGTAAGTGTAAAGAACCAGAGTTTAATGAATGAAAGTGGACATAGCGAAACGCCTGAATGATGCTCTGCCCCACATCTCAACCACCTCTCCCTGGGCACCCGGGCACAGAGAAGCAACGGCTAAGACTATGGCAGCCTCACACACTATTCTCTGTGGAGAATTTCCAACTCCCTTAATAGATCTTCCAGTCAATACCCATCTCGACCTTGAATTCCCAGTGTCAGCGTGCCTCTTGTATCAGTGTTCAACGAGTTTGACTCTTTGGGCTGATATCCCCTTCAGTAATAGATGGTACTTAAAGATCTGTCAGGGGAGTAGCTTTAGTGCTGAGAGTTCAAAGGGACAATTAATCTGCCTGAGGAGCAGAAGAGAGAGAGACACCATTTCCACCTTGTAAGGTAATGGTATGTGTCGATGTAGTGCTGCGGATAGAAGATGCAACATTGACAGTCACTGGCACTGGTATTTCTTTAAAGGCATCTATGGGTGTGAGGTTTGTCCTAAAAGATCATCATAACAAAAACAATTTTGATGATCACCTTTTCTTCTAGTGCCACCATGAGGTGGATATTTTGGTTTATAGATTGTACATAAAGATGGATGACATGTCAGCTCCCCAAAAGTGAAGCCAAAGGGTCTCGCTCACCACCTGGTGGCTAGTTGCAGTAAAGGTAAAAAAATCCAACTAAAACGTGCAACTACAAGTGAAATACATTTTTCTCAAATTTTCCCTCAGGTAGTTCATATCACACTGATGTTTGTTTGAGTTTAAATTTTTCCAGTAAGTTTGGTTTTCATTAGTTATTTGATGTTATAAAACCGGTGAATGATTGACAGCCGAGACTGTCTTGGGATTGGTCAAGTCCGTGTATCGGCAAAGACGGTCTGGCCTACAGAGGATTCCCCTGATCGGTATGCTTGTCCCGCCCTTCTTGCAACAGAGCTGAAGAGAAAGTTTTATTACCCCTCATGTTCGCCTTTAGCTGTTTGGTTGATTTGAAACGTGATAGCGTGACAACGAAGCATCGGACGTCAAGTCGTGCTGCTGTGACACAATCGTCCTTCAAATGCAGCCTCTGAAGGATGCAGCCCCTTAAATGAGACCTCTGTCACTTTTGGCAGAGCCTGACATCAAATTACCACTTCCCCTTTACATGAACAGTGAGATACAGCCTGTCACAAGGGGTGTAGGCCTTAGCGTGTGAGAAAAAAAGGCCAAACAGTCAACCAGTCAACCAGTCAGTCAGTCAGTCGGTCAGACGGTCAGTTAGGGACAGACTTTATAGTGCCGGCCCCACTGTTGCAGTCCAGCCAAAAGATAGAAAAGAATGATGAGCTGTTTCTTTGAACAGCTCTCAAAGAGGAGCAGCGCCATTAGATACAGCTCCCTTCAAAGAGCTGTAATTCCCATCACTGAGGCTTTATTAGAAAGTGGTGCCAGATTTCTTTTTTTTTATTGGATCTTAAAACAGGTCACAATATGCATGTTTACTATTATGTACAGTCATATTTCTTTCCTCATCCTGAGGGGGGGAATGGAAATGAAATATCTGTGCACGCAGTTGGCTGAGCAAATTATTTTTCCAGTAAACATCCTGAAAAGATCTAAATTCAGAGCAGGTGAGAGTGAGACGGAGTCTAAGCTCACATCGATGTGAACATTACTCACTATCTCATCTGGTCGATCAGACTAAATGGTCCATCCCTGCTGGTGTCGTCCAGCCCTTGGTCCTTGGCCCCCACACACCAGCAGCCTAATCCATCATCCTGACTGCAGTGAGCAGGGAAGGAGCATGCAGAAAAGCTATGCAGGGGGATTTAACGTTGTTGTCTCCAGAGGCCATAAATCTCCAGACTTTTCCTCCCAGATTCTGCAGGTGAGATGAAGTCTAACTTCCCCGAGAGGAACCCATCCTTCGTCCACTTTTATTAAATGAGACCAGGAACTCTTTGCATCATGGTGGTACGATTAAACACATGACAGATAGTATAGGTATCAAAGAGAAACGTGAGAATCTCTTGGTTGATTGTTTTGAGAATGCTGCAAATGTGCCCGAGGCTTCTGTGAAATGTGTGTGTAGTTTGTCAACGTTTTAAAATGTCTTAAAGATAAATGACGTAATCAAAGAATAAAATATACATCTTGTCAAACTGTTAACAGTGTGCTCTAATGGACAGAATCCTTTCAGCTAATCCCGACAGAACACTTAATCGTTTTATACATTTTGTTGAATGAGCTTCATCCAATTTCGTAAATAATTGGACAATTTACTGAGATTAATAAAATCATTCTAATTCAGTAAATAAAATTGAATCAATGTAGTTTATTAAATCAAATTAAATAAACAAACTCAAATAAATTTTAAAAAGGGATAATTAAATCGTATCAGTTTAATTAAATTGATTAAAAACATTTAATTCAGTAAGTTGAATTGAATATATTCAAGTGAATAAACTTAGTAAATTGAGTAAATTAGTTTTCTATATTGATTGTCAAATCTAAGGTCAAAGGCCAAGTGTCAATTCATGCCACATGTTTTAGATGATATATATGTTTCCATTTTACTGACCGTTTCTGTGACGTACATCCAGCGTCAGGCAACATTAAATTATGCACGACATGCTTTACAATACCTCACATGCAGCTGTTGACCTTCAGAAACGTGGATACTCAGACCGCTGCTAATGACATTTTCATGTGCGAAAACACCTCCGGTTGGATGTAGCATGTATGTGGTATGGAGGCTAACTGCCAGGTGTGACAGTGCACGTGGCACTGCTGTGTACAACAGTGTTGTAGTTTGTATTGTACGCACAGTATTTAACCATCGTCCTATAAAAGCATGTTCTAACAGGCATGAAACATAGCAGGCAGTGAATTGGCATGACAGAGAGGCTATGCTCTGTGGATTGTCTATTTTTAAAAACGCAGTCTGGTCATTGTATATTTTATTTATGTGCAGACTGGCATCCTTTAAAAGAGAGCAAGCAGACTCAGTCACCAATTGCCTCCTCGAGCAAATTAACTTTTGTTGCTGAAGCGAGAGGAGGAGGAGGCGGAGGAGGACGAGGAAATCCTATAGGCTGTTCAGGGCTCTGTGAGGCTTCGTAAGCAGCAGACTGCGTTTTTCTTTGCACGGAGACAACAAAGAAAGGTCACATCGGGCTTCAAAGGACATTATGATATTTTATCTTGAGCACAGACACAATGGAGTAGAAAAGCAAAACACGCACTGTTGTTCTGCAAGAGAAAGGCCTCTATACTCTTAGAGAAGGAATATCACAGTTCTTCTCTGGCATGATCACAAACTCGTTGCCTGAAACATGCGATTATTCATCATGTAAATCGGCTCCAACAGGATTATTTGATTCTTCATTGTGTTCACTCTCCTTTGTCTCTCTAATTAAAGCCATACATTACCTCAGAGACCTGGTGATCACAGTTATTAAATATTTACGGAGCTTTCAAACGTGACCTTTGCGGGGCCAGCACGCCAGCATGCAGTCGCAGTTGAGCTCCCTATATTCAAATGACAAACCCCTGCTTCTGGCAAACGTCCCTCTTTCTCTTGCCCCGCTGCATGAAACAGGTTATCTTTAGTGCACATTGAATATTTATACATCAGGGTGGCTGGGGAGTCGGTCACTGATCTCTAAGGTGACTTTATGAGGCTCTGCGGGGGGTGCAGGAGCGCTGGGATGGAGTCGCATGGGACATATTGTCTCCTCGGTGTGTCCTTTTATTCTACTTGGGTAAAGGATTATGTTGTATGGTCGGATGCCTGCAGCACAAGAGCCAGAGAGAGGAGTCAATGAGATATTACTCTCAGGCCGTTATGGTGAAAATCATTGTATTAATCTCCAAAGATGCTGTCTCTGCACACACCAACATTACAAGCTGCACAGAAACTGTCACGACACATGCAGAACAAAATAAAAGTAAAAAGAAATGTTCAGAGATCAGATGAACAAGCTGATAGGAACTTTAAGCTCAGGACCCTTTGAATTATCCCCCTAAAAAGTAAGAGTAGTCAAGGATTAGACAATCGACATGCACAGAGGAGTTTTGTCTGGGGATACTCTGAATGCTAATTATGTTGTCTGAGACTGAAGTCAGCCTCGTTCCCTCCTCGTTGCTTGGGGGACAATTAGAGACGATATTAAAGCAGATACCAGGATCTTCCCTTCGCGATAGCTTTTTAAGATATTCCTCCAAGGATTGAACGATTTTTATGGAGATTATTTGGCAGCGACAAATTATTGCTACACAGTGCATCATATGTGCATTTAAAGAATCGAAAAAAGCCAGGACTTACAATGACACAGCTTCATGCATAAATTGCTTCTTAATGTGGGTTGTGGCTGCAGAGACTTTTAATGAGCGCGCTGCTGTCAGAGAACAAATTTTCTCTTTGAGTTGAATTATTACAACAAAAAAAAATACATTAGCATCTGATAGGAAATGATAACTTAGACGAGTACGTCAGAAATGAGGAGCCAACGCATAATGTCCAAATGTGGCTGTTTACATTTTGTATTGCATAAACGCTACAGACTTGTGAAGCACCGCGACAAAAGCAAAGGATTGAGGAAAACTTTTTTTTGGACTGCAGCGGCACAGACTTGTAAGAGAGTGTCCAATAATAAATTAGCAATACTCAGAAGGCGTGGAGAAACTTTCTGGGCATTGGCATTTCATTGTTGTAGCCACAAAGCTGTCCCTGAACTGAATGTGTGAGATAAGTGCTTTGGAGCACAAACAAACTGAAACAAAAGAACATGAGGTGGAGATTGGTTTAGTAAGTAAGAGAGGGGGAGGAAGCACTTCTGGCATCCAAGGGCATCATAAACCCCAGCATGTGTCTGCACAACAATGCCAACAGGGGCGCAAATTCTCCACACACAGAGGGAATCGATTTAACACACAGAGTGGAGGACTTGGAAAGAGGCGTATCAGGGAGACACTGAAATACTGCATCTTGTGTTATTGGATTTGGAGCCCAGTTTTCTGAATTCCTTTTCTTTTTTTCTTGCGCAGTATCTGCAAGCTGGGGGATCCAGTCAAGTGGAGCTTCCCCGAGCCAGCGCAAGAACCTGTGGCCAGCTGAGGAAAAGAGATTGTTCTGGGTTTTACCTTAGAATAACATTCATGTCATAATAAGTGCTTGAAAATAATAAGAAAGAAAGTTTTATTTGGTGTGGTGTATGGTGCAGAGACTTCTTAATCTTGAAGTTATTATACTTAAAGGGAAAGAGTGAATGTGCTGAAAACAGAAATTACATTTGTGGCCCACATGTGAACAGGACAGTGAACCAGTGCCTGAGACACTTGGGGCACATCTGACCCTCTCAAACGCACATATTTACATATATTGATATTGTGAACAACAAATGGAAAAATCACTGAGGGGTCAAGACAGGGGCGGATCCAGGGGGGGCCCTGGAATCTGATTGGCCCCTGAAGTGCCCCTAAAAGAAGATAGTGACTTATTAACAATAAATATGACAATTTAAAAAATTCATTAAATGATGTGTGGCTTTGCTCAAAGCTATAGAGCTAACAGTAAAGAAGGAATGACCTAAATGTGCACCTTACTGAATCAGGAATTGTACATGGATGTTGGACATGTAAATTGCCCCTGTGTGGCCCCTTTATGGCCCCTGATTTAGAAAAAGCATAGGTCCACCACTGGCTCCAGCATTAGTCCACAGATATCAGAGATCATGCTTCACTCCAATTATACGAGTATCACGGCGATGCCAAAGGTCATTTTAAGGCCAAAGCATCAGCCGTGAATGTTTATAGGAAAATAACATAGTGGTACAACTGCTGCCAGAGAGGATGATCTCTTTGCTGTTTAAATAAAAAAAAACTAGTAAAAATGCCATCAGTTAATTTATTACACCTAAAATTCAGATTAAGACAATTTAATTAATCCAAGGTGGGCAATTGGTTACACCGTCTAACCCATTCATGTAAATGAATACAAATGAGTGAATTAGTAGCTACAACCAGTGCACAAATCAACAACAACAATCAGGAACTTTAAAGGGATAGCTCACCGAAAAAAATGAAAATTCACACCTGTAGATAATGAGTGAATTTTCATTTTTTTTTGGTGAACTACCCCTTTAAAGGTTGAGGGTGTAGAATTTAGTGGCATCTAGTGGTGAAGTTGCATATTGCAGCTAAATACCCCTCACACGTGTTTAGTTTGTCCGATCTGCGTTACTGTTAAAAACATGGCGGCCTCCGTAAAGAAGACCCGTTCCCGATGTAAATATAAAGTAGTTAAATACAAAGGGCTCATTGTAGGTTAAACAAAACAACAATTTGTAAAATTTAAATGAAACACACTATAGTGAAAACGTCACTGGGATTATTTTACCTTAAATTTCTGCCAACAGATCCCTTTCACCCAAATCTAGGTCGTGATATATTACACCACCTGTTTTAGAGACGCCACACACGATGAAAGACACCATGTTTCTACGCACTTGTTTTCATGCAGGTACATGTGATTCATTTCTGCTGCTCCCCACCACAGGTAGACAGCATGTGACAGTAGTGACACGCCCCCTAGTGTCTCATGTGTGCCAGGGCTCCAGGACTTTGATAACCTTGCCGTTTGTCCGCGAGCTTCACTGAGGGAATGTGACCGTGTCTCTGGATGTCCTCCTCCTCCTCCTCTCAGCTTGACTAATTGTTGATGCAGCCCGGAACACATGGTGACCGGGGCGCATCCTTCCTCCGGCTCCCCGCTGATCTCTGCCCGCTCGGACCCACGATGATAAGCACCGAGATCACCGGAGGAGAGGACGGCGGAGAGCAGCCCTGCATCCGCCTGGATCCCCCGACGAGCACGCACCTGCCGGGCAAGGCGACGCCGACGGGCTTGACGGACGGCAGCCCCAAAGTGACGGCGAACGGGGTGCACGACATAGAGGACCGCATCCTGAGGATCACCGGCTACTACGGCTACAACCCGGGGTACTCCAGTCACAGAAGTGAGTGAGAAAGAACGAAAAGAAAGTAGAGTGATGGCATCATCTGTGGATGTTCCAGTGTCAGTGTCAAGGTGTGAGGATTAAAGAGAATACGGTTTAATGAGATGTTAAAACGTGTGCGTGTGCGTGCGTGTGCGTGCGTGTGTGTGTGTGTGTGTGTGTGTGTGTGTGCGTGCGTGCGTGCGTGCGTGCTATCAGGGGATTTAATGATAATAAAGAAAACAAATGGTGTTAATGCAGTGCCAGTGTGTGCGTGTGTGTGTGTGTGTGTGCGTGTGTGTGTGTGTGTGTGTGTGTGTGTGTGCGTGCGTGTGTGTCTGAACAATGCACGCATCTTCCTCCCTTCCAAATGAGTTGTCATTTTAATTAGGCAATTGCAAAATCCACCGCTCTTACAACCTCAGCTAACCGGCCTGTAATTATGGCTGTTATGGAGCAGCATGATGTCGATCACTGCCACTACTAGCTGGAGGCTGAGTGATGCTGCACAGGTCCATCCATCTGTGACACACACGTACACACACTCACACACGTACACACACACAGTGTATCTGCGAGATTTCAGAGGACATTACATTGACTTGCATTGATTTCATGGAGACTTACTCTGACCTTAACCATAGTTACTACTTACCTAAATCTAACCATAACCCAACCTAAACCTAAACCTAAACCTAAACCTACGAACCTTAAAACATCACTTCACGTCCCCATAATGTTTTAACAGATTAATGTCTCCATGACATCAGTAATACCAAACACATGCACACACACACACACACACACGCACGCACGCACACCACACACACAACACACACACACACACACACACACATACATTTTGACTTTGTATTTGACTTCCATATATTATGATATAGGATATGACCATGACCAATACAAGACTAACCCTAACCTTCACATAACAACAATCCACATATTACCATTAACCTTAACCAGGATCTCAGAAATTATTTATTATTAGTTTTGCCCAGTTAGGACCAGGCTTTGGTCCCAATGAGGCCTACTGGTCCTGTCAAGGTCATTGTTAATACTGGAAAAGGTCCTAAGAGGTAACAAAACTTAGTACACACACACACACACACACACACACACACACACACACACACACACACACACACACACACACACACACACACACACACACACACACAAGAACAGAGAGAAAACAAATGTAATACTTTCAGACAATGCAATTACACTGCAAAGTGTTGCGCACAAATTATGCAGGCATTTTAAATGAAATTTCAGACCTTTCAGACAGATCTTTTAGTCTGTGGCCCAATGTTGTCCAGATCAAAAACCGCCACGTTAGTGAATCTGTGCAAACAATCACTTGTGTGGCAGCCTCATCTTGAATTCCAAATGTTTTAATGAAACAATCAATTTCCCTGATGACAAATGCAGCAGCTCCTCTCCTGATGTTTGTGAACACTGCCAGCTGTTTCCCTGACGTGCATGAGATACGGCCACTCCTCAATACTGTTCAGCTTCTCTGTCATTTTCATTTTGTCAACGTGGTCTTGATTGGTGGAGCAATACTCAGAATTTTGCTGACACGAAGACAATGGCCCGGACTCGAGGAGAGAGCTGATCATGCTTTATTTATTTTCGGGAGATGATCTTTAAAATCTCGCCCTCCAGTCCTTTCTCGGTGTGGCCGCTGCCAGAAGAATTATAACACGAAGAAAAAGAGCAATGATTGCAATGCTCTCTGCTCTTTTTCTTCTTCAACAAATGCTTTATGGTAATAAAGCAAGGCGTGGAGAGCAGGAATTTACAATCTCTCTAGCATCAAGGCGTTGTATTAGGGACTTTCACTTTCTGTTTTATATTCGGCCTGTACATTATATATCTTCATCATTAAACGTGGGGATGAACCAGCACTTTTCTTGAATAAATCCCCCTGAAATATAAAGGGTCATCTACATCTATATGTGACCTTCCTGTGTTTCACATGCTGATACACTTCACCACTAAATAAATTGATCTTGTCACGCAAGCTCCCCAACATCTCCCTCTGGCAGTTACATAAAAGAGTAACTATAAAATTCATGACTTAGAAACACACGTAGAGGAGCGAGCTGCTCTCTTGATGTTGGGATGTTGTTTTGAATGTGACGTTCCTCCACAAATCTACGACCTTGACACCCCGTGACATAATGCACCAAAACTCTCAAAGGAAACGTGAGTATGCAAATCCAATCACAAATCACCAGTTGAGGCGTTTTTGTTTTTTTAACTGAGAGCACCTCAGTGGATTTTAAGATGGAGGCTGAGTAGAAAGGAAATGAGTCTGTCTCTCATTAACGGCCTCATTTGCAGGGGTGACAGTTGCAGCAGATTAACCATGAATGCAATCAGACACTTTCATTTGGGAAACACTTTGATTAACAGGGGGCACCCAGAAATTAAAATGGAAAACAGATTTGGCATTTTTTAACAGTTCAAGGACCTTTGATACAAAGGCAATTAAATGTAGCCGAGACACGGTTTTTGGCTCTTGTACTGAGAGTGGAAATTAGGTTAATTAAGTTCTATAATCAGGCTTGTTTTTCCTAATTCTGTGACGGCAGTTGAAAATACAACAACGAAGTGAGACGGAGGTCATTTCTGTCCATTAGTGAAGTTCTTATTTTACTGATGCTTGTATGATAGTAAATATTAATAAACTTTATCTATATAGCACTTTTCATTCACTTTTGCATATAATGCGACTAAAAGAACATATTAGAACAGTATATAGGTGTTAAAAGAATCAAATATATGGAAATAAAGTGTTAAAGCTAGGTTAAGATTACAATAAAAGGAAACGGTTGAAGAAATTAAAAGCTGGATCATAAAATGTTTTAAGCACATTTCTAATATGTAGGAGGAGTTTGTTCCAAATCTTTCGGGCATTATTACAGAAAGCTGTTTCACCGTATTTTTGAGTGTGTTCAGCAAGTTTATAAATATCAACATATAGCCCGTTAAGGCAGATAAGATAATATTATTCTCAATAGAGCTGTAAAGCTGATTCAACTAATAAAGTGATTAAAATATTTTTAAGTTATCATTTTGACTTATTTCGGCTTTTCAAACGTGAAGATTTGCTGCTTTTTTTTCTTTTATATCACGGTAAACAGAATATTCTCGAAATACACTTCTAAGCTTCGGGGGGTTATACGATTGATTACTGTAGAAAATCATAGACTGAATAATAGAGAAAATGAAAATAACCGTCAGCTACAGCCCAAGCTCTCAGCATCCAGGCCTCTATCTGCTCCCGGCCTGCTGTGTACTCTAGGAGAGGGAAATGAAAGATGTGGTGTCGTCTGTGAAGGGATTTTCAGTATAAGGAGCAGGTGTGGATTGTAATAGCATCTATACTAAGCCTATAAAGCCATCGGCGAGCGGAGAGGTTATTTGATTTGAGAGACATTTCCCATTTCCCTGATAAAATATGCCATCTGTAGCCCTGTGTTCCTCCATCTACCCGTCCCCGGATTTCTCCGCCTGCCACAGTTAACAGTGGATATTCCAGCTATTAAACATGCTATTACCAGTAATGTCAGCCTGAAGGAGTCCGACTAAACTGCTCATCTACAAGCCCACCGTCCTCTCCGATGTGCTATTTTTCTTATTCTCAGAAAGGAGAATGTGAAAAGTCACAGTTTCACATTTCTGTTTACGCGATTGCAAACTTTGAGCTGAGACTCACATGTCCCTCAGGGTGGCAAGTATTCTTTTCCATAAAGTGTGACGAAGACAAAGGAGCACGCAAATAGAACAGTGGGCTCATCCTGCCAAGCCTATGGGGTAATGATATATTTAGTAAGATCCTGTTGCCAGTTTGTTATTATTGCCATTCGCCATCTGCGGTGAATGAGAAGATGCCTCCGAGGGGGACTGTGGACTACATTTGGGGACAGGGTCTGAGATGTAATCCATACTGTACAGTTATGATATAATGGAATAAAAAGAACAATAACCTACTAAAAAAAGACAAGGCAAGGTGCAATATTTCCTGTTGAATTGATAGCAGCTGTAAGGGGAAATCGTACAGGATGAAGGAATGAAGTTGGAGACGGATGAAGATAAGAAAAGCCATTCTAGTTTTTAAGAAGTTAACATGTTAACAGCTGTATTGCCATCACCGAATCTGAACTGTCCTCACAAAAAGGAGGATTATAAGCCTACAAAATCAAGGTGGCTGCAAACCAATAGATTATAGGTGGAATTTCTGTATTGGACGAATATGTCAAAACCTGATCTCGTCTCGTCATCATTGTTGTGGCTTTGTTTCTTCCACAAGACGCTGTCTATAGCTTCATTACTCAACCTTGGTTCCTATACAGATGCAACAGAGAAAAGAGGACTCTCTATTATAACACAAATATGTGGTGAATTCTTATTCTTATCTCATTCTATGTCATCCTGGGTGAAGAGGTCTGAAAATAAAATAGTGAAATAGAATAAAACTAAATTAACCCAATAGATTCAAACCATAAACATCTCTGAACCAGTACCACGGCCATAAACACCAGCATATTGGAAAAGCATCTGCGGCTCCTGCTGGAGCAGATAATAATTGTATGTGCGTAGTAAATGCTTCCTCAGCATCTCCTGGGAAGCCATTACCAAGATTTGCTGTGTATTATTTGGAATAGATAATAGCGGTCTGTGAGGCTGGCACGCTCCCTGCTGAAGTAACTAGGTGCAGCACAGGAGAAGTGACAGCTTCTGGTAGTGGCACTCACACTCGGCACTGTACCGGTGTTCAGTGCTGGCACGACAGCGAGACAGCGGCACAGCCAGGCACTCAGGGAAATTATGAAGGAAACGCAACAATTTACCATAATGCTGAGTTTGAATGCACTTTAGTTGATAGAAAACAAGATACACACATTCTGTTGCTTGTACTGATTGGCAATTCACTTTGCACTTCTGAAACCATCCATGGCCATTGTCAACAGCAGGTGAATCTTGACTTTCCTCCTCAAGCGTGGCCTCAGACGTTCTGTATATATGCACGCACTTATTTTGGACCGTCCCGTTCCCATGCCTGCTCTCTCTCTGCTATTTATAACCAAGCCCAGCGTCGAATGGGATATGAGCTTTGCCTGAACGACTGCTGGAGAGCTGTTAGCCTCACATTCTCCTGGGGGAAACGAGCAGAAACACCCGGCAAGTAATGGGTGCAGATGTTTCTGCCCAGGAGCTGCAGAAGTGCTGACCTGTGCTCGTGCAAACAGCTCTGAATGTGTTGTAGTGCTGCACGTTGGGTGACTAAATGTTGTGGGGGGTTTTTTGGCTTGCTCCAGCAGTTTGCTTTATGGTTGAGATGATTTTCGTGTGAAAGTCTCATTACATAATATGAGAGCACAATGTGTGGGACTGGTCTTTCCATCAGGCTGAGCACGCCAACATTGGTCTTGTCAGCAGTATCACACTGCCCTCTAGTGGTTCTATAATCCTACAACAACAACAAAGTGACCTTCACACTGGACAGTAAACGTCGGTCATTTTCTAATTACAACCCTACATGTGTAAATCATCAAGACTCATGACTCACACATTTTATTTAACATGTGTCTGCAGTGGTTCACACACAGAGGCTGTATAAGAAAGTAGCAGGTTGTGTGTCTCCTGGACCTATTGCATAATTTACTGCATATTGCAAGACACTGCATGCAAATTGGAGCTAGCACTTGATCTTGTTATTCAAAGCAATGCTTAATATCTGCTATATATCCAGGGGGACGTTTCATTTCAGCTAAACCCGTTAAAAAGAATATTGGCCAGCGCTTGGAGACCTGCGTCCCCGAGACTTCTGCTGTCACAGCTGATCAATATGGGGTGACAGGAATTCAATTAGTGTTGCTCAAAGCATTAACTCAAAACTGTCACTTGACAAACTCAGCAACAATTCGCTGGATTGCTGATTGGTATTGAGTAATGTGATTGGTTGTAAAGTAAGAGAAAAGGTTAAACCTCTTCAGTTCAGTGTCATCTCAGAGAGATGTGTCATTGCATGTTCAAATGTTGCTGTAGGAAAATCTAATTTTCTGATTTGTACGTGATGAACAATTTCATAATGCCATAAACTGAATCAGGCAGCTCCAGGAAATATTCCAGCAGTGTGCTAGTTAGTTTTTTGGCAAACCATAGACTGCAAATTAAAGGGGACATAGCATGCCCATTTTACCACAAGTTGATATGGTTCCTTGGGGTCTTAATGAAATGTCTGTAACATACTTTGGTCAAAATACCACAAGGATCATATAAAACAGCACCCTTTTTACCCTGTATAAAACAGCCCTCCACAGAGTGACCTGTTTTGAGTGCCTGTTCCTTTAAATGCTAATGAGCCAGCTCCCCCCTCCCCCCTCCCCCCCCATGAGGGGGTGGGCCAAGACCATGTAGGGAGACTTCCAGTTCCTTGTTACGACACAATACCCAGGAAGCGCAATCGAGTCGCTCAAGCATGACGTTTCTGACTTAGAGGAACTATAACAAAACGCGCAGTGTTTTCCCCAGAGTTTTTGGGTTGGTAGACATGCCAGATACCCACATTAACCTGTAGAAGCACTAACAAAGTGGAATTTGCATGCTATGTCCCCTTTAAGATTGACGACGTGACTGCTCCCAAAAATTGAAGCCAAAAACGTCTTGATTGCCTCCTGGTGGCTGGCTGCAGTATAGGCCTTAAATCCTGCCTCGTCCATGTTAGTGAATGGGACACGGACCTAACTAAAAAGTCAAAGCACACATCCAATAAAGTTTTCTCAAAGATGATTTCTGTCATTTTATATCACACAGATTTAATGTATGTACAAGTGTGGATTTTTCTGGTAAGCTTGGTTTGAAAGAGTTATTTGACAGCCGATCTGGTCAGGCGCGTGTATCCACAGGACCTTGTTACCGAGGCTCCATCTGCTGATCACTACTCTGCAGACTCTGACATACAAAATACGCAATTGTTCACATGTTAAACTACAACCAGTAGCACATAATTCTATAAATCCACATGGAGAAAAATTGCACCAGGGGCTCCCCCTAACAAGCAAATTCAGTCTGTCCTGTCAGAAGTTCATAAAATACAGACATCACTGTGAATAGTTTTCATGTCTGTGAATTATCTTACCTTGTTTCTAAAAGACACTTTTGCGTTTTCAGAACCTCAAATTTTTCATCTGCAAATGTATCGAAACCTCATCACATCAAAGTGGAACTGAATGCATTACAAGAGGCCACTAAGGATAAGTAAGCACAGGTTGGTGTTATGGTGGTGGAGTGTTTAGCGCGGTAGTTTGTTGAATCCCAGCTTGACTATGTCTGGGGCCTTTCTGTGTGGAGTTTGCATGTTCTCCCCACGCAGATGGGTTTGTCCAGGTTCTCCAGCTTCCTTCCACAGTCTGAAGACATGCAGATTGGGGTTAGGTTGATTGGAGACTCCAAACCGACGTGTAAAGTGAGAATGAATGGTTGTTTGTCTCAGTATGTCGGCCCTGCGATACGATGACCTGTCCCTGGTGTACCACACCTCTTGCCTAATGTCAGTTGAGTTTGGCTCCAGCTCCCCTGTCGGCCCTCAAAAGCTAAGTGGTATACACAATGGATGGATGGAAGAACAGGTTGAATTGGTAAAGCCTTATCAAGGAAACATCCTCATGTCTCGTGCACCTGTACTGCAATTCATCATATCTACCACTAGGTGTCCTCATCTTCTAGTGTTACCGACTATTTTGAGTTGATGGTTCACATCTTGAAACATCTAACAACCAGACTTTTTCACTCAGAGGTTTTCTTGTCCACATTTCTACTGAAAACCGCCTCCTCCTCCTCTTCCTCTGTAGTCTCTGGTGCTGGTCCTTGTCGAGATGTGGTGAGTAACTGAGAGGTGCCGGGGACAAAGAGCCTCGCACCACAAACCGATGAGTGTCTGTTCATCTAAATGACAAAAGAGCCTGAATGAGTTGGGTGCATCAGTGTGCGCAGAACACTCACTGTTGCTATGGAGGTAAAGAGAGGGGATGCTGTATCATTTTCTGTTTTGATCTGTGGATGCAGCAGCACCACTGTGTTACATACACTCATTTCCCAGTTTATTAGGTACACCTAGATAAGTGATATTAAACTTAATATGGTTATTTTGGAGCTGTGGCTTGTTGTGCTCTTGAATTGTGTTGTACGCTGCAGCACTGGATGTGATGTAGATGTGTGCTATAGCATCGATCTTGTGCTCTGTTAAGCTTAAGTAAGATACCTAAAAAACTACATGTTGTCCTGAAAACGCTTGGTCTAATATTTGACATTGAACCGTAGCATCCCTGCTCCAGGTAGTTCTCTTAATCTGATGGTGATTAGCATCCTGGGCTCTGCTGACTAGATGGTTTCTCTGTCCCCTCCCTGTCTAGCTGTTGGCTCCACTCATCAGCAGAGCTATTTTTAAGTTTAACCCTCCTTGTCTCAGGGGATCCATATACCCCCAGCTCATCCCCTGCTTACCCCTGACCAAACATTACTATCAGCCACGCTCCGCGCACAAACGTTTTAAACACAGCTCCACCTCAGGATATCGTGCATTTTGCATTTGTGTTCCAAAAATACCCTCCCACTGCTCTGAAAAACAAAGAAAATGACCATATTGTTACCTAAATGTGGCCCTGCATCATTTCCACTGTAACAGCCCAACAGTAACTGTGCTGTTCTGTGCTCTCAGCCTGAAGAATGCACAGGAAAATACTCTGATCTGCTCTCCTCTCTGAAGAGGAGCCAGATCTTTGGCTGATGAGCCCTGGAGAGTAGAGGCAGCCGAGAGTGGAGGTACCCACGGTGATACTGATATAATGACAGAGATCCTGGACCAAACATGACTGCATAATAGCACTCGTTTCGTCCGGGACACTGCGCTCACTGCATTGCATGTATACTGTTGGGTGCTCTCATTTTCTCAGGTCATAGCTCTGCTGTTCCTGGCTCGGCAAGTATCGATTTTTACCGAGGGTGAACACTGCACAGCATAGGTTATATTAAGATTATATTACAGGCTGCCAGGCCTCCTGTGTCTGACCACATACACTAGATACTGATATGCCATTGATGTAAAGGCCCACATAATAATCAGGTCCATTATATCTTCAGATAGAAAAACCACAGCCGGAGATAAAATGGTCTGAGGGCTTTCCTTGAGATGGAAACTCCTGACCGCAGACCCCAGGCTGATTCACATGACCCAGACTGACACTCCTCATCTCGGGTCCATATCAGCTGCTAATGGGAGGATTTCCCTTGACTGTGCAAAAGGGATAAAACAAGTATAAATGTTAAGAAGGTAGCAGCATTATAACGTTAATATTTAATGTAAAAATGCACAACTAACAGTAAATGTCCTCCACAGCAGATTTGACGTAAATATAAGTGAGGAGGTATGAGTCAGAAGTGCTTACAGAAAGTACAGTAATGAAGCATAAATGTGGTTCAGGCAGAGTCAGCACAGGCTGATCGGCATCATCTGTGTCATTCCTGATCCACAGCCACTGACTCGTTCACAGCTAACTAGTTACGTTTAGTCTAAATACTAGTGTAGGTGAACAGCTCAGTCACTATAATCTTAAGCCTGATATGATCATGTCAATGCAGCTCAGCTCCCTCAACCATCGTGACATCCGTATATGCTGTTATTTGTTATTATTAATTTAATGCCCTGTATATCTTCCAGTGCCAAGGTGGTTATGTTTTCATTGGGGTTTGTTTGATTGCAAGCAGAGTTACGCAAAAAACACTGAATTTTGAGGGGGGTGGGGTTCATTTTAGAGTGGATCCATTTTTTTTTCACTTAATGTAACACGGTGAAATATTACGTCGGCCTTGGAGGAGATATACGCTCTCTGAGTGGCCTTCTAGTTATTAGGTGGGGGGTATCCCAGTTGCTGCTCTGATTCTTTGAGACCCATCCAAGTGCAGGTCCTTTTCTGTCAAATCCAACTCTACATTTCATTTCAAAGTGTCAAGTTATTGATTGGGTTTAGGTTGATTGGAAACTCTGGGGTGAACCTAATCGCCTAATCGTCAGATTGTCTCCAGCTCCCCCCACGACCCTCAAAGGAGAAGCTGTTTAGCAAATAGATGGATGATTATAGTAGACATTAATGTTAGTGATCAGGTTCTGCTATAGGTTGAACTGCTACTTTAAACTTTATCTATACAGTCTTCATAATGTCTGCATTGGATAAACACTCGTTGAGTAGAATGAACCTCACCCCACTAATGCCCTCATCCAAACTTTCACAATGTAGCCTACAATTCTTGAGTAATTACTACTTTCCGACTCTGTTGTGTAGAACATGAGCTCTAATGGGCAACAAAGTGTTGATGGAGTTTGTTCTCTGTTCAAGGAAAATAAACAGATTGCTCGTTTTATTGTACTTTTGAGGAAAAGTGAATCAGTCCAGTAGCAGACAACTGGGGCTGGTTCAGATGCATGAGACTAATTCTTAATTTAAAGTGGAAAATTTAGCTTTTAAGCTTAAAACTCTGGTTCAGTATCTTAAAATGTGTGTAAAATGTGAGATTTGGATCACGGCCTCCTACATGCACACTGTGGAATATGGTGTCATCATGTGGTGGTATAGGGGGTGTTAGAGGGCTTCATATGCCTCTTGAAATGACCTCAGTGTGTGACAGAATGAGCATCTATGGGATTGCCATGAATTCATGTTATGTGGGCAGGAAAGTTTTATTCTTTTTTTAGAGCTCATCTGCAGCGGTGAAGGCGACAGGAGAGAGCTCTACTAATAATCCGACTCTTAAGGAGTAGTGAAGAGCTGCGGAGAGGGAGGGAGAAGTAGGAGGACGGAGGACAAGAGTGTTTAGAGAGAGTTGAGGAGGGAAGAGCGAAGAGGAGAGCCTGGTCAGGTAGAAAGGGGAGGGGAGGAAGATGGAGCAAAGGAGGGGGCAGCAGCTAACGCAGCATAATTAGGACGGGCTGCTTGGTTACCTTCCAAACAAAGCTGCTGATTTGTGGAGCAAACGAAGAGGAGGGGAGCAGCGTAGTGAGACAGACAGAAAAGAGGAGGAGGAGGACAGAGAGAGAGAGAGAGAGAGAGATGAGGGGAGTGATTGCGCCATGCCACACACACTTGAAGCTCAGTCTCCCTTGGAGACAGTGGCAGCGTTGGATCACGGCATGACAGTGAAACAGTAGAGTCTCCACTTCACTGAGCTGTCTCCACCGAGCTGTGTCCCCATCCAGACAGACAGAGAGACACTGAGAGAAGCAGAGAGAGAGAGAGAGAGAGAGAGAGAGAGAGAGAGAGAGAGAGAGAGAGAGAGCAGCAGGAGGCCTAACAGTGAGAACACTGGGCTGGAGAGGAGCGGAGAGTCCGGACTGGAGCGCTGGAAGAAGAAGACAGAAGAGTTGTCAGAGATCTGGGAGGAAGTTGAGGGGGGGGGGCAATCAAGAGCGCGGAGACGGAGTGGAGGAATCAGGAGTCTGAGGATGCACGGTGCTAACAGGAGGAGCTGCTGAGCACACACACACACACACAAACACACACCCACACACCACACACACAACACACACACACCACACGCACGCACACTGCCCAGGGAAGGACAGTGTGTTGTGCCCCCAGTGGAGGATGAAGAAGCACTCAGCCCGAGTGGCTCCTCTCAGCTCGTACAGCACTCAGGTCCTGACCTGCCCCATCTCTGAAGGTAAACTGACAGACCAGAGTGTGTGTGTGTGTGTGTGTGTGTGTGTGTGTGTGTGTGTGTGTGTGTGTGTGTGTGTGTGTGTGTGTGTGTGTGTGTGTGTGTGTGTGTGTGTGTGTGTGTGTGTGTGTGTGTGTGTGTGTGTGTGTGTGTGTGTGTGTGTGTGTGCGCGCATTGGCATGAACTGAGTCATTGGCAGCACCAGATCAGATAGGCTGCTTCCAACTATTGAGTACTTTTATTTTTAACGACCAGCACTTACTTACTGACGTCATGGTGTCCCATCAGGCACGTGCAGGGAATTGTCAATGAGTGAACAAGTGTGATGCGGTTGTTTACTTCTTAAATCTGAGGCGTGTTTCATTCACGTGTCATAACAGTAATTTAAATCACAGAAAGATAAACACAAAGCAGTTAGTTGTTCTCTTGACTCTCAGACTTCTTGACAGTTCTCTGGATGGTGTAAACACACATTTGTATCACTGCAGTTTCCAGTTGGCAGAGTAGAGAAGCTCAAAGTGTTGACAGGAGGTGTAGTAGTGGCAGCAGCATATGTGGTTTGTGTTGTTTCTGGCTGCCCTGTGTAACCTGGCACGGAAAAACAAAGAAAAGGCCCAATATCATGCAGCTGCTCCCACATCTGTTCACCTGCTCTTCCTTCATGTAGCATTTCAACTCTTCAGCATCCTCATCACTCAAAGCCTAGAACATCACCTAAACACCCCTCCACCCCACCACACACACACACACACACACACACACACACACACACCTCTTACTTTAGTATAAGAGATTAGGGAACGATACCGCTGATCACTTTTTCATCAGCATCATCATAATTTTGGTTAAAGACTGTTTGACCCTGTAGCACAAGCCCACCTATGGCACTGCAGACGTGACGGCGAGCTTCAAATTGAATGCAGCAGGGCTCCATCCATCAGTGTCACCGGCGTGCAGCGTCAGTGGTGACGATAAAACGGAGGATAGATTGAAAAGGTTCGAGCGGTGTACTGCGTCACACGGAGAGGATGAGCGTTGTTAATGGACGCCAGTAGTGAATGATATATATACGTTGTTGTTTCTGTGATGAAATGGCCCTTTAAAGCCTTGAAATATACTTTTAGCAAACTGTGAATACAAATCTTTCTAAAACTAATGTATTTGCATATAGTAGTATTGTGGGTTTAAAATGTATTGCCTGTGGATTGTGTGTTTTAGCTTGTGTCAATTCCAATTATAGGTAGATGCTTTAAGTGGATGTTCGGGTCATATTTAGCCGTGTTTGTCTAGTGAGTCTATATTTTTAGAATTTAATTAGTACTTCTACATGAACATATTTTTATTACATAAACCTTTGGGATTTCAATTTTAACAGAGCCAAAATGTATCATACTAGGTTTTAAGGAAACATCCCTGCTCTCTCCTTTCCTTTTAGCAGCACTGTTACTCAGCAGTAACACGGCGTGCGATGAGAATATCATTTTGGCCACGGGAGCTGCTTTCGTGAGGCAGGGGAATAGTAGAGTTATAATATTACTGCCACTTGGCACTAGATCAGCCTGTAGTGGCTCTTACTTCAGCAACAGAAGAGCCTGCATCCAACACTAAAAAGCTTTATGTTCTGTCAGCGCCATGAAACACAAACCAGACTGCAGGAAGGACGAGGAGGAAGCAACACAAAAACAGTACAAAAAGAGCTGCTTCTCCTTTGCAGCGAAATCAGATCTCAGTTTTTTCCAGTTTGCAACCACCAGCCTCATTAGGTTGATTGAGGATCTTTGCTTTGACAGAATGTAATTAGACCAAATCCCTCGATGATCCTGTAGAAACAAATCTGTATCCCTGTTGAACACTTTGGCTTCGCTGCGTTCTGTGGACCTGCTCCCTGCTGGGGTGAAACGTTTAATCTGAGAAATTTTTGAGGTGATAGATCGACTAGAATAAACTGAACAGCTAAAGAGTCTGAATGATCCATGGGAGTCATCACACTTTCTGGATGCTAAAGGTTTTCATTGCTAGTTTAAAATGTGTTTTTTTTTAATGGTCTCATGGCCTCAAACACAACGATGAGGATAATCCAGTATTGATGCAGTGGTGGAAAGTAACTAATTACATCTACTTGAATACACTTAAAGAAACCTGTACTTGAGTATTTTATTGTGTACTCCATTATCTTTAACTCCAGTACCACTGTATTTCTATTATGTTCGACAGGATGATTTTCAGATAAAGATTTTACATACACACAACATTATGTGATAATGAAACACAATGTTGTTGAATTGTTAAAGACCAAACTTGTGGTTTCCATCTATTATGGGTTGTGACCCCTAACAGAAAAGCAGTGAGTAGTCAGTGTCACTTGTCACCTTTCAGAGTTGTTGTGAGTTTTTACCTCCAAGGTTGTGTTTGTTTTTCTGTTAGTTTGCAGCCTTACACACAATCTATTAGACATATTACCACAAAACTTGGTAAAAGGATGCAGTTTGCACCAGGGAAGAATCCATTTAATTCAGGCTCGGATCTGGATTAGGATCCAGGACGTTATTATCACATTCTCCAACATGGCAACATTTTTGTTGATTAACCAGAGAATAATTTATGGCTCTAGATGAAATAAATCAGGCATGTTCAGGGGTTAGAAAGTACTTCAACCTTGACCAGCCGCAACACTAAAATACTACTTATACATTGACTCATGAGTATTGATAGTCTAATAACTTAATAATAAAATGATATCAGCCACACCTGCTAATTTTCCTCAGAACGTTTATCTGATATTATGTCTGTACTTTAGCTCAGGTATAAGGTTTTAAATGCAGGTAATGCGAAATAAGGAGTATTTTTACATTGGGATTTCAGTACTTTTACTTAGGTAAAGAATCTGACTACTTCTTCCACCGCTGCAGTGCGTGACTCTCGAACCTGTGACTGCATGTTCATTATTCTTTCTTTGGTGTAACAGCTACAGCCATAACTTCACTTTAATAGTCTTACTGGGTGCCAGCGATGATCTCGTGCTTTGTTCAGGCTGATCAGATACATTTGCCAAGAATGTAGAGTTTCTTCTCCGACTGAATGCAGTGACCTTCGAGGGGGAGACGCTTATATCTGCTTACTTTATCATTAAAAGTTTGGTATTTAGTAAACAGGGGAGCTACACTCATTAGATGGTAGAAAGTTTGATCAAAAACTTGTTACTTGATCAAAGGTTTTGTGTCCTAGATGCTGTGTAACAGTTTGTTTTAGGGTAAAAATAACCTAATCCACTTGGTCTCTCATTGCCTGACGTTATACTGCTCCTATAGAGGGGAAACACAAGTTCCAGTGCAGCGCAGGGCTCCAGTGTCTATAGCAATGATGGAAATGGCAGAGCTTCACGTGCTGAGTTAGCAAAAGAGAGCACAGGCAGCAACACCCCGCACATGTCGTCTGTTATGCCTGCCCTGGTGTAAATTGATCACGCTGTTGAAAGGTAAAGAACGGATCTGAGCTTTCGCTCTCCGGAAATGCTCACACACACACACACACCCACACACACCCACACACTCACACACACTCACCACTTGACATATTCTACAGTACAGTTAAGATCCAGCAGACATTCACTTCCGCAGTCCATTACGGCACTACGGCCAAATCTGCCATGCGTCACTGGCATAAGATTAAAAACCCACAATTTATTTCTGCAGCAGGAATGTAGCGACAGTCAAAAGAGAGGCTGCCAAGGTTGACATGACTTTCTTGTAGAGTGTCACGTGGTTAGTTCTGCTCTCATCAGGTTTCTGTGCACACCTGGCCACGACGGTGCTGCATCATGAGGTGACAAAGATATTTATGACATGCACGGTCACGATGCTAACCCGACACATTTTTAACAAAGCTTGTCACATGTGTTTATGACGTTAGAGCAAGAAATGCAAATTGTGGAAAAGATCCCAAAGGACGATTAATCAGTGAATGCTTTTGTGCTGGACCCCAGCCGCAGGCCTGTAGGCTACATTGTAGTATAGGTATATACACTAATTAAAACAAAATACTGAATATGCAAAGACTGGACAAAATATGTTTCCAGTGACATTTTGAAACTACAATGACAATCATACCTCTGCAAAGATCTCTCCGTCTCCTCATTCTCCTTACATGAATGGGTTCTTCCTCCAGTCATGCGCCACCCCTGCGGGAAATTTCATGGAAATCAGTTGAGAGGGTTTTGCATAATCCTGCTAACTAACAAACGAATAGAAAAAACTAGAATGGCACTCAGTAGAGCGAATAGCTTCACCAAGACCCAAGCGTTCCCTTAAATTCAGCTGCACCAAAGTTCACACACTTATAGAAATCACTCATCAAACTATGTTGTTTTTTTTAATCGAGATCAATGAGTTATTCTCTGAGAAATCAGCGAAAATGTCAAAATACTACTAGATTGCAATGTTAAATAAAGTTGATAAAAATATTCCTGGACCCACACCAAAATGAATGGGTGCTTCCCTGATCCATATCGCAGCCTTCCCCCAAGTGTTGTCGAAATCTTATCAGCATAATCACACACACAAACCAACAAACGATTGGACAGGTGTGAAAACATAACCTCGACAGAGATAATCAAATCTAAGCAAAAGTAAATTTGTCCAGCACATGGTCTAATATCTGTGATTCTCATCGAAGTTTGAACAGACACTAGAAAACAAGCTGCAGATGGTACAATCCACTTTCTTCCCCCCCGTCTCTCGTCAGGAGAGGATGGCTCCGAGTCTCACGCAGAGACACCGGGCAGCGAGACCAGCGGAGAGAGCCAGTCCAGCCAGACCTGCACCAACACGGCCCTGAAGGTGCTGGGAGGTCTGCTGGTGGTGCTGTGTGTGTCTTCCTCCTGGGTGGGCACCACTCAGGTGGTGAAGCTGACCTTCCAGTCGTTCTCCTGTCCCTTCTTCATCTCCTGGTTCAGCAGCAACTGGAACATCCTGTTCTTCCCCATCTACTACTCTGGACACATGGTCACCACTCGAGAGAAGCAGACGCCCATACAGAAATTCAGGTAATTTACCTACAAGATCAAAACTATATATATATATGTGTACTAAATGACTGCTTAACACTGTTAAAAGGAACTGAGTTTTCTCTACATTATTAATGAAAGAGGCCTCTTTAATTGGCATTCACACTCAGTTGTGCCAGTATAGTCAGACACCAAAATATAGGGAGGTTGTCAAGTATTTGTGTTTCTATGAAGCTTAATAGTGGAAAGTAGAGAAGAAATCACAATTACAACCAGGTTATACTTAAGCTGCTGCTCGCATTTTAAACAACACCAAGCATAGGGCCCCTATCTCTCCAATTCCTGCCTCCTATCACTGGCAGCCATTTACATTTAGGATTGATTTTAAGATTATTTTAATAACTCTTAAAGCTCAGTACAGTCTGGCCCCCAGTTATATTACAGAGCTACTAACTTTCTACACACCAAACTGTAATCTAAGATCTTCCAACCACTAGTTCTCCTACTAGTTCTTAGGTCAAGGCTGGTAACCGAGGGTGACCTGGCTTTTGGCATCAGGACCCTGAGGCCCTGGAATTAATTGCCTGAGAATATTCAACTTGTCAGCACTTTACCTATTTTCAAACCATTGCTTAAAATATATATGTTATAGAAAGTTCTTTTAACTCCTGATTTTTAACTTAAATTTAATTTAATTTGTTATCTTTCTTATTTTTGACTTATCTTGTTTTGTTCCGTGTTGTTTTACTCACATGAACTTTGTTATGGAATAGTAAAATCTCTACGTGCAGCCCCAAGAGACCCTCCTGCTCTTCACACTCAAAACTAAACCACAAGACTGTCGATGATGAACCGTGCAACTAAGCAACCAACATTTCCCTCCTCTAAGCCTGGTCTTCTTTATAACTATAACTTTCTTTATAAGGCTAAAACTGAACAAAACACTGATCCAAGAGGCATCATAGGACGACACAACTTCCGTTACCCTCCTGTGGTGTTTCTCTCTTTCAGGGAGTGCAGTAAGCTCTTTGGGGAGGACGGGATGACTCTCAAGCTTTTTGTAAAAAGAACAGCACCTTTTTCAATCCTGTGGACTCTGACCAACTACCTGTACCTGCTGGCCTTGAAGAAACTGACTGCCACCGACGTCTCAGCGCTCTACTGCTGCCACAAGGCCTTCGTCTTCCTCCTGTCCTGGATCGTCCTCAAGGATCGCTTCATGGGCGTTCGGGTCCGTATGAAAACACCAAAACACTGCAAAATGATTCTGAGGCAGATACTGATCACTCACATAATCTCTACCCCTGCAGATTGTGGCAGCCATTATGGCCATCACGGGTATTGTCATGATGGCCTATGCTGACGGTTTCCACGGTGATTCCTTTGTGGGCGTGGCGTTAGCTGTGGGCTCAGCCTCAACATCAGCTCTATACAAGGTCAGGCTGCAGGTCGAAGGGTGTTTGATTATCTTTTAATACTCGTACAGTCACTCACATTGAAGGGTCTGTTTTTTCTCCCCACCAACCAGGTGCTGTTCAAGATGTTTCTGGGCAGTGCCAACCTGGGAGAGGTGGCTCACTTCCTCTCCACCATGGGCTTCTTCAACCTCATCTTCATCTCCTGTGTGCCCCTCATCCTCTACTTCACCAAGGTGGAGCACTGGGGCTCGCTGTCCTCACTGCCCTGGGGATACATGTGTGGACTGGCAGGACTTTGGCTGGGTGAGAGTGCATGTACATCTTCGAGTGGGAGGGTCATGGCTCCATTCATGTGTTTCCAATCGACAAGGCACAGCAATTGTTTTTTTTTCCTTCTCCTATCTAAAGTTATGTTCACATACTGTTTCCCCACACCACATTTGTCATATCTGAGTCACCTTCACCATACACACAGGCTTTTAAACGCAATAAAATGAGCAATAAAACCTATTAGAGATACGTCAAAAAGATTCATACCTTACTGAATTCACATTATCTCAGCTACACATTGGTATATGTTGTACCGTACACTATCCTCCTATGAAAACATATTTAAGCCAGTTTAATCTGAATTTTGTTCCAAGTCATAAATACCCACTTTTGTAGCAATGTTAACAAAGATTAAAAGATTCCTGCTTCCTTGGCCTGTGTCCCATCCCTCCACTAGGTTTCGTGAAAATCCGTGACGTTATTTTTGTGTGTGTGTAATCATGCCTATACAAACAAACATACAAACCAACCAACAAAACAGACAGTGGTAAAAACATAATGTCCTTGACAGAGGTAACCAGAACTAAATTATTCGCAAATAAATGTGTCAATCCACTGAATGATTATTCATCCATTAACTACTAATTAAATTGTTAGTCAGTGTTTTCAACTTCTTTCGTGTCTTTTACAGTGTTCAACATCTTGGTGCACGTCGGTGTGGTGCTGACCTACCCCATTCTCATCTCCATAGGGACACTGCTCAGTGTGCCGGGCAATGCAGGTAGGGTTTCTTAAATATGAATAAGTATTACCGCCAATTCACTCAAATTATTATTTCTTGATTATTATGGTGGAAAATAACAATGGTTGTAAAATGAGAGTGAGTGGTTATTACGGACGCTGTGGTTTGGTATTGAGAGGTCAGCACTTAGGGCCACTCTAGCAAACAGATGACGCAGCAAGTCTGGCTCTCTCATCCTGGAAACCCAATCATCAATGTGCCTCAACAGACCCTGCAACTCTTCTCTCGCTGAGGGAGGATCAGGTTGCCAAGGCGACACTAAATGCCTGCAGACACATGTTTTTTTTTCTTCCTTTAACCATGATGGATTGTATGAAGGTCAGTGAGTTATGCCAACTCGTCCCAGGGCTCCAGACCGCAAAGACACAGAGGATGAAGTGGATCGCGTTTGCTCATTATAAGCCGCATTTGCTGCACTCATCCCCTACAGCCGCAGTGTCCTGTGGTTTATCTTTTACTTGATGTAATTAATCTCTATTTGTTTTTGTCTCTCTCTCTCTCTCCCATCTTCTCACCCTCCCTGCTCTCCGGCTCCCTCCTCTTGTCTTCGTTCACCCGCTGCAGCCGTAGATGTTCTGAAACACGAGGTGATCTTCAGCGTGGTGCGCCTGGCAGCCACCTGCATCATCTGCCTGGGCTTCTTGCTCCTGTTGCTGCCGGAGGAGTGGGATTCGGTCACGATGCGCTTCCTGGCCACCATCGCAGACAAGAAGTCGGAGGAACATGGCGAGGAGCTCACAGAGTCCAGCGTCCACACTCGCAGTCGGGCAAATGGCACTGTCTCCATTCCCTTGGCGTGACGCGGTCGTGACGACGTGAGCTCTGCTAGGAGCCTCTGTTAACCAGTCGTGATGCTCTGTGTGCTCATGCCCCTCCATCACCCACCCCAGGAGGTGTGGTTGGATGTTCAGTCCACATGGATCCACCATGAGGAAGACAGGAAGTATTGTCTTCAACTTTAAACTTCTCTCTGGAGGTGCATCTCTGTCTCCGTCACTTCATCGCAAGAGGAGAAATGAGAACATTTATGGAAAGGGTGGAAAGTGTTATTCACTTTCTTGAAAAATTTGCCACGCTCAGTCCTTTTCCTTGCACGCACCCAAACCAAGCGCTCACTTGCCTCCCCTGACCTACTCTGCAGACTGTATTCTGTGAATATAAATATTGGCAGGGCCAGTTTGGCTCAATCTTATACGTATATTTATGATATTTAATTAGAGCTGTTTCAATAAGAGTATACATTTTAAGCATTATAGAATAGTATTATATCAAAAAATGGAAATTATACTATGTGTAATGTACAGGATCTTTTGCTTTTCATAATAAAAGATTTAAAACCTTCATTCACTGCAGCATATTACTAGTTTTAATCTTTTCTTGTATGTAACTTAAAAATATGTATTATTAAAAATAATCATATTTTATTATGTTTTTTTTTTTCTTCAATTAATTTATTTGTTGCCCAAGAAGATGCAAATATTGTCGATCCGGCTGATAACATAGTGTTTTTTATAAAAGTCCTAGTTTACATTCACTTCAACATACACTACAACACTTAAACAGGTTTAAGCTATGCTATTTATTTATTTTCAAAACTATGAATATAGCATTGTACATCCTAAACTGTCACCACCATACTTGAAGGCCAAGAAACAAGGGGTGTGATTTATACAATATTAGGAATATTAAGTGCATTGCATTGATATAGCAGCAATGACTGCAGAATTCTCCTCACTTTATATGATGCAATGCTTTTCTGTGCTGTGCGTAGCTGTCCATGACACATATACACACACTGCAACCTGAAAAAAGGTCAGAATGATCATTTCTACTATAATTAATGGTCGTGCACAGATACACACAGTCTGTGGTAATAAAGCATGCCTATCTCTCTGGCAATAGTAAAAGCTCATGGGACCAGTTTGGCCTATTGGGCATAACACTGAGTGACACGCATTGACTTTCACATAACATTGTGACAACACACGCACACACACACAGTCACATCTCAGTACAGTCAGTGAGGTGAGACGTTTAATGAAGCATTTGCTGAGTTGACAGCTTCAGTGGCATTTTAACATACCAAAATAAATGAGCTAGAAGAAACAAAGGAATGTGTAATGTTCAAATTCTAATTCCATCAGCAACTGTGTGGACGCTGATAAGAGACGTTAAAACACAAAGGGGTCTTATAAGATGCTGCTTCAGCCACAATAACAAATTTTAGTACACATTCTAATTCACTACTGAGACACTGGGGAGAGAGAGTATGAGCAGAAAATGTAGAGACTTACAACCCTCTGCTACGAGGTCTGGTCATATTACAGTTTAAATGCCAATCAGCAGCATTTGGTCCAAAAGGGCAGAGCATTCAGCACTTTTAAACGGAACATGAGACAACTTGTAGTGCTCCAAACAAGCTGAATAATTAAGAATATTAATAACATGGCTAAGAGTGGACAGCCGCACGAGCAGCTCTGTCAGACTTTCGAGCTACTGCTAACATCAGCATGTTCCATGCATATGCTCAAAAATGAAAATACTGTTTTTGTGTTGACCTGATGGAGGCCCTAAATGAACATTTGGTGCTTTAACAATTCATCCTCTGGGCTCCACTTGTATCTGTACAGAATCTCACAGAAATAGCTGATGAGATTTTTAAAAATAAAAAAATATATGTCAACCACATGGTGGCACTAAAGGAAACGTCAGGGTCATTACGATTCATCCTTTGGGCCACGAATGTCTGCAAAAATAAGGTAGTTCCTTATTCTAGCATGGCTCATTACCAATAGTATGTGTAGGGGCAGATAAAAGGGGCAGATAAAACTCCAACATGCACCCTAATAACAGTGTTTGTCTTCTGGGCCCTAGTAGAGTCACAGTTTTCACTCAGTTAATAACTTCCTGAAGAACCTGCTTCTCTCTTCAACCCTCTGGGCTCAGGAAAATACCAGGTCCCTTCAAGCATTAACTTGTGAGTTACACAGAAACCTGTAGGGAGAGTTGCCATAGAAACCTTGCTCATTATAATGAGAAAGTCAAGTATGCGGGCAGGATCAAGTACGCATCAAGTCTTTTAACCATAACCAAAAGTGTTTATTGCATTTGTACTTTGGAACCAGCCGGAGATGCTTCAGGACAAAGTTTCCCAGTGGGGGAGATCGTGAAAGGGCCACTAGGACTGTTTAGAGGCAGCAGGAACAAGTGGGACTCGATGATCAATTGAATTTGTGGGTGAAGTTATTCTGTAACTGAAAGATTTTTTGAGGAGAGTCTTAACATCGCCAGCGGACCTATAGTGACAGAAGCTCCCGGTGAATGACGAGAAGGCAATGAAAAGGTGAGATTATTTATCAATTAACACACAACTTGAAGGACGGATCTCACTTGCACTGGACAACAAGTACTTCAGCGTGAGCCAGAGAGCAGAATAATGGGCTCCACAGGCTCCAGACCCAGGTTGCGTAAAGTGGCTCCATGTAATATTCCACCAGAAGAACGGGGACCGCTCAAACCCCAGTGGACCCTCCCTTGTCTGCCGGTCGCCCTGGAGCAGCCATCAGGGTCTTTGGGACGGAGGAAGACAACCTTACCTCCGCTGAAGCAGGAAATAACTCTTTCCTCACTTTCAGGTTAGTGGAAGTCTTATTCATTTGTATTTTATTTTTTTTAAACATCACTTTGTGTTGTGATATGAGCTGACACTATGTGCATGTGTGCGCTGTAAGACCCATGCTTTGCAGGAAGTCTCACACAAAGGCAGAGCAGCAATTCCAGCATCACTCATTCTCATCCACCTCGAAGACCCAAGGTTAGCGCGGCAAAGCCAGCTGCCTAGTATATTACATAATATAATAATATCGTTAACTATAACAGGTTATTCTTGTTGCCTGATTCATATCAGAAGTTTCCCATCTGTTCAACCATGTCCTGGGACTCTGGCATAAATAGTTTTGCATTATTTCTTCAGACAGGTTGTGAATTTTACCCAGACATCCCATCATTATCTCTCCTCAGGCACTGCGACCACTGGCTCCTCAAATTGGCCACACAAGCACTGCCAGTCAAATTGCCATGGTAAAAAAAAGGAGGGGAAAACTACCCCTGCCGACTGCCCCAACTGTCCCTAGCCTCATGCTATTTTTAAACCCAATAAGGAATTGTGATGTTTGTTGTAGGGCCGGGACTGCAGAGATGGGGGTGTCCAGCCGTTTTCTATAACCGGCCAGACAGGACACGCCGGCACCAGCAGAATGATTCAGGTAAAGCATCAGGACCAAGTATGGAAGAGCTGAAGTGCATCTGTAGCATCAATAATTTAGATCATACACTTCTATACTGAACGAGAATTAAAGTGTGCAGCAGTGCTTAAGACAGAGAGAGAGAGAGAGAGAGCGAAAGGGTGGGTGGAGATGGGGCATAGGGAGAAAGAGAGAGCGAGAGTGGGCAAGAGAGATACAAATACAGCATTGGAGTGTGGGCCCTTCCTGTCCCAGTGGATCTGATTAAAGTGCCGGTGGAGTGGAAAGTAGGGTGGTCTGCAGCCATGACCGCTCCTCAATGGGATCTATTTTCAGGGTACAGGGAATAGAAAAGCCCCCTCCATTAGATACACAGAGAATCAGACACAAAGGAAAGTATGGGCTCGATGGTCAAATGATTATTTTGGGTTTTCTCTGAATCCACTTCTGTCTGTGGGACAGAATCAGAATTCTTACTATGTATGCATGGTAATATATGTTAATAACAAAGGTAGTCAGAGCCTGAAAGTATTAATACAACAATGTAAAACTGCTTTTTGTCCTGCATTCAAAGTTCGTATTATCAACAAAATGCACTTGTGCTGCAAAAAGTTGACTAAAATTTGAAATACAACTAGGCACTCAGTGGAGCACAAACCTCCACCAAGGCCCAACAGTCCGCTTAAATTAAATCAAACCACTCCAAAGTTCAAACACTCATAAATATCAGTTCCTAAATGTGACTGAAATTGGTGAGAAAAAACTAACAATGTTAAAGAAATCGAGTATCGATAAAGATATCCTGGATTCGTCCCCTGATCCGGACCAAAATTGAAAGGGTGCTTCCCTGACCCATACTGCCCATATAAGTTTTGTGGAAATTACCTCGGTAGCTTTTGTGTAATCTTGCTTACAAACAAACCAACATACAAAAGGACGGGGGGGGGAACATAACCTCTGGTGGAGATAATCATCTGAGGTGAAACAAATCAAAGATACATGACAAGGGGCCTCAGCTTTCCTGTAAAGGGTTACAAGTCAAAATGAGTTAGGAACCATTGATTTAATAGAAGTAAAAAGTAAAGTGAAGTAAGGTACATATAGTAAAATTTACTTTTATTATTAAGAAAACATGAGTAAATGTAGTTACTTTCTACCACTGGTTTCTAGGGAGGATTTCTGGAGGCCCAGACGGCTCTAACTCAACAGGCTCATCGAAAGCGACGAGCTCACCCCCGCCAAGCCAGAGAGCAGAGAAGACATAAGACTGTCTACACAGTTAATGGTAGGAATGCAAATCATTAATTTTGCATTTTATTTTTGATTCCATCCAAATGTGGCCTGTTGATTGATTCTAACATGATCTGCTCATTTCATTTTGGGCGTGTAGCCAGAGTTCCAAACACAGAAGGGAGCCAGAGGCTGAAACTTGTAAGAAGGCCCACAGAGAGAAACATCTTCTGGGACGAGACAACAGAAGAAAGTCTGGACCCTAGTCGCTTTCTGGAGCCAAAATCTCTGCCTCTGCTCCACCGGCCCAACACACCTGTGGGGAGCAGGGGATGGGAGCCAAAGTGATCGAGCTCAAGGTCCCAAAAACAGACTCAAGGAAAGAACTGTTCAACAAACTGAACATAGAGGACTGTTGATGGACAATAACTTATCATGAACAGCTGAAAGGGAAACTGAGAGAATAGACGACAGGGGTAAGATAGAGCGAGATAGTTGCATGTAGCCTCAGTCGGGGAGGATAAGAGACAGAAGTCGGGAAAAGTGGAGTAAGAGTACTTTTTCTTTTTAGTCATCTGGATCAGAACAGAGCTAAAACACAAGAAAAGGTAATATAATATAATTACTAACAGAGCATCATGGCTATTGAAGCAAAAAAACTGATTTCTCTCAGCCAATCATGGGATCGTGTTTATTTATATCTTTATATGCTTTAACAAATTAACATTTCATATTTCATCATGTATGATTTCAAATGGCATCCAATCAACTTTCCAGATGAACAAACTTCAAATTCCCTGCATGACTGAGTTTATGGCTCCCTCTACAGGTGAGAGTGACGCACTAACGTGGAGAAGCTCATGTAGTCTTTCTGCAATACTGATAACAAACATCTAAAAGTAAAATTAAGTTCAGAAAGATTCACATCTGCTTTCTCATTGGAACATTGGATGTAGATATTAGCACAAAAGAATCCTTCAGCTTCCAAAGATAACGTGTCCCATTATTTGAAAAGATTTGTGGCTCTTGAAGAATAAATTAGACCCGTGAAGAGGAAAATGCTAATTGCACCATCAAATCCTCAAGTGGTCTCTCTGAGGCTGGTTCTCAGCGAGGGTATGAGGGGCTGAGAGGAACTGGACTCCCACCAAACACCTGAGGCCACAGCGGCCGACAAAAGCCTGGGTCCTCCTCGGGCACGGTGCGTTAGAGGAACCCTGCTGTGATCACATCACACAGCAGGGGGCCGGACAGGAATTAATTAGCAAAGATTGTGTGGCGCCATCTCAGTGGAACTATTTCGATAAGAATGAATGTTAATTGAAGAGAAGAAGTGTAATATGAACTGTATAGAGCTCTGCCACTGGGTGTCATGATTGTGCTGAGGGACACAGTGAAGTGAACACCCACAGCTCAGTGGACCTCAGGTTTTTATTATGTGTGTAGCGTTGTCATATGGAAAATCTTTCGGTATCATCACATTCATTTATATCACTTAATTCTGTCCATTCTCAGGATGCATTAACATGATTTATAATGATACACAGTGTTGCTTTACGTTCAGAAATTTATTTTTTCAAAGGTTATTGTAACAGAAAATCGTTAATCCCCTAAATATTTGCATGTTAACAGTGAGGAAATACACTTGTGATTGTGAAAAGCTCATCAGGTTTCACACCCAAAGCGTGAGCAGAAGGCACCGGACCACAGCAACGCATTAAAACGAGTCCGTCTACTTAGCGAGCCATTCAATCAACAAAGCAAAGTCTGCCAGCGAGAGGCCAGTGACTGCAGACTACAGGAGCCAGACTGACCACATATTGAGGAGCTTTAGAGTGGCCCAAGTCCTCAAAAAAAAAAAAAAAATCTTCTCCTCTTCCGGTTCGCTAGCCACATACACTGGGCCTTAAAGCCAAATCATCCTGGAGGGGAGAGCCGAGAGGTCTTGGTGTCTGCCACTCCGCACTGCCACATAAAAAGAAGGTGAAGGATGCCGTGTGAGCAATTGGTTCCAATTGACAGAGGATTGGTCATGGTCAGCCTTCGGAGTGGAAATCCACGTGAGAATGTAGCATTTGGACCAGCAAGGGGCACAAGAGGCCAACAGCACACAATGAGGCCACTCAGAGGAGTCTGGCTGCTGAGAAGCAGTGGGCCTCGAATTTAACCCTTCGTCGGCTGGTTATTCATTATTATTACTCATCATAGTTCAGGTAAAGTCATTGTTAACTGTGGAAAAAACATGTCTTCAAATAACTTTTACATATTTAAGCAAAGATAAAAGGAAGATCTACCCTTTTGTGTTGTAACAATAGGGTTAAAAAATCAAATACCCGAGGTTCTAGATTAATCGAGTTAAAGCACCTCTGCAACCTCAAAAGGCCAACCCACCATTACTGTCCTTGTGACTTTTTCACCAATTAGGCAGCTCCTGCTCGCTGAATGGGACCGTCTGCCTTTAAAGTCTCTGAGGGCCAGAGGGTCAGCGCTCAATCACAGTCTGGTTGGAGAGGTTGTGTGTTTGAACGAACCACTAGTTGACAGGGCGGGGACGGGGTCAAGAAGAGGCGGGGGGGAGTGATTGGTCGGGGTAAGGGCTCCTGCCAGCTCTAAAAGAGGAGCCTTTTGTAGCCAAAACACTGGCCAGAGCAGCCTGGCCTTTCACAGCCCAGCCGCCTGTCTCCTTCAGGCCCACAACAGCTGATGACAAGGTCCCAGCTGCTAATTATCCGGCTGATGGAGAGCCACTGAAGTGGGACTGTCAGAGCGAGGGGTGGCCCTTGTGTCTGCAATGGGATAAATTTGAGGGGGGGTGAAAGTTGGGAGATGAAAGACATTTAACCACAAGGAAGGGTAATGCTCCTGCCAGTCAAAGTTTGAACACTGATTTGCTCAATTATTCACAAGTGAATATTATACTACATGTAACATATATAAATTATACATTTATGAATACTCCAGCCACAACAAGTTTCAACCAACTTAATTGAATGGAGTCACATGTCCTTCACATGTTCTTCAGTCCCATTAATATAATACAGTGTAATACAGTGAACTGTGCACCTTGAACACCAAGCTCCTCTTTTACAGATCCACGCTACAGCATCATCTGCCCAGAGGACACCGGAGCGGCACCTGCTGAGTTCCATATAAAGTACTCTTTGGATTGAAGTTCTCGGGCTGGAAAAATAAAACAGACAGAGACAATCTTTTACTTTCCGAAACTGTGTTTACATCAAAGACTTTTTGATACAAAAACATTAAAATTGCTCACATGTTACAATCCGTGGTTTGGCAGAAGAAAAAACCTGCACTGAATGCTGATCCACGCAGGATCCAGAAAGTGTTATGTCAGGCACCTTGAAATACAACTGTGAAAATAACAGTGGATTTGTTAATGACTGTAGAACATTGCATACATTAAGACCAAAGACATGTTTCTGACTCTCACCACACATATGAACCTACTTTGATGTAGGCAGTCAGTTCTGTGCAGAGAGGGTCAGTAGGTCCTGGTGTGGGCCCAGAGAAGGTGATCCTGCCCTCCATCATGACCTCGCGAGATTTAGGAAACTTCTGTCCTACATGTCAGTGACAGGAATCTGCTCATTAGTTTCTTTTTTAAATATACAGCTGCAATAAAAGTGTTTTTGTTTACAGTGATGAGCAGGAGAAAATGTCTACCTAGGGTCCAGACCAGCAGGTTCTTCTCCTTTGAAACATCCAGTTGCCCGGAGCTCACCTTCACATCCACCACACCCATCTGATCCCTGCACACACAGCCCACATATAAACAGTTTTATTCATATTACTAACCATGCTAAACTGAGATTGCAGTACTTTTGAATTCTGAAAATGTACATTGCAAAATTTTCATGGGTTCAACCACATTCAGCTGCGTTTTTACACAGATATTGACACAGCGGCAATTAGTGACAGCATATTTTACACCAATCTTGATTGAAAGAAAACCCCATGAGGACAAATGTTCCTCAATGTATTAAATGTGAGAAGCTGGCAGTTGAATGATCTGCTGATATAATAAATCCTTGGTGTGGGGGTGTAATGATTCTGAAAAACAAGACTGAAACTAAAGTACAAACGTGGACAATCTCATTTACGATACAGGATGACGGAAACGTAATACCCCACGATGTCCACCTGCTGACACAGCTGCATGTGCCGTCTGTTGAACTGTCACTACTTTCTCAAATCACTCCTTGTTTTATTTATACTCATTTCTGAAATGAAAATCAAATGACCGTACACAGAACTCTTTTAGTTTGTTATACATTTTTGTAGTTTACCTGTTAAAGAATGGCAGATGTGCTTCACAGTACTCAAAGCTGTTCTTGACGCTTTCGTGAAGTTTGAGGGTTACTGACACACGCAGCTGGTTTTCTTCCTCCTTCAGTTGATACGATCCAAGGATAGGGGGAACGGGAACCTGATGATAAAGTTGAAGGAGTCACATATGACAGCACAGTGAACATGTGGGATGAGAAGCATGTGAGAAGGAGATGTATGTCCTCTACCTGAGATGTATAACTGCATAGTCTGAAGGGCTCGAGGGGAGGAGAGAAGGTGAACTTATAGGGCCCAGAGAACGCTGAGCTGTCACTGTTATCGACGCTGCTGGCGGTCAGGATACTAGAATCCAGTGAGGTGACGCAGGGATGGACTAGGATGTCCTGTAGTGGAGAACCGTTTGGTGGCAGTGTGAGGGTCACCGTCACATTTGGGAGCACCCCCTCCACTTCACACTTATGGAGAGATATGGAGAAAAATAGAAAGCAAAAGGGAAAAGTTAGTTACTCGTCAAAAATGTATAACTTGCTTACTTCCCTTTCAACTGTGCACTTACTTTGCATGTCACTGTGCCGTAAACATCCCAGAGGTCCTGTGCGCTCTGATTCCCATACTGCATGGAGCGCACCGTTTCTTTCAAAGCTACGTTCACAACTGCCCGACCCCGGTAGAGACCCGTCTTCCAGGCCGGCTGCTTCTGGTTCCCAGCAGGTGTGGGCGCTGTGGGCGTAGCAGGTGCCCCCAGCGCTGGCACATCCAGGGGTGTCCCAAGTGGACAAACCTGCAGGAGCACAGTTGGCAGCATTGCAAGGCGAGAGGCCGGCCCCTCGCTATCAGGCTTGTTCCCCGAGCCCAGGAGAAAAGTCTGCAGGCCTGCCAGGAGGGTGAGACCCTGTGAGACAGAGAGCAGGTTGGCCAGGGGTGGCCGTGGCTCAGGAGGGGCATCCACTAAACACAGGCAAGCCAGGATAAGGGGCCCTTGTGAGATGGCCAACACCGGCCACAGTATTCCTTTTCCAGGACCATCCACGTGCAGCTCCAGTGCCGGTGACCGCTGGCGATGAAGGCAGTCGTCTCTGAGGGCCACATAGGACTTGTCTGGCTCGGAGAGGCCCAGCTCAGTGAGCAGTAGCTGCAGCACAGTGCCGTCCTCTGGGACGGCTACATAGGAGGAACCTGCCAGGCATTTAGCACGGTGCTCCACAGTGGAGAACCTCCTGTGGGAGTGGGACATAATAATAATAACAATAATAAGTGTTTTCTTAACATTGTAACAAGCAGCTATACAGGGAGGAAACAACGCCAGACAAAATAAATAGATTCATATTTTCATAATTACAAAAAAATAGGATTATTCATAATAAAAATGATAATAATAATACACGACATTTATAAAGCACTTTTCACTTATTTTGGCACCAAAATGAAACTGGCTTTTAAATAGAAACCGTTTTTTGAAGAGTTTTAAAATAGATAGAAACTATTTTTTAAAACCAATGAGAAGCCGTGTCAATCATTTGTAAAACCTTGTAAGAATGAACTTCAGATAAGCCATAGTTCCAGACTAAATTCAATAAATTGAAGATTAGACAATACATTAGAACATACAGCTATAGACAAAGTGACACTTCATAGCGGGACGTGTGTATCATGTAGGAGAACATTTAGTTACAAACCTCGAGAATCGTATCGACACGTTTTCTCCCTTCTCGTGAGAAACAATCCACAAAGCTCGCACACTCATTTCTCCGGCTGCACTAACTCCTCACGTGACACAAACACAAACCTGACTCTCATCATATTAACGATCACATTTTGTCACAGATAAAAACTGGCTCTGGTCTCATGACACATCCACGACTGGACCGACTTCCTGTTGTTGTGTCACGTGACTTCCACCGCCAATCAGCCGACCCGCGCGCATGCGCACCGGGCCGCAGCCATCCCCACCCTGCTCTCATACAGGAAGCTGGGCTGCTAATCATCAGGCTGTCAACAAAGGGCGAAACTGCACCAAATCGCCAAATCCATGCGGAAGTCGGCGGCGTTACCGACTCCGAGCTCCTTCCCCTGACCTGCATCCCCACGCGAAGCGAGCCGAAGCGTCAACATGGCGACGACCGCTCAGCTGTTCGAGGTACAATGACCGGAGCACTGTTAGCTGTCAGGTTAGCAAGGCTGCTAGCTATCGTTGACGGCAGCCTAACGGTGCCCGTCACTGTTCATTCTCTTATTAAGGTCTAAGAAGGACTCAAGCAGCTGGGGGGAAGTTTGCGTCATGTCGTGAAAACTGTTTTGGACGAACGCTGTTTATTTCATGAATCGGAGAAATGGCATCGTTATTAGCTGTTATTAGCCGTTTTTTATCAGTCGTCCCAGTGTGTGTGTGCTTTTATTATCATTACATTAGATTCAGTGTTTGAATGATCGTATGTGGAGGCGACCATCAGCACTAACAGGACCTTCTCCCCCCCCCCCCAGGAGCCCTTTGACGCAGATGAGTACATTGAGAGGTTGGCATGGAGGACTCCTGGAGGAGGCTCCAAGGGAGGAGCTGAGGCTTTTGACCCTAAAAGGTACAGAAGCAGCTTTTAATTCGTATTTACATGCACAGCACACACATGGTCTGTATTTATAAAGACAGTGCAGGTTGTTGCCATTCACACCCATTCACACACATTCACACCCATTCACACACATTCATACAGTGCATCTACGGACAGCACTTTTTCTATGAGGGGCAACTAAGGGTTCAGCATCTTGCCCAAGGACACTTCGGCATGCAGATGGGGACAACCTTCTGGTTAGAGGACAGCTGCTCTACCCCCTAACCCATCTCAGATTACTCTGAATATGAGGCAGTAGCTTAGTGGAATTTTATACTGCAGGTTATGGTGCCAGTGTTTCTACAGCCTATTACATTTATTTTTTTTTTGCATAATCATAATAAACAGTTAATATTGAGTTATTAAAATGTATAAAATGCTCTTACATCTTGTGAGCTTTTTTTTTTTTTAAACCTTGCATGTAAATTTAGTTTAAATATTAACATGAAAATGACAAACTTACTTCTCAGGAAGATGCTTTGGTAACAGATCATATTATAACTTTTGAATATCCAACAGCCTTTTCTATTTCCTTCCACTGACAGTGGAATCATCTCCACAACAATGCAACTAATTGGTATGTCTTCATACCGTCCTCCTGGCCTCTTCCACAATCAAACTCATGTCTCATATTTTCAGACTCTCATTGAAGTTGATTAGATAGTGACATCAAGGAATGTCTTTCATTATCTATCAAGTCAAGAATTACTAGTAAACCAGAAAATGTATTTGTGTCCACCACTAATTCTCCAACTTGCCTTAACTATTTCTTTTCTTTTATCCTACATGTCAGGATGTTTTGGACTTTTTGAAGTGCAAATATGCACATTTTTTAGTTTGTTTTCAGAAAAATCCCTAGATTAATCATAGAATGAAAATATCTTTCTATAAATTATGATTCTTCATTTATACCTTTCAGTGTAAATGAAGAATCATAATTACTTGGAGGGAAACTGAAGTTTTTCCTTTTACACTGACCAACGCTCATCTTGGTGTCCTCTACGCTAATTCAATGTCGGTGATGGTTGAAAAAAAAACAGAAATATCAGTCTCTACGATTTTTTTCCATGGCATTTTCTCTGCTTGTTGTTGTGTTTACACTTGGGGACCTACTTACGTCTCGTAAGCAAAAATGCCATAACACTTAAACTGTACTGTAGATCCGTCCTGCCTTATCTTCTTCCTTCACAAAACTGTTGCTACCACCTCGTTGGAAGCTCTTAGCGAGGAGTCAGAGACAACATATCTGTGGAGGCCACCATACTGTGAGTCACCAGCCAGGGAATGAGTGTCTATTGGGAAGGGATGGGAGATGTCTTTAAGCTGTAGCCAGTGCTGAGGGAATTAGTCAAGAGATTATACACTCATCATTTTGGGATGTTTCTTACTCTGTGAAATGTGGTGCTGACTTAGAACATTTGCTCTGCGAGCCTGGTGACACTTAAAATGCAGCTGACGAAGCTGCTAGTTCTCAGAGCTTCTTAAGTCTGGGGACCCAGGAATTAAGCATCCGGTACTATTCAGTAACTATTAACTGTGAGTGTGAGGTCAGTGGGACAGATTTAACCTTGTGTTCTGCAATTACTTCCTCGCGAATAAGAGCAATATTTGTGTGTTTTTACTTGTGTGTTTGTTGAGGATTTACCATGTGTTATGTAGACTGATGTGAAGTTCTGGATCCACATACCTTCTCTCCTCTGTTATAGGCTCTTAGAGGAGTTTGAGAACCACATAGAGGAGCTAAAGCTTCTGGATGAGAGGATCCAGCGGCGGGTGGAGAAGCTCGAGCATCAGTGTCATCGTGAAGCCAAGGAATTTGCCCACAAAGTGCAAGATTTGCAGAGAAGCAACCAGGTGTGTTGTACGGTCAAATATCATTTTTATTTATAACATATAACACAGAATTCTTCATCTATTTTTAATGTCTTTATTGTTCTGTGTCAATTCAGGTGGCCTTCCAGCATTTCCAAGAGCTTGACGAGCACATCAGCTATGTGGCCACCAAGGTTTGTCACCTTGGCGACCAGCTGGAGGGCGTGAACACACCCCGGCAGAGGGCTGTGGAGGCTCAGCGTCTGATGACCTATTTCAACGAGTTCCTGGATGGAGACCTACGCAGTGACGTCTTCAATAACCCAGACAAGGTGCGTATGCATGCACGCCTTCGTTCCATTCACTCTGGCGGAGGTGTGACCATTGACAAGGTCCCCTGCTGTGATATTGCTGGAGGTAAGAATGAACAGGATTAGGAGGTAAAGCATCCATATTAATTTGTCAAGTTTATCCCTTTAGTTGGATCCCTCGGCTAATTTGGATTAATAAACTGTCATTTGCTGCCTGACAATAGCTGGGTGATCGACTCACATGGATGTCAACATGCTCATGTCAACCCTAATTGCATTTCCAGTAAGTTGTCTCGGAGCAAGAATTTAGTTGGTCCTCAGCTTTGTGCCGCATTACAGAGGCAAAGAGCTCGTGGCGTGATCGTACATTTAAAGGCGGCGATAACATGGATGCCTTGAGATGAGACGCACATAGTTTCCACCTACGCAGAGGCCGTGTAGATGTTTGAAAAGTGACCCCCTGAAAGTTGGATCTTGCAGTTTTGTAAGTGACAACGAGAGGCTGGGACGCTTCAGATTAATTCCTGTTGGTAGGAACATCATTAGTGGATGCAGAGCAGCGAGTCTTGGGGTCAATCCCAGAGACGAGAGCTGGAGATGGAGCTAGTTTTCTGGAGAGGCATGCAGAAATATCTGGCCAGATTCCTTTTCCTGAGCATACCTCCAGACAAGGGGGAAAGAGGAAAGCTGCAAGTGAATAGCTGAAGGGGGGTGGCTTTGCTAATCCTTCTGAAAGGGAGGGCTGGGCCGCCAGCGTGGAGACAAGTGCTGCTAAACCCTGACTGCAGGGAGACGGCTACATTACTTACATGGGATTTAGCTAATCTTAGCTGGGGGACAGATACTTAGAAAACCTTCGCCGAGCAGAAAGGCTGGATCCTCCTCACGGGAGCAGAGTAATGATGTTAGCTGAGGCAGGCATCTGCAGGAACAGAGGAGTTGCGGACGGCGGGCCTTTCGCAGGTCTGGGGCTTTTTCAGCCAGCGTGTATGTCAGGAGGGGCGGGGGGAGGGGAGGGGAGTTCTCGACAGGGCCCCCTTTTTTTAGACAGATATCCCTGGCCGGACAGATTATTGAAGGCGATTTAGACTCCTGTGGGATTACAGCCCATTCAGAAAAGGCATGCCAATAAAGAGTTGGATGTGCTGCTAAGTCAGGACTGCTGCTGCTGTTGTTGCTGCCGATGCCCAGGTGAGCGCAGCCTGTCGGTTATCAGCTCCCTGTTCAACACGGGGAGGTGGAGGAGGGCTGCTCTAAGATGATGATCCCCCAAGTGGAGAACACCGCCGGCGGCCTGCCCGCTTTCTGTCTGGATGTCCACCTCTCATGGTTCTGTCGTGCTCTCTCTCTTTTTCCCCTCACCTTACATCTCTCTCTCTCTCTCACACACTCACTCTCCGCCTCTCTCTCTCTCTCTCTCTCTCCTTCAGATTAAGGAGGCTGCTGATATCATCCAGAAGCTGCATCTCATTGCCCAGGAGCTGCCATTCGACAGGTGAGTCAGGCATCCTGGAGGCAGCTTTAGACAAGAGCACTGTCAAACAAGAGGAAGGTGGTGTATTAGTGATGTCGACTTTTGCTGGTAGTGTAAGGCCATAGCAGAACATATCAAGTATTTAAGCATTTAATCCAAATCAATGCATTTCTAAAAAAAAATAAAGTGCACATTACCTTTTGACCTTAATTGTGGGATACGAGTTGTAGTTGTCTCTTGAATGATTTATTGTGTTTTTCTCTGACAGATTTGCAGATGTCAAGGCAAAAATTGCCAGTAAGTTTGTGGTTGGGACTAACTCATTATGCACTATTATCTGCAATATAATGATTAATAAATACAATAAAAGTTAACTAATTATAACATTATTTTTGTATGTCTTCGTGTTTACTTTTCTATCCAGGTAAGTACCATGACCTGGAGCGACAGTTGATCCAGGAGTTCACTGCTGCCCAGCGCAGGGGCGAGATCGGACGTATGAGGGAACTTGCGGCAGTTCTATTACATTTCAAGGTGATTCTTTTTCCGTGTATTTGATATCATTTTTTATGTCTTGAGTGTGATCATTAAAATGGTCACTTGATTTACACCTCTTGTAATGGAGTAACTCCTGTGTCTTTTTTGTTAAAGGGCTATGCACATTGTGTGGACGTCTATATCAAACAGTGTCAAGAAGTGAGTAAAAAAAGTTCCTCTTATATGTCACACACTGCACGTTTTGGGTGTCAGTAATACCCGAATAACCCTTTTCTGTCTCAAGGGGGCCTACCTGAGGAGCGATGTGTTTGAGGACACTGCAGTCCTCTGCCAGAGGGTCAACAAGCAGGTGGGCGAGGTCTTCAGCAGCCCAGAGACTGTCATGGCCAAACTCATCCAAAACATCTTTGAGAACAAATTACAGGTATTTCTCCTACCGCTCGTGTGTTTTGTGTTTTATAGCTGTGTTTCATCTGTTTGTTTATATTTGACGGGCTTTGTGTCTCCAGGCCCACGTCAAGGATAAACTGGATGGGACCCGGCACTCTGATGTGGAACAGTACCTCAAGAACCTCTATGACCTTTACTCCAAGTAAATAACTTGACCACATGTTTTCTATTCACTTTCGGTCAACAGCTTAATAATTATATTTTGACTTTTCGCTTCACGCATTCCTCAGAACCACAGCATTAGCCACCAAGCTAACGGAGTTCAACCTGGGCTCAGACAAGCACACGTTCCTGTCCAAGCTGATAAAGAGCATCTTCTCCTCCTACCTGGAAAGTTACATTGACATGGAGAGGGAATACCTTCGCACTCGGGGTGCCATGATTCTGCAGCGATACTACGACTCCAAGAACCATCAGAAACGCCCCATAGGCACCGGCAGGTCAGGAATTTCATTCTCAGTTTCATCATGCCAGATTAAGCTAGGATTATTTGAAAATCTCTTTTGCACAATAATAAAATGAAATGCACAAAGTAATCTTAATCCACATTCTTCTACAGTATTCAAGAGCTGAAGGAGCGTATCAGACAGCGCACTAACCTTCCGCTGGGCCCCAGCATCGACACTCACGGGGAGACCTTTCTGTCCCCAGAGCTGGTCGTCAACCTGCTGCAAGAGACACGCCATGCCTTTGAGAGATGCAACAGGGTGAGGCTGCTCTGCTTTGTTTAGCTTGGGGGGGGGGTGTATTAATGAAGTCTTTTAGAGAAAAGTAGTTTTGAAAGAGTTTTATGTTTTGGGGTCCCACAGCTTTCAGATCCCTCTGACCTACCCAAGAATGCCTTCTCAATATTCCTGCTGCTGGTCGAACATCTCTGTGTGGATCACATTGACTACGCCCTGGAGATTGGCCTCTCAGGTACATCCTACTAAACTCATTATAACCATATAGCGTATATGTTGCTGTGCCTTGTGTGTCGTCCCCCCCCCCCATAAAAACATGAGAAAGTTCATCCTTACAGAGGCTAGAAGTAACTTTGACTCTCAGCTGACAGATAATGGTAAATAGACTATTTATATGGAGCTTTTCCAGTCCTGTCGACCCCTCAAAGCGCTTTACAGTACAAGTCGTATTCACCCCTACACACACAATCATATATATACAGTATGTTCATATATCTTTATGCAGTGCTTATTATCTATCACCCACCATTCACACACTGTCAACTGCAATTTGGGGGTCAGTACCTTGCCCAAGGACACTTCAGAATGCAGACTGGAGGTGCTGGGGATCAAACCACCAACCCTCTGGTTAGTGGACGACCCTATCTACCTCCTGATCCACAGTTGCCTTAGAATAGAATACATAAAAAGCAATGGACCGGGCTAGTGTTAAATATACTCATATTGTCTTCTATTCACAACTTGACCAAAGAATGCACAGGTTGTGGCCTCTCAGGCAAAATGAAGCTACAAGCTCTTGGCCATACGTGGAAGATAATCTGAAATGCCACTGTCTGTGACTTTTTGATCTCGACAATGTAGCGTATGAGTTCAAACCTTCAAGCCTGTTTCCCTTCACGCCACATCTCAATCAGTGACGCCACCACAGTTGTTTTTCCTTTGACACCTGAAGGGGAAAAAAACACCTGATGTCTCATCACTAACCGGAGTTACTTACATGAGCCTACTACGTCTGTAGCCTTTCACTTTGTCAGGGACCAGATGAAGAAGCGTGTTGCCATGGACACCATACCAAACGCTATAGCTAACACATTTTGTTGCAGTTAACAGGTGTAACAGATAAATATCCCAGTTACCACTCTGTGAAGGAGACTGTGTCTGGCTCTTCTTTACCTCCTGCATGTGCCTGTATAATAAGGAGACAGCTTATCACCTCCAGGCAGCTACAGTGGAACTAAACATGAATTTGGTATCTTACAGTGGTGGATTCATGAGGTACATTCTGCTTTAAGGAAGTGAATTACTGATGCCCCCCATGGTTTGATTCCCTTCTCCTCACTGACTGAGTGTTAATGTGAATGAGAATCTCTGTTTCATCTATTGTGCTTCTGTAACGTCGACAGGCAAGGCAACAGCAAATTTCTGCATTTTGTGAATCCCATTGATTTATTCTTTCACCTACATTTTGGTTTATTTTCTTGATGTATTCTTTCTCTGTCTTTGATCCACAGCCATTCCCTCATCAGACGCCAAGAATGCCAACCTGTACTTCCTGGATGTGGTTCAACAAGCAAACTCTATCTTCCACTTGTTTGACAAGCAGTTTAATGACCAGCTTATGCCTCTTATAAGGTCAGTTAGTGGTTATATATATCTCTGAATATTTGTTTTTGCTATATACCTCCTGTCTCTCATAGACACATCATTTTTAGATGAAAAGTGGCGCTCTGATTTCAACCTTTGAAATATCTCTCCAGCTCATCTCAAAAGTTGGCAGAGTGCCTGCACAAAAAGAAAGAGACGATAGAACAGATGGAAGTGAAACTGGACACGGGAATTGACAGGTGAGGTTATAATAGGTGGGAAACTACTGACAAGTGAGATGTTTTATTTTGAATATGGGAAAACTAAAACCAACGTATGGCAAGACGAGCCATTTTCTTATGTATTTTTTCTGCCACACACAGAACACTGAACTGCATGGTGGGGCAAATGAAGCACATTTTGGCAACTGAGCAGAAGAAGACTGACTTTAGGCCTGAAGATGAAAACAACGTCATGATCCAGTACACTACAGTAAGAGATCCAAGGCCTCTGTCTCATTTTTCTGTCTTGTTCTTTGACTAAACACTGAAAGTTTTTGAAGCTGTCTTTGGTTTTAGTTAGTTTGTCAGCATCTCCTCCATGTTTCCCTTTGTGTATTCCTGCCCGACAGGCCTGCTCCAAGGTATGCGCCTACGTCAGTCGGCAGGTGGAGCACGTGCGGAAATCCATGGATGGGAAAAATGTGGACGTGGTGCTGACAGAGCTGGGCGTGCGTTTCCACAGGCTCATCCACGAGCACCAACAGCAGTACAGCTACAGCTCGATGGGAGGCATGCTGGCCATCTGCGACGTGGCCGAATACCGAAGATGCGCCAAAGACTTCAGGGTGAGTGGGGGTGGGGGCATAGGTCAAGGATACACTGGTCAGAGGGTAAAACAAAACTGTATAAGTGAAAGGCCAGTCTAGGTGAATGCTAATGTGGATGATTATTTTTGTTGATTTATTTTTTTTGTAGTATATAAAATGTATAGGACCCAGAAAATCTAAGAACCTTAAGTTTTAAAAGTTAATTATTCTGTCAATTATATCAGACATGAAAGCAGCAAATTCTCTCCCTGTAATACACAAATATTTGGATTTTCTTTTTCTTTTTTTTTTTTTAAATGACCAAAGAGTTGTAAGACTTACAAATTCTTATGTCTCCCTGTGTGGTTTTTAGTGCACATACAATACACTGTGATTTATATGATAATCTGAACATGTTGTTTCTGTGTCCTCCAGGTTCCTCTGGTGCTGCAGCTCTTCGACACACTCCACGCCCTCTGTAACCTCCTGGTGGTCGCCCCTGACAACCTGAAGCAGGTCTGCTCGGGTGAGCAGCTCACCAATCTGGAGCGGAACCTCCTGCATGCCTTCGTCCAGCTCAGAGTGGACTACCGTTCAGCCAGACTGGGCCGCCACTTCAGTTAGTGACTGATACAACACTCTGCTGCCCTCCGTCCAGTAACCAATGCTTTGATGAGATGACGCACCTTGAAGAAACCCATCCCTGTTTCAGAGAACGCATCGGTCTGGCCCCGGCATACAGACTTGACTGGGATCGCTTTGTACATCATGGAGGCAAAGGCCACTGCTCCTTGAATTTGGGAAATGTGCATTTTACCGATTTATTTTGTCCAAGAAATTTAAATATCTATTGACTTAAGATTTAATTTGTTTTTAAATACTAATCCATCACCAATCTAAGATTTCTGAATATTATAAGTAAATGGACAACGTTGAATTATGTGCTTATGTAAAAGAAGAAAAGAAAATTGAGAAACTTTTTTTTTTGATTGTGCCAAATATATAAATTCTGTGGCTGCACTTGTGCACAAGAAAAGACCCTGAAGCTGCTGTAAAGGGAGACGGTCAACAATCACTCTGTAAAGTCAAACATCAGGCCTGCAGTAGCACTGTCTATCGGGAACAGCTTCCCTTCCTAATGAATCGTAGACAACAGAGGCAGCCCGGCCGAGCATGAGATAGAGCTCGGTCTGGCTGAGAGAGACACATGACCACCTCTCTAACCTCCGAGCTCCGACCACAAAGCAAAAGGTCAACAGGCCATCACAGAGAACTGTGATCTGAACTACACGCAGGCCTGGGAGCCTCTCTGGAGATTTGGGTGGTCCCCTCTTAGGCTCAGATGACTGGTGTGATGGGTCACTGAGTATGTGTCACTGTAATTGCACAGATCAACACTTGCTCATCCAGCGGTGCACACAGACTGGATCTGCAGTGGTTCTGGGTCAGGAGACATTGAAATGTTGACCTCTGCCGATGAAGGAAACAAACTAGAGGGGACGTCTTCACACAGGGCTTATGGGAGGTTCACACTCACTGTCTTTTGCACTAAGAAAGACGCCAGATCGCGTCCCCGATGCCTGAAACTTGTCTCATACGCAAAGCTGCTCCCACTGTGCTGCTGTTTACCTTAATTAGTGACTCATTAAATAAGATGTTGCATTTTACCCTCGTCCCTGCTCATGATATCCTTCACAAATGCCGAGCTGTGACTCAAAAGTCACTTCAGTTCTCTCGTGAATGTCACTTTCAAAGTGAGATGAAACGGTCCTCCTTTCTATAGAAGTCATCAAGTATTCATGGGAATTCTTGCCACCAGAGTAAAGTTCTTTCTTAGACTTCAGGAAGTGAGCGGAGCCAGAGGGGATTAGATATCTACGAGCTGATGAATTGTGTGCAGTAGTCATGGACTGGGGGAGAGCCGGGGAGATAGAGACGCCTGAGAGCTCAGTTCCAGCTCCGGCTGGTTAGTGTTGTGTAGAAGGTACACACAGTGCTGTGCAAGTTCAAACAACATAATTAATTAGGTTAATATTAATATTATCAATGCCACATAAATTCAATTCTCTCAGCCCTAATCACAACTGGATAGCTTGTAAAAATTATTTTGTTAGGCCCTGATGCAAACAGTGGGTCTTTTCCAAACATTTGAGAACTATTTGTTTTTGCGGCGATTAATGTACGTGGCGCGGGGAAAGGTTGGGGGAGCGGAGCCGGGCCGGGAACGATAACTGGCGTGCAGACGAAGGCAGAGGCGCAGCCCGGCCCCAGGGACTCCCGGCACAGGCGCACGCAAGAGGGGGAGGGATGTGTTTTTTGGGGTGGGTGTTTGAGCAGGTGGAGGGGATTAGTAATACTGTCAACACTGGAGAGCTGGATAAGACTGTCCTCTCTTACGCGTCAGTTTGAGCAGCTCTTGCATACACACATTCAGACACATAAAGACGCCAGTACATACAAACACAGGGGGCGTCAGGACGGGAGAGGGGAAACTTCTCTGTGGCTGAGCCGACCATGGAAGAGTTGTTCGTGTTCCACCTTTGATTCTGCTTCTTGTTGAGGCTTTTTTCCCCTACGAATGGAGTTTAATTCATCCAAAAGCAGCACCACATACGCACCCGCAGTATACTGTATTTCTCCCTGTGATTCAGATACGAGAAAATCCTCCTAATATCACAGCGTTTGGCCTTGAATTGGTAACATAACCCACGTCAACAGTATCCGTTTGCATTATGATCCTCCTGGCTCTGTGCAGGAACAGGAAAATGTTAGTGTAGAATTAAACTTTGCACAATTTTAAAAAGTCAGGCTGAGCAATAAATTAGTTAATATTTTCCAAGTTACAGTGAGGCCACAAGCCAAATTTAGTGCTGAGACAGTGTCAGCTATCTGGAGAACATATCACCTACGTGTTAGATTTAAATAGGACCCTCTTTCGTGCAGATTCAGGCCAAATCCTGAGTCTTTAATAACACTTCAGCATCAACACTGAGCTTAAGATTCAACATTTAAAATTCTGCAACCAAACCCTCTCCTCCCCTGACCACATGTGTTTACCCTTTCATCATTCATCCCCCTCTCTTCCTCCGCCTCTGCCAAATCATCAACCACACTTTCCTGTCCGTCCACTCTCCTCTCTCCTCCACCCAGTCGGTCCTTCCCAGCATCCCGCAAATCCTCGCTTTTTCGGTGCGTCTCTGCCGCTGCATACCCCAAATAGGCCGGCCCTCCCTCTGCCTCCTGGAGCACTGACAATAAAGCATTACAGCAGTCAATCCATGTCAACAACAGCTTTGCTTAATTCCTGCTAAACACGTTTAAACTAAATCTTCACCTAATGATGCATAATGATTTGCTCTTAGTGTGCCGGTGGCTCATACTAATTTCGGGGGGTTTATTTTACGCGCCATCGGGAAGAGGACTCAGGTGATGTCGCCGTGGCGGACTGGGATCCCCCTCTTTGAAATGACTCAGGTCATTTTTACTGCACAGACTGCGCTTTACATGAAGGTAAGTGGTGTTGGATCACAACTATTTTCAAAGATAAAGTCCTGCATTTATAAATCATGCAACAGATGTGATCAGTGTCAAATGTTAAAATTAAGAAACTCCACGGGATACGTCATAAAAATAATACTGAGCATTTGAGTTGAAATTGGGGTTTAAACTATATTTCCACAAAACTCACAGTGGTGATTTATAAATCTATTCTTTAGGATTTCTCTGCGAGAGGCTTTCACGGCGTGGGCGGACAGCCAGGCTATCTGATGCGATGCAGATGTTGCCCCGGCCTTGACCTCCTGCCCGTATGTTGCCGGGGCCAAAACGGCACAGGTGCCCGCGCCACCTTCAGTCTTGGGCAGGCGGGAGCAGCACTGTGCAGGATGTGAACGGTGCCAACTCTCCTCCTTTGCTCACTTTTCCTTATTATTATTATTATTATCACCAACAAACTCTCCCTTGATTCCTGCCACCGCACACCACTGTCCTTTTGATGATCCTCAACTAATGTGCTTGTGTATTTTTCCACTTTGCCCCACGCCTTCACCTATAAAAAAAAAAAAGAACACTATTAATTCTGTGCCACCGTGGAGTGTTTTCCAGTGCTGTTTCCTGGCCCGGTGCCTGTACCTTGCTCTCTCTTGGCTGGGTTTGTCTGGTTGACTGCTCCACAGGAACAGACTGGCACTCTAGCTGAGGGCTCCAGGGTCTGCGCACACAATCCACTAAACATGTCTCTGTGTGAGAAGCTGCACTTAATATGAAGTAGAAGACTCCTGAATTCAACATATTAAGCACATTTTATAAGATATTGTTATACTTTTCAATATGCCAATATTATGATTCATCATTAATGTGTTTATTATTAATCTGTATTATTAGTAGAGCCTGACTGATTTGGATATTTGGGGGCCGATGCAGATACTAAAATAGAAAGTAAAACATTTCCAATACAGATATATATTGGCAGATATATATTTATTTAAAAAATAGCAATTATTCCTGAGATCTTGTAATCAACCATTATGAAACAGAAATGTAATTCAGGCTTGATATTTAACAGTTTAATCATAAACTTTATTATAAATAAAAAAAATCCAACCAAGTATGTAGTTCTACAATTTCCCCCCAATGTTTATTCTCTAAAATAAAGGTTTTCATATCAGTGCAAATGCAAATATTAACGCTGATACCAATATGTCTGTGTCCAACCCATAAATCGATCAAACTTTAATTATTAGTAGTTGTATTATTTATGTAATTAATATTACAAAATGTGTTTTCCCCCCTCTTACTACTACAAAATACAATATTTGGATGTATGCTTAAATACATACAACACACTGTGTACCCCTAATTGACTAATTGGCAAATGTAGTACAAGTACAGTCCACATACAAATGCATAGAGAATACACAACATATCGAAAGAACAAATTGATTGTGATGGTTGAGGGACTTCAGTGCTGAACACATTCACTCACAGGGCAAACAAACATCTGTTACATGTGTAAGGCCCATGGCCCTCCTAACCCACTGATGTTGAACCAAGCCTGCACATTTGCCAGAGAAACAAATGAGGTCTCTCTCTCTCTCTCTCTCCTCCGCTGAAGATGAAACACTGCATCACCAAAGCATGTGCGTTTGTCTAATCAAGCTTTCGCCCGTGGCTACGTGGAGTGTAAATGAATAGGCTTGTGTGTGCCAGCCGCTATTTCGGTTCAGACTGGCTGCCGGTGTTTGATGATGATGATGAAATGGTGGCAGTGAACATCAGACAGAAGGGGGCACTAGTGCTCCAGTGTTTCTCTCCTCCCCCGTGGAGCCCCTCTCTTCCTTAGAGCTCCTCACAATGGGGATCTGCCTGAGGGGGGAAATGTTGCTTTTTTAGGTCTGTGAGCCCATATCCCTTAATCCCCAGCCATGATTGACAATCATGATTTAGGGTATATGGTGTCCCATTCTAATCCACGAGCAATGATTTCATTTGCATACCTTCCGTACGTGGCCTCATTTTGGAGGAAACGGCTCCTTTGTAAGTGATACAGAAAGAGAGGGAGAGAGAGGGAGAGAGGGATTGCAAGATAGAGAATAAGGAGGAGAAAGAGAATGGATGGGGGAATGTTTGTGTTTTTTCTCTTCTGCTTTTTTCCCAGAAGGAAGATGATAGCAGTCTCCATGCCTAACCAAACCTCTCTGTATATATGCCTTTCCTCTGCAGCACTTTCCCCAAACACACACTCTCTCACACACACACACTCACACACACACAGACACACATTCAATGCGTGTGCATATTCAAACTCTCCAGCTCAGTCACAAGTATATTCAGAAATGTAAAGACGTATGGAGAGGCGAGAGCACAGAGGAACACACACACACAGATGCTCCCTCACACGATGCAAAACTAAATTGCTATTTGCTCATTTTATAACCAAGTCAGGCTTAATTATAATCATGGGAGTTTGGGAGTTACCGTATAATCTCTAGAAGGTATTAAGAATTACCCAGAGCACACCACAGTGCAAAAGAAACAAATACAAATACATACAATTATTTCCCAGTCGTAACACCCAGGGGAGTCTGAATCAAATAATGCTCAGTGTTTGGTTATGCCCACAGAGACCATTCATCCTGGCTTTTATCTACTGAGGAAGTGGAGCACAAGTGAGACACTGGAAAAAAGGTCAAAAGGATCACCTCTGAGGGCCACGCAAAGGTACAAATCATCCAGATGTATACGCCAAGATCCATCTTCAGATCAGATATGAATATTCATTTTTATTTTGAGTATATCACAGTCATTTGCACTGGTTGTAATTAATTATATGTCGCATGTCTTTTAGACTTTTGGATAACATACAAGTACAGAAAGTAATTAAAATAATGACATGATAATTGGAAATAATGACTAAATATACATAGCAATTTTACACATGTATTAATATTACTCAGTTGACAGTATATCAATACTGAAACATTAATTAGAAATTATACAATTACTTGTAATAATCTTATATTTTTCTATTATAACAATAAATCAGAGACAATTATTTGGCTAGAAATTAAAATGTTATATTCTTAGATTTTATTATCTAGATGTGATGTGTGAGGCAATAATACAAGTAGTGATAATAAATCATAATGTAATTTTGGGAAGCAGCAAGGGGCTTAGACACTTAGTAGACATCAAAAGATTTACAGAAATATTACACATATAAGGCTGTATTTGAAGTGTATAATATAATAGACAAAATATTTTAAATATTTCAAAATGATTAAATATGTACAGACATACAAAAAACCTATACTGTATGTAAAAGTATTATATATATGACATAGATGTACTGTATAGAAAAGAGAATCTATATACAGTATAATACATGAAACTGTCGGACAATGTTAAGAGGATTTTAAGAACATTAAATATAAATAAAAGCAGGAAACTGTATGCTATAGTAATGGTGGGTTGAAGCCTTTGATAAAAAAAATGCATTAAATGCACATATTTACATGCCCACATTAATCAAAATTAAATAACATTGCTGCCATTATTAAAATAAATATAAAATATAATCTTCAATATTCAGATTTTTACTCCCTGAGGAAAGCTACCAAGGTTTTCTGCCTTCAACAGAGGGAACAGATAGAGAGTGAGGGATCCTCTTCCCCCTGAGTGATCAGCACCACCATCACATATTGCTCCATCCGTCCATCCGTCCATCCATCCGTCCATTCATCTATCCATCCATCCCTCCCTCCTTCATTCCTCTCTGACTCACCGAGTCTGGCCAGGTCTGTGTGACAGAGGACTCCCCTTTGGAACAATAACAGTCTGATAATCTCCTCTTATCTCTAGTGTGTTTAGTGCCTGGTTAACAGGCTGTCTACGTGATGGGTGTCTCTCCACGCCTCCGCTATAGGGGAGAGATGGTGTCATCACGAACCTGAAAAATAAAGCTATAGGCTGTAGAGTGGGGCCGACTGGTGGAAAAAGTACAGCAAAATATACAGTAATTAAGCTGAGAAAATGTTATCTTATTCTTTAGACAAAAACAAATAATGTGCTAGATCCATCGATAAATGAAATCCATGTGGCACCATTTCTATTAGAATAAACCCAGCATTACAATAAGGGCAGGTGTATGGACAGGGTTGTGTGTCCCTACCTGTCCTCCCCCTCCGGCCTCACCCAGCCCAGCTCTCACCCAGGACGTCAGTGTGGGAGATGGCGTGAGATTAGGCCGCCCCCGAGGGTGCGAGCGCCCACCTTCCCACCTCCACGGGCCATCCCACCCTCTCCACAATTAGCACTGTTTACCAGGCCTGGCCTAATTGATTCCCTCTCTTTATCTTTTTACCTCCCTAATTTTGTTATTAAGTGTGCGGGAGAGGCGCGAAAGCTCCTCTTTCCCCCGTTTTGAGAAATTATACTCTTGTACTGGATCCAGCTAACAGGATTTTCTTAAATTACTTTATAAAAGACCATCTTTTAACTTTCTTCTTTCTCTCTCTATCCATTCATTAGCAGGTCTGCCTCGAGGCCCGCTCACATCAATTTCCTGGGTTAAAGTTACAAACTTAGGCAGCTCAGCTCGACGCTCACGGTGGTTTTGCGGACGAGCGGGGGTGGCTGTGGGTGGAATGGGGACAAATTATTAATTTATGAAGTATTAGAAAAATAAAGAGATTGAATTAAGAGTATTGGTCCTCTGTTATCCAGCATGGCGAGCCTCAGGGACATACTGGGGTGGAGGACATTATGCAAATGTTCCCCTTCTCCTTCTCTCTCGCTCTCTCTCTCTCTAGCCTGCTATCATCCAAGCTCTCTCCATCCCTCCCTCTCTCTCTCTCTTTAGCAGTCAAACTCTGCCCTCCTATAATCTCCCCCTCTCTGTTCCTGTCTCTTTAATCTCCATCCGTCAGCACAGACAGAGACACAGTGGAGAGTGTCTGCTGTCAAAATAGCTCCGCTCCGACTCGCTATACTCTCTCCTCTGTCTGAAGTGACGGTTCCCAAAAAAACTACAAAAGCAAAATTAAAAGTCAGGAGGAGGAATCCTTGACATCCACAGATCCTAATAAAAAAATCGAGTTTTTAAAGATGCTGGAAACTAAATAGAAACCTCATCATTAAGCAGTGAGGTGCACGTCTATAATCAATGGCAATTATACAGCAGAGTCCATTATGCATTAAAACTTATTTTATTTCATTGTGTATATAATTATCAAGTACTGTGACCCTACATCCACTTTTGAGGGACCCCTCCTTATAAGGGTGTGTCTCCCACTTCACCTCCCCCCGTATATTGTGATACTCCATGGGAGAGGTGACATTTTGGTCATTGAAGTTTTTGTATGTTAGCCTCTATGTTATTAAGTTAAAGTGCAATGTGCTGACTTATTTGTGTTGTTTAGTTTGTGTAGAGGCCCCAATTGACCAGAGGATGTGGGTTTCTTCTCCTTTTGTCAGAATAAGCAGAGATCACCTCTCTCTCCGACCCTTTTCATCAAATAAATCACAATGCAGACATCGCTAGACGCTACCGGTTACACATTTTGAGGGGGGAGTTTTCTGTGCTCGTGATCATAACGGTTGATCAAGAGGAGCTATAAAGTCTTCGGAGAAAACACTTGAGACAGCAGGATCTTTACTTTCCAAACAGTTATATTTCCTGTGATAATCTTATTTCACATCTGAGTTGCGCTATTGCTTCTGTGAAAACAAAAACTTGTATGATATATTACCTCAAATGATGTCACTTGAGGCAGTGTTAGGGATGACGACAATTTTCAAAATCTTTAAAAATCAGGGAACGTAGAGTTTTGAACTAACCACACCTCTGTGGCATACTCCTCTTTGATGCATTGTGGGTGATGTAGGTGCCAGATTTTGGCGAGGAATAAGAATGGAATAAAAAAAGTATCTCAGATTCTGATGCATTGAATTTGAACTTTATTCCTTTTTTTATTCTGCCCCTGTGGCGCGTAATGCAGTGGCACTGTCACCTCACAGCCAGAAGGTTTCCGGTTCTCATGTCTGGAGTTTGCATGTTCATGTTTGTTTGTGTGGGTCTTCTCAGGTACTCCGGCTTGGGGTCAGGTTAATTGAAGACTCTGAATTTCCCCCCCTCCCCGGAGCTTTAAGCTCACCATCTTTGGGAGTTTCTGTGTGAGGCTGAAATTGGCTGGCTTCGGGGATGGCACTGAGAATGGAGGAGGCATTTGTTTGTTATGACAAAGCAACAGAGCTGAACTTCAATATTCATGTATTCTCATCATTTGTTATGTCTCAGTGGTTGTATCATGAATTAAAAACTTCAAAATGTAAACACAAGTTAAACAGTGGCTGAATAAATTGTACGTACTTACACTCATGCATACTGTACATGCCAGTACACACACACACACACACACACACACACACACACACACACACACACACACACACACACACACACACACACACACACACACACACACACACACACACACACACAATCATCAATCAGCTGATGTGTTGAGGGATTTTATTATTTTTTTAACCTAGATTTAAAAGGCTTAACATGAGAGAGGGCTGCAAATGATCTTCTACCAGTTATTGCCATCTACGTTAATAATGATGAACTAACAAATAAGATAAATAGTCAGTGAAGCCAAAAGAATGTGAAAGAAAAAAAAAACATCAAGTTGAGTAAATAACGGCTAAACGGCCTCATTTTCCACAAACACCAAGATTTACAGATATAATCCAATCTCCATATCTGCCTATTGATTTTAGGATTCTTCTTTAAGTAGACGATTAAGCCGATAAAACCACAAGAAACTGAATATTTTCTTATTCTAGTAAAGACTTGGTTCAATGCGCTCATCCATGATCCATAAATAACCTAATGTGACATGCAAAAAAAAATGTGGTCAATATTGATGTTTAAACAAGGCGGCTGATGAGGCCCAAGTCTAGTTAATTGAGCCCTAATGGAGGAGGATGATGATGAAGAAGATGTACAAGGAGCAGGTTGGGTGATAAGATGAGGATGACCGAGGGGAAGGAGAGGAGGAGGAGGAGGAGGAGGGGGGAGGGCAGCGAGGTATGGTGTCAGTGACAAGGCCAGTAATCTTACAGCGGGGGGGGAGAGGTTCCCAGCAGCACCGGTGGCGTCCCGCTCGAGCACGGCACTGTAGGGCAGAACAGGCAGGTTTGATGTTAGCAAATATTAGCTTTGTGCAGGACGTGGGTGTATTCTCTTGGACACGCTCATTGCATATTCAGAGACAGATGTTTCCGAGGAGGACGAGGAGGAGGGTGGCTGAATGAAAGGCCTGAGATGGCAGAGTTGCTCTCGGAGGAGCAAGTAATTGGCCCCTCGACAGTAGCGGCGACAGAGAGAGAGGCACTTACACACACACACACACACCCCTTTCCCCCTCGCTCGTCTCCTCTGCCTCTCTCTCCCAGATCTGATAAAGGTAAACGTGTAGCAAATTTGTCATTTGATGAGGGAGGATTTCCACAAACAGAGCTGACATGATGAGCCTGTGATCTGCCTGTATGAGAGTCAGCAGGGGCCCAGGCAGGCAGAGATCTCAATCCTCCCTCTGCCTCTACCCCCCTCTCCTGCTCTGTGCCTCTCTCCTCCTCGCATACTGTCACACACACACACACACACACACTCACACACACTTGGCAGTGTTCGCATTGAGCTGCAGTCTCAGTAATTGCTGCCTGCCATCCATATCTTTCCCCTTCTATGTCCCTCGCTCCGCTGCCGTCTATCTCACCTCCTCAGAGACATCCTCCTCTCCTTCTTCCCCATTTCCTCTTTTTACTCCATCAATAAAGGGCCCGGCCCTCGCCTCAGCATCACACTCAATTTCTGACTCTTTCACTTATCTCCGGGCTCCATGCCTGCAGACTGCTCAATTATCCACACTCACCTAGCTCCCGCTTCTTCTTCCCCTTCTTCTCCTTCTCCTCACCCATGCAAATAAATAAAAGTCTAATATTTCCAATGTCGTAATGACAAGTTAAAGGGGTTAATGGCGAAGAGCTCACTCGTAGACATGAGCCAAGTGATACAGTTGCAACTCCTTCAGGTGATAACAGCCCCACTGGTATAATACAGGGATTTTGTGAGGGGCCTGGTATCAGATGGATTCAGAAGGAATAAGTTAAATGAAGTTTAGTGGCGAGGGCCCATCTGACCTCCATTACCACAATCACTCTCACTACAGTAACCCTTCCATAGAGATTACGAACACCTTCTTTCAAACGTGATCACAAGACTCTTCTCTGGACATAAAAACACATCTGCTCCCGTCCCACCGCACCTAATTGCTCTGCACTTCTGCAATTCTCCTCTCGGACGTGTACCCCCGCCCTCCATCCCTCTCCACTTCTCTTTCCCTCTCTTCTTTTTCTGAGTCTTTTCCTCTTCATCTGATCTGAGAAGGAGTCACTGGGTTTGAGCCTTTCCACTCAGAGGTAATGGTCCTGCCTCTGCTTAGTCCCATGACTCTAATCCTGGGACTCGGGACCCGAACTACTGCTCTCGTCCATGCTGCCTGCTCAATGCCCCTCTGTCTCTCTCTGAACTGCCTCGGCTGACGTTAACCCTTTACCACGACTCAGTGACTGAAGAATGCTAATTAACAGTTAAGCTACAATAAGAATGGCAGCGCTCAAACAAATTATCTTGCGAATTCATTGAAAGGACCATTGAGTTCTTGGATTGCAACTCAGCGTTAGTCAAACTTATTTGGGAGAGAACTCAAATTTAAACAGTAAAGTTATTACCCAAGCAGGTTTACAGACCAACTTAGACAACGTGACATATTGTGCTTTGTCTGGAATGTGCACACACAAATTTTGTACATACTAGCATACTAATGGGCTGTTTTATTGCTCTGTGGTAATGCTGGTGGCAGCTTGCTTTCTGAAACAGTAAAAGTGACCTGCAGTAATTGAGCCGTGGCTGCAGAATCGATCTTTATTATTATTATTATTCCCTCCTTTATTATTGTAGTCAGACATGCGATATTTGTCGCACATACAGAGTAGATAGAATCCAACTTTTATTCTCCTGATTCCCAAATCTTAACTCAGGGTATCCAGCTCAGGGCATCCAATCCAAAACTGGTCCCCCCTTCTTCCCAGATTACACATTGGAATACATCGCTGTGTAGAACTTTCATTTTACACGAGGTATAACGTGATGCTATAAAAACTAAAATTGTGACCTGCAGGATCTGAATAAATATAGGTGAGGGTAGGAAGTGAGTTTTATAACGACATTGATGAAATCGTCACATCTCATCCTTTCAACAACATCAGTATTAGTATTGATATCGTTCAAGCTAAATTGTCCTCATGTAGAAAACAAGCCCATAGGTCGTCTGGGTGAGCAGCATATATATGAGCCATAGTTTCTGTAGTAATTATGACACAAATAAAGAAAGATAGATAACAGAGTAACGACAAAGTCTTCATTAGGAGGAGGATGTGTCTACAAAACTATTGCGTAAGAGTGAGTGTCAAAGTTTTCTCTTTCATCCATGACCGCTGACATAACCAAAACCTTATTAACAGGGTATTTGCTTTTGTAACCATGACAACAAAGGTCCTCTAACCTCAAGCAAGTTCTCATTTGATCCCAAACCGCAATATTTTCCAAAAAGCTAATCAAGTCCTTAAGCCTAACCAAACTGTGGTTCCTCCTCAAACTTAACCTCATATCCATTGCCGTCACCATGGCGATGAAGATGTGCCCGTCACTGGTATACTCCTGTGGGTCGTATATCTGAGGGTAGGGACAGGCGACCCATGTGGTAGCATGATGTTGGCATGTTCCCAGATATCAGTGAATACAATATTATCATAAGTGATGGAATTAGTGGCCTGAACTATCAAATACGACCCAAGTTGTAATAAAGTGGAATCCTCGTTTCACGCTCTAACCAGGCCGGAGGCTCGCTCTCTTTCATTCTTCCTGTTTATTAAGGCAGAGCACCCTGAAACATCATTAGAAGAAGAAGCTGTGCTGCCTGGGAGAGGTCTTCTGTGGTGGGAGAGAGTGGGGGAGAGAGGAGTGTGTGTGTGTGTGGAGTGGGGGAGCTGAACTTTGTTAATGGAGTGTTTCTCCGTGCAAGTCACTCAGCTTTGAAAGCCAAGCCCCCCGGGTGAAGGCTCTGAAGCGCAGGAATCAGACATGCACAATCAGTTCCACTCCTTAAATCTCCTTCAGAATCATATCTATTTGAGCAGCCTTTCCTTAATTTATTTCTCTATCAGTTAGTGGGTTGTGATCTGGCGAAGTGCTCCGGGAATACGAGGCACGGCTCAATGGTGAAACGGAGAAGGTTGCTCTCTTTCTCTCTCTGTCTGTTTTCTGCTCCCTCGCCGCTTCCACACATACACTCGTACTCCCTATCTCTCCCCCTGTGCCCTCGCCATCCATTTAGGCAGCGCCTCTGACTAATTTGCCCATCACGCTTGCTGTCTGGTCCTTTACGGTTGGAGATGTTTTGACGTGTCTCTCTCGGCTCGCTCTCTCCACTGGCACTGTCTCCACTATGATTAAGAATATTCTGATAATAAGCAAAATGCCAAGAGTCACCGAACGGCTGAGGAATCTGGAGTGCCACAGCGTTAGAGAGCGTGTTCCTCTGCATCAGTGGAAAAAATGTTTAGAGCGAGCGGTGCGTGCACAGCGTTTTCACTCAAAGGGAATGTAATCCAAACTGCAGAGAGAGAGAGGGGCTTCTAGAGGGCAGATTCTTTATGCTGAGGATGAAAGAGACGCACGCTCACAATGTTGATTTATACCTCAGATTTAATATTTAGATCAATTACAAACGCAGTCATATCTTATTAATTACAGGCATTTGTTCGTGGCAGTTTGCTGGATTTGTGAGTACCTGCATGGATCTAGGTGCCACATGCACGCTCCCACGTGGCCTTTCCTACAGGCCCAGAGTCGACGCCTCCCGCCTTCCAGCGGCTCGCTCCGGAGGTCGCCCTGTTTGACTCTTCCCACAATCCCCTTGGAAAAAAAGGGCATCACACTGACAGAAAGAATGTGCCAGGCCACCGCGGCAGCCCCCCTCGCAACTCGCAACCCCCCACAACCCCAAACCTCCACCCACTGGACTCACCAAGTGATTAGTTGGGGATTAAAATATTTGCTGGGCAAATATCTGCTTTGGCTGTCTGACCCAACATCACAGTTCAAAGACACGGGCTTAACCAACTTCTCTCTTTGCTTGACAAACCATCAAGACATCACCGGACCACACCCAGTACACAGGACATGAATCGTTAATACTCGCCACAGTTCACTGGAGACGATGATCAGCATTCTCATCTAACTGTAAAGCTTTGTGTTTAAACAGTGAGTTTAACATATGGAGCGAAGAAGTGTTGATGGATCATGTGCCTCATTTACACCGAGGTAATTACCAGAGGGGCCCGATGAACAGAAACATATGGATTACAACAAACAAGCTCTCGGTGGAAAACACAAAGCTTGTGCAAGTTGCAGGAAGCCTTCAGATGTGTTTTCTTTAGAAAAAGTATCAAAACCCAAATGTAAAACTCTTGCATACAAAATGGGATGAAAGCAAAGATACAAAAATGTAATTACCTGAATTAAGTGTGAAACTACACTTAGCAGAAACGTGTCCACATGTGTTTATATAATACGATTATTATTATAGATGCTTAATTAAGTAAGTAGCATTTTAATTTTGAAGCTGGTCCAAATGGAGATATATGCATGTTCTCTTGGGTGAGATAATTTGATTAATCTACAGTGAAAAAATATATTTTATAAACTAATCTTGTGATTTGTTTGTAACATCTTTACATTAACAAGTAACTACAGCAGTCAGATAAATGAGGTGGAGTAAATAGTATAATATTAACATGTTGAGGATTACAGCAGCATGGAATGGAAATATTCAAGTCGACTAAAAGTACGATTTTAAAGTACCTGAGTGAATGTACTTGGTTCATATCCACCTAAAGTCAAAATACTTTTATCTTTTAGAAATTATGCATGACATAATAACTATTACTTGTTCTCCTTGAGTATTACTGACACTATTTTGATAGAAGTATAGTGTTGATAGTATTTGTGGTCATTGTGGCATTATTATTAGAACCAATACTAGATTTCTCAATCGTTTTCGTAACTGAGTTTTAATATTTTCTAAAATATTTTAATATAAGTGAACATGTGAATAGAATCAGTTTAAGCTGACTTAAGATTTCCATAAGATTCTTTGATCTTATCTCTGAATGTGCTTTTATACTGCATGATGAGTGTATGTGTGTATGACAAAGAACATGTATTTTCTTTTTTAAGGTGTTTTGGGAATTTGGGGAATTTTGTGAAATGGGGAGAGAGAGACAGCAAAGGGCCGGGTCAGAGCTGAGCCCATGGCCACTGCAGTGTTGTCAATGTTTTCAACAATACAATAGCTATAATAAAGTGTCATTAAACATTTGTTCACAATAAAGAAGATTGGGGTATTTATTTATTTTTTAAATACAATATAAAAGGATGAAGTTAGGCCTTTGTGTCTTCATGTATTAAAGCTGAAAAAATGTGATTGCATTTCCAGTAACTAAACCTCAAACTAAACCAGAGGAGAAACTCTGAGCTGAAGCAGAAACTTTTTTTTTTTCTAAATTTCCACATAAAGTGCTGAATGCACGGGAGACGAGGAGAAGTTGCCAAGTACATTATTACCCCTCAGGGCCAAACAACACGCACCCCTGAGGACTTACATCACTCAGCAAATTAAGAGCGGGCTCCGCGGCTGGGGCCGTCCACCTCAGCAGCCTCCACCCGCCCCGCCGAACAATACAACCTGCACCACCACCCTGCAGCATTCATCTCAGCTCTATGCCCGGTCTTGTTATTCCTTTATTATAAGTCCCAGCCACTAACTCAGGGGGCTAATATTGTTTTGCTTCCGACGGTCATTTGGCACTGAGTGTTCTTAATTTCTTTGCCTCCCCTCTCTCCATCCTACCTTTCTTTTGTGTCTCCCGAGGGTGGGGGCAGACAAGGCATGTCGGCAAAATGCAAAGGTTTAATTACTTTTTGTTGAATTAATTAAGGAGGAAAAACTTGTTCTTGCTGAACAAAAGTGAGGCTGGCTGGAGGCAGCGTTCAAGGACGGGCGTGGGGCACAGGGAAAGCGTCATAGTAGCCTGGCAGCCTCGGAGGATTTAATTTAGAGTGGGTCTCCTGGAGGGCCACATATACTGGAGCTATGGGCCCCAAATCGAGCACTCACAGGCTCTTATTGGTACCAAGCTTACAGCTATCCATCACTGTCACGCCACCCCCGAAAACCAGGTCGCACATGGGGAGAAACCGCATCAACACTTGTGGCTCTAGGAATCTAGAAGTCCCTGTCTGCAGGGTGGAAGCTTTGAACCTGAAAACTCAACTCAAACCTCCTCCCGTGAAAATAAACAATCCTCTAAGTGAGAATTTTTTTTTTACTCTAATTTGTGATGTTACTTTGATGCGTCGCCTGGAGCTGCTCCATTGACAGAGGGGAGAGTGAATTTGTTGATGCATCAAATGTTTGTTTTAGTTTTCACGCCCTAAGGGCTCCAGAGTTTGAACAAGATACATAAACTCAAACCCCCAACAATATCTATCGTGATTGCTGCTTAAACAGGGAAGACCGTCTTTCTTCTTTACATCTAAAAACAAATTGTGAAAATATGTATTTTCTGTATTTTTGTCACATTCCAGGCTTTAAGGAGTCAACAAGCTCTGAAACCTTTGTGTTCAAATTTTGTCTAATTCTGTCAAATAATGTCTAACAACTAAAACTATTCACACTGTTTTAATTTAGGCCAAAGGTCTGTGGATTTCAAAGGGTTTTAAGTAACATACAGTTTATACATTTTTAGATCTTTTATTTTATAAATAAATTAAAGATCCATAATTACCTTATGGATCATTAGGCGGATGCAGGAATTATTTTAACCCAGTTTCTTTTAACATTACATCAATTGTATGAAATTTGGAGCAGCTTGATTTATGAGGATTGTATGGCCTTGGCAGCAGGGGCGGATCCAGGGGTGGAACCAGGGGAGCCCTGGCCCCCTGAAGTGCCCCTATATAGTCCGTAGTCTTTAAAAAAAATAGTCACTTACAAAGAATAAATATGTAAATTTGCTTTTTTGAAGAACACAATGTGCTTGAACAAGAACAATTTTCAAAATACAATATATTCAATGATGAAATTGTTGCTTTTCTCAAAGCTATAGAGCAAACAGTGAACAAGGAATGACTTCAATGTTCATCTTAATGAATCAGGAATAGTACATGGGTGTTGGACATATAATTGGTGCCTCTGGGTAAATTGTGGCCCCTGATGAAAGAAAATCCTAGATCTGCCGCTGCTTGGCGGAGGTATACACACTAATAAGTGCCACTGTAGTTAGTTTTAGAAGGAAACTGCTTTTTCAGTTGAGTGTATAAAAACACTGGTGACACTGCCACTCATTTATAACCTATTGTACATGCACCTGTCTGAATTTCCTTTTTTTGTTTAATGAAAATTGCACTTGGCATTTGTAAGTATTAGAATGAATTAACAGCATACAGAGTAGGGATGTACTGGATACACACATTTTATATTTAATCTGATCTAATCTGTTTATTGCATAGTTTGAGGCCTTGTCCAAATCCAAATCAGCCTCCGTTTGTCCTTTTTATCTGGATCCATCAGCGAGTGTGTGCTCCAGTGTGCCTCTACACCCTGATTTCATTTTGGAAACACTTATCTCTGTGTTTGTGAGACTTGTTTTCTATTCCTGTCCCTGTTTTGAACCCTTATCTGCCAAACACACTATAATGACGATGTCCAATAAAGATGTGAACCGAGAGTCTTTCAAGCACAGGAGAAGATAGTTGGCAAGAGAGATAACTACACTGGGTTGCAGTGTGTTTGTTGGTTTTTTTGCGTTTTTTTTGTGCTTGTGGCAAAGGGGGAGGGGAAGACTGTTTGAATACTACATCCAAAGTGTGCATGACAGAAATATCACCAAATTAGATGTCGCTAATCCCTCGGGAATATGAATTAGCCTGGAATGAATCAGTCCTCAAATGAGTAGGTGTTTTGAGGAAAGAGAGGCACTGATATAACAAACTGAAGCCAGTAAACAACAATCCACAATGAAAATACAAAAAGCGGAGCGAGCGGAGCTGCCAGAGGAAGATGCCAGTGAGATCTGAGACATTACATTCAGTATCACAAACAATGAGGAATAGTGCCATTATCAACTGAGGATTTTTTCGTCTCGTGTTTCGTACCTTTTGGCTTCATGTGCACAAAATCTTAGAGAAAAAAATACGGAGCAGGTTTTGCCTTTGTTTGATTTGTCAGTGCATCTAATATGTGAAGTTGTAGTTCTCGAAATAACATTTATAGACAAATGCTTATTGTCTTTTTAAATCGAGATGGAATCTTGCAGGGACAAATAACCTTGTGCCGTTTGATGTCGACAGGTATAATTGACGCTCTTATGGTAAGTGTTAATAGCGGTAGTGGTCATAGTACCAGTATTATTTAAAAAAATATTAAATGATTAAATAATAAATGGGTTTAGATATCTAAATTTAAAAAATAACCAAACATCTAATTTATGAAGTTGTAGTTCCCAAAATAACATTTATAGACAAACGCTGAGTGTGTGTTTTGTCTTTTTAAATCGAGCTGCAACCTTGCAGGGCCGTTGACCGTTTAAACTCGTTTGATGTCGACGGGGGGGGGAGAAAAAGATTTTGGAGTTTTTGTGATTTAGAGGAAGTGGGTTTAATGGTAGATATGCTCGTGTCGTCACTGCCAGTGATTCGGTGATCAAAGCTGCTACTTCTGCAGCCTTTGGGTTTGTCAATGTGTGCGAGCTGGAGAGCTGGTGCTGAACTAATGCCTACCATCGCCTGGGTGTAGAGTTTCTCTCCTACCGGGTGGCCATGCAGCCCCTTAGCTCTGTGTCGCTCTGTGTGTCTGCCCACCCACAGTATATGGAGGTGTTGGGACAAATCTGCATCTCTCTGGCCCACAGCTCCGTCTCTCCCTCCTCTCTCCTGCTTTCTTTCCCTCACTCACTCACACGTAAACACACACAAAGATCCACTCCACCCCTACGATGGCTGGTAAGTGGTGGTGATGGCAGCCAGAGTTAGCGCCACATCTACAGATGATCCTTTTGGGAGCTTCAAACTGTTTTGGAGGAGTGACCTTATAATGGCATGCAATTATTTACCTTTAAAAGCTGTAAGGCGTTTAAACATGGAGGTGTCCACAATGAAATACACTGGGACCACCCTGCCAAGGCTCTGCAGCCATGCTAATGAATTGCCAATTAAAAACAGTGTAGTGTAGCTTGCACTTTTCTAGAGGCACCATCTTCCCCCTTTAATCACACTATCAAGTTGTAAGATCAATAAAGCTTAGTGCTTAAGCTCTGTTTTATTTTAGGGAGGAAAATGGAGGCAGTGTACTCTGTAAATGTTCTTAGTGGCACATGTGAATTTCTTTGCACTCAAATTAAGCAGGATTAACGGGTGCAGGGAGGGGGACAGAGGGGGGGGAACACCGGCTTCTTCAGACCACAGCTCATGTGACAATGGTTGAGTGTGGTCAGCCGGACTATGTGTCCAGCGCTGGGCAGACGAGGGAGCTGTGACTTAGCCCCCAAGACATAAAGTGTATTTGTAAAGTTCTGAAGCGGCTTCAATACGGCCTCCTGTCTCCAAGTCTCTGAAACCTGCCCTGATAATCACACTTCTCGTTCAGTGATTCACTCTGATGTTGTTTTCATGTGTGCACAAATCTGGTTTTAAGGGGTCAATGTTTTAATTGGTTTTCCCAAACCAATCACCAGGAAGTTACACCTTCATCCCGTAGTTTTTTGTCAAAATTTCATAATTAAAATTTTAGGATTGTTCATTATTTGTCTCTTTTCATCTCTGTCTGAAACGAAATTTTTCACTGTTTTGTGATTGGCCAACCACTCAGAGCAGGTGTCAGATATGTCACACCCTTTACCTAGAGGCTTCCTGATCAGCTGTCAACACGCTGCAGTGAAGGTAACAATGGCTTTGGCCATAGCTTGAAATAAGTGCGTATAAAAGGCAGGAATGCTAACAAGTCATGTCAGTCTCTTCAGGAGCAGAGTTTTCAGTGGCACAGTAGGACTTCCTTTGCCGCAGACTTGGGTCTTTAGCAGACTTTTTACATGCATGTACTTTTTGGTACATTCCACGCTAGAAAGAAAGAGGTAAATCTGACAAACAACAACAGTTGTGTCCATCTTATCTGCAATTATCTATTTTTCTCCTGTATTTTTTTCTCATTAAAGTAGTTAGGCAGCTGGCTTCGAAGAAACACAAGACATAATTCTTGCTGCAGTATTAATTTAGTATTTTAGGTTTGTTTCGTCGACACTCTCTAGAATGGGATCATTTATGTGAGGGAAGTCAGTCAGAACCTACCAATTAAAAACACAGGCAACACTTTTTGAAAATTCCAGTCTGTGTCTTCATTGTAAGATGTTTCATTTAAAACAGAGCTGAGATATCATTCCCCCGGACCGTTAAATACATTTCGATCATCATTTTGAATAACACATACCATGGAGGTACCTATAGGAACATCGTAGGACTATCAGTGAGTATTAGCTGTGTATAAAAGCTACACAGACCTGTTTTTTACAGAAGCTAAGATAACCCTGAGAGTATATTTAAAAAATGTCTATGAGTCATCTTGAAGAATACTTGGTGTGAGGGAATAGCTTTATATGCAGTCAGCGATGTTCAGTGTGACCAAACAGTTGCTCTGTGTTGCTTTCAAGATGGTGGGGTAAAGAATCATTTACTGAGTAACTTGGGGCAGTTGTGCCTCAACCAAAACAGATTAAACTCTTCAGCCAAGCCTCGTTATTACCACCCTGCTCCTTCTTTCTTTCTCTTTCTCCCACACACACGCGCACACACACACACACACACGCACACATCCCCTGCTCGTGTTGACCGAGAGCAAATGAAAGCAGGCAGACCCAGAGAATGGATGAGGCTGCGGCCATAGTGTGAGGAGGGGAGGAGGCCCCAGTGTGCTGAAATAGCTTAGGCTCCAAAAGAAATGAGATCCAGGCACTTATTTGTCAGGGTGTCTGCCTGCTCTTTCCCCGTCTCTGCACTGTGTGAATATGCATGAGGATTTGAGAGGTATAAATAGCGGAGGTGTCCATATTGCCACTGCGTTTTCCATCAGCACAGAGAAAGGCTTTAATGGGCTTATTATGAACCGCATTACATCACCAACAGCCAATTACAAATTCCTTAAGGGAGAGGGAAAGGCAGAGCTTACTCCTGGGCGAAGTTTGTGCACCGAGACTAGTGGACCATGGTTTGGTTAAAGTCGAAGCGTTTGTCTTTCAGGTACCATGTAATAGCTGTAAAATGTTGCTCTATTGTTTGGTGTGAAAGCTTGTTACACGTTGACGATAACATTAAAGCCCAAAACATAAACCTTATGCAATGAAAAACACTCCTATAGGGCCAAGTCTTTAAAGTGTTCTTCATTTCTAATGTTTCAACCTAATTATTTGGTCCAGTCTCCACTCCAGTGCCATGGGAAAGAGTTGAATTTCATTTGTGGCGTTCAAAGAAACATCTCTTTCCAGAAACAATGTACGTTTTTAACTGAGCCACTGTCTTGGACAGAGATACTGTTCCTCATTCTTCAATTTGGGTACATTACATACTATACAAACTACATTTCACTGAACGTCATTATATAGAGGTGGCAACACAGAGATGGACTAGGGTTGGTGAGTCGGGAAAAGCTAGCAAGAGCAGGCTACACTTTGAAAATAAGCAAGCGATACATTCCATCTGCAATCTTGTCAAAGCCACGCCCCCAAACATACAAGCACGTATTGAGTAACAACAACGATGCCGACTTTTCCGTTTTGGGCTATAGTCTCTAATTCAGTGGTGTATGTGTCCCCGACTCAATGAGAGCTCGGACAGGCAGCCAGGTCGTTTAGAGACAGACAGGTACGAATGACAAAAAACATTTGTTGTGTTTCAATTTAAGTCAATAGGCCATTAACCATATAGTAACTGCCACATTAATTCAAGAGGTAACTCAGGAGCACTCTACTTCTACTACAACTCAAAGTATAAAACATTTGTACCATGTCTTATGAGGCTCTGGGCAGTTGGAGAGAGTCAGCTTGGCATGAAAAGTCAAATGTTAATCAGTGCGTCTGTGTGACGGACAGTAGAGTTTGAAAGTCGGGTGCATTTACAGCCCATTTACTGGGAGGGCGTAATGAAGGACTCTGTCCAGTTGAACTATGGGAAGAGTAGAATAATGACCCATCCTAGAAACTGGAAAGCAGCATATCTCAGCTCATCTTCTGCTTTGATTAACACCGTTCTTTTTATTCCACTGTCTCTGGCAATTCGAGTCCCTTATGTTATTGAAAGTGCACATTAAATCACTTGACTTCATTTAGAAGAAATTTGATTTACATATTGCGTGACAGTGAAATGCTAAATCTAGTAAGTGAACTTAAACAGACCACCTCTGAATGTGCGCATTGGGTACGTTTACACCTGTTCTAAACTTTAACGGATTTGTTAATATCAGGTCTGAACGGGGTCAAAGATGCAGCGATGTAACAGTGAAAAAAAGAGAAAAGAAGAAAGTATGTTGTGTGCCTGTTTTTTGAATTTGCTTCTGAATGCAATCGGAATACAATCTTTGCTTATGCTGGTTAAATTTGTTTAGCAGCATGCACGCTGGCTCCCTTCCACCCATAGTTCCTGTTGGGGATTCACTCAGTCAGACTTCTGCTCCACTTTCTCCTCACAGTTCCGTCTTTGACCCAGTTTGATTCACTCCAGCGTGGGGGGGTGATGAGATGAGCAAGAGGTTGCGTCATCGGAGGTAGCGGCATCTACGTGGTAAACGGTGCGTTCAAGGAGAGCATAGAAGGTCAGAAGCAGAAAGCTCCCTGTATGGCTGAAGAGAGTGAGTATAGCCGTGGGAGATTAACATGTGAGATACAGCCGGAGCCAGTGTAGGAGAGAAAGAGAGAGCGAGATAAGTTGAGGAGGGTGGGCGAGGAGGAGATGAGGCAGTGATCTCATGATAAGCCTGATAGAAAGAGGGCTCAGAGTTCTCTCGGGGAGCAGGTCGAGGGAGCTGGATGGATGCAGCAGGCGGCGCGTCGAGGACCCCTGCCATCAGTGGGACCCCGGCACCGGGCTGCCGGGTAGGTGCCAGTGCAGATGCAGATGAGCGAGCGTCGGAGAGGAGAGAAACAATTGGGCAGGGGGCAGCGGGCTTGGCATGAGGGGAGGCAGATAGAAGGAGAGAGGGAGCTGGGGAGAGGGTACCATCCCCGCCGCTCTTTATCGCAGCCATTGATCGTGGCGTGTGTGCATTGATCCAAGTCGACCATCTGCTAGAGTTAGATAAGCGTGCGAGGGCCTGGGCATTGTGCTGTCACTCATGGAGTGTGCACGAAGAGAGAGAGAGAATGAGCGAGATAGAGGGAGAGCGAGATAGAGAAAAAGGGAGTGGTGATGTTGAGGAAGGAGGGGTGCCGTGGCTGCAGGGAATTATGGGGGCAGGATTAGCCTCCTCACTTGCAGGAAACAGAATTTTAAACGGCTGTCTCCTGGCTCCCTCACACAGACACACACGCACGAACACGCACGCACCCACACACACACACATTCACACCCTACACCCACCATGCCTTCTCTCCCTGCCCCCACCCTGACTCCTCACACACACTCTATTACATTGAACTTCATCAGACCAGCTCCTGTGTGTGTGTGTGTGTGTGTGTGTGTGTGTGTGTGTGTGTGTGTGTGTGTGTGTGTGTGTGTGTGTGTGTGCCCCCAGAGGCCACATGGTGGATCATCTCGATGACTTTGGTGGCCTTGAGCTTTGGTCCTCATCTACTTTCTCACTCCTCTTGCTTTGGTGGCTCCAACCCTCATAATGAAGTGAACCCCGCTTCACCGAGACGTCTCAATTCATATTTGAGTCTCATCAGCACCATCAGCATCATCATCATGGTGACTCTTATCAGATGCCTATGCAATACACCTGTCAATTTCTTTTTTGGAAGATTTCTGATGCGATTTCTAAAGACAAATGACATCAAATTTGGACAATACAGCTGCTAACTACAGATTTACCTCTTTTACACCAAAATTAGCAGGTATACGCAGTTTTTTTTTAAACGTGCGTAAACTTACAAAAGGAAGATGAGTATCCCCGGTGAGTTCAATGTCAGAAACCGAGAAGCTCTCTTACCCCTCTTGTCTTACCAGTGTTGCATTTTGCATGATACAAAGAAAATGAATTGCTGTTCGCTGTTCCCGAGATGTTCAAAAACAAGTACACAAACGTTCATGGCTATTTATGCATCAATGTGCGGAGGTCAATCTGCGTCTAGACCTCCAAAATAAAGGAGAAGGATTTTTTTTTACATTTCTCTATCACAACCAGTTTGTCTTCCATGGAAATATCCAAGTAGGTGAATCTCATTTCAGGACTCTGAAGTGAGGTTTACATTCGCTTGATCATTTCTTAAAAGTCACTTTTGATCCACGAGCAAAAAGAGCCCTTGGAGCTACAATCCCCACTTTTTCAAGTCGTTCACATTTGGCTGCTTTTTTGTTTTACTGGCTAATCCAGCAGGATTGAGAGAGAAACAATATGGTGTATCACAGTCGGTATTTGTGTACAACCGTAAGCCCATGTGCATTCGGCTGAGTGGCACCTGTCCCCTTCCCCCTGGCCTGTCGTCTCTCCGGAAAATGGAAAACACGGAGGATTCGGGAAATATTTCGGTTACCAGGGCGACGTATAAAAGAGCAACTGCAGCAGCATCGCGGCCCGACCTGAGGGGGAGAGTGGCAGCAGAGGGAGCGTGTGTTCTCGCGACGAAAGAGTCCACCGTGCCCCCACCCTCACCCCGGAGATCGCCCTATCTTCTGTGCAACTGTCTTTAAGTCTATTCTGCTCTGTTGTTGCAACTTTTTCTTTGCTCCATTTTCCCCTTTAGAATTAGCACATTGGGGTCCAACGCACAAGACCACTGCTTTGTGAGAGGGTGGGGGTGTTTTTGATGTGAAGGCGAAAGTGGTATGGAGGGATTAGTGTGGCCGGTTGGATCATCTTACAGCCGCCGACCCCCCCCCCCTCCAGACTCATGGACAATGGGGATTAAAACTTCTCTTATTCTTCGGCCCCAAACGGCAAGATGACAAAGACAGTATTCCTCTGGGTCTTTTAACACCGGGCTGCACAGCTGAAGTTGTGGACAAGGCGGGGGCTGGGGGGGCCCGGGCAGGGGTCTTATACAGAAAATTAATCCTATGGAATTTTCTCCTCATTGCAAATGGAGATTTGTAGCTTTTGCCTTGCTATCTCGACCAGTCCCACATAACGCATCAGTGTCACTCAATAGAGGATAACAGCATCCGGTGGAGGTGAATGTTTATATCTGAGGCACCCAGGGGCCAGACACAGACGATACGCATCTACATCCACGGAGCAGCGCGGCTTCAAAGGCGAGGTGTCAATGGCTCGTTTGGAAAAGATATGATAGATTAATTATATTTCACTTACACCGGCGTCCCACAGCACAGCTCCTTTACAAATCGCCAGGCAGCAGCGGCCATGTCCGAAGACGACACTGAACAGGCCGCGACTTCCTCCTCATCACTTCCTCATCAGTTATTCTCTGCACAGGGGGGAACGAGGGCGCGTCTCATCTGAAATTGACCATTAAATGTGATGTCGCGCATTGTGAATCCGCAGGTCATCGAATCATCTGAATGTCAATCACCTGACTATTATGAACCTGCCTGCCGCTCTTTGACGCCACCACCAGTCAACAAAAGGCCACTTCTATAGGGTTCAATTATGGCTGGCTCTAAAAAAAGAAAAAAAAATCACCCTGCCATCATCACATTGTATTGTTGTTGTGTTGTTGTCGCCGGTTGGCTTTATCCCACCAGAGGAAACTCACAATGTCACTCCGTTCTCTTTCACTGATGAATGGGAAGAAATTTAATGTTGTCTTTGGGGGTTGACAGCGAGCAATTTTCCAACAACAAATGACAAACTACCCCCTCCTCCTCCTCCCGGGTGTGTGTAGAAAAAGAAAAAATTGTTTCTCTAATAAAAAAAAGAAATAAAAAAAATACATCTTTTGATTGTGAGGGTGGGGATATTTTAAATATATGCATATTATCTTTCTCTCTTTCACCCTCTCTCTCACCCCCTCCCCCTCTCTCTCTGACACCCTCTTCTCCTCTCTCTCTCTCTCTCTCTGTCTCTTGCTCTCTCGCTCCCCCTCGCTCTCTTTGCAGTAAATAAAAGATTAAAATGACTGTTCTAAAAACACCGACTGGTCACCAGAAGATAATTGTTTCAGCTTTGTTTACTGTGCGTGAATGTTTTTCTCCCTTTTTAGTCCTTTTTTCTTTTTCATTGTGTCCATAATTAAAATTCCTTTATTTTCAAAGTAGTTCTAAAAGAGGGAGCTAAATTGCCTTTTCTGTGTTTACGTTGTCATTGGCCCGCTGTCGGGAAGGGTAGAGGAGGGGGAGGATGGGAGACAGCAGCAATGTCCTTGGGCTGGATGGAAGATCAACTTTTAGTGTATGTGGAAAATAGCAAATACTATATACTGCAAGTATGTGTGTTGTGTTTGCATGGCAGGGAAGTAGTCAGTGTGTATTTTGAAGTACACTAGTGCAGTGCTCGTTCTTAACCTGCCTGTGTGGAATGGGTGGATTTCTTGGCCTTTTTTAAAGCTCTGGAGCTACTTCAGAATTATTCCTTGTCATTAGTGAGTCCTCCTCAGTTCTACAACACACTTTTTTGTTGTTTGTATGCTGGACATTGTCTTTGGTGCAGAGTGAAGTTAGAAAACTTTCCGTTCATCCTACCTGGTTTATCTGCAGTGAAGATTTTATTGTCAATATTTTTCCATAAAATGAAGCTTATTGTTCACTTTAGTGGTTTATATATACGTTTGAAAGATTTGCTTTAACTGCTGTTATTTTATCATACATTGCATGTCGGCTATTTTAGTTTGTTAAGCAACCGACACAATCGTCAGACCCAAGTTCACAACAAATAAAAGCTCTGTGATTCAGCTCAATATGAAGCATTGTAGCAACGAAGCAAACAAATTGCCACACAGGAAGTTTTTCTATGAAAGTTGTTGACATGACGGAGATCAGCGGGTGCATGTGTCAGTCCGATATGATGACATAAAAATGATCAAATTATCGAAATGATCTGGCAGCAATTTTGACTCGCAGTTTGACCCAGTTACCAACTGCTGCTGGAGTTTATCCAAGGATGTTGAAGGAGAAATGTTCAACTCGGTCCACAGACTGAAGCGCTGCTCACGTTTTTATTCAAATTAGATCAATATTGAACGTATTGCATTTTCAAATTGCACCAAATTCAACACTGCACTTCATTGGGCCATTAACAATACACATGCCAACTGTGAAGCCGATAAAACGAACGGTTTGCGAGACATGAGTTCCACATACAGACAGACAGACGGTAGATGCATGTACATTCAGACTGCTGCAATCAGATTTTGCAAAAACACTTCATTGCCAAGATTTGTAACAAAATCAAATCCAACTTCTGGCTTCCAAATTAAATTCCCACCTGCCCTCAGCGAGGAGTTGCACGCTGGATGGGCTAATCTAATATCTTCAAATTGGTCGTTATACAAAATTGAGGTGTTGATGGAACCCAACAACAACAGTATGTAATGTGAATGAAAATTACAAGAGCCACTCTAACACCTTATAATGAACAGTGTGTCTCATCTCACTGTGCAAACATTGACCTGAAACATGCTTATCTGGCACAGGCAGCAGAAATACATTTCCGGAAGCCTGACTTTCGCGCACATTGATGAAGCCACGGTGCAGCTTCGCCTTCGCCTCCCACAACCAGGCTGGAAGTCTACGCCTCCTCCTTCGCCGCCGCCACCGCCGCCGCCGCCGCCGCCGCCTCCTCCTTACGCAATCAGAACTGAGAACACGTTGGACGATCAGGGAACTCATTAGAAAAAGGTGACAATGAGGTTTCACAACTCTCACAACCCCAGAGCGTGGCCTCGGAGACTGACGTGTGCTGCCTTCAAATGATGACAAGACCGCTGGGGGAAGAGATTGGAGGGCCTTTTGCCCCTGATTCCAGTCTGCAAGGGCCAAGGCCAACAGCACATTATAACCTCACATATAGAACTCACCCACCGGCCAGAGACCAGGAATGTTCACGCATTCATACACTCCACATAAATACAGAAACATACACACTGACTGTGACATACAATCACAGTCCCTGCACCCCGGCTCGCAGTGCTATCCCTCTTCTGCTTAGCCAGGCACCCATAATTGAATCTCAGGTTGGGATTAATTCTAGGAGCTGCACTTGACTCGGTCAAAAACAACTATTACTGGGAGGCAATGTATTTTTTTTACAGGGCACTTCACATTGATTAGGCAATGTGCAGCGATGAGAGATGCACTGGATTCTAGATGACTGTCATTTGCATTAAATGAGGGGTTTGCTGCATCCAGGGGAGAAGGGATGCCTGATACCAAGCGGAACAGGCTGAATAGCATGTTCCATAATGCACACACACACCTGCATGCACAAGTGCACACACAGGCTTTGATGTACATACATATGTCAACCCACACATACATGCAAACACAGCTGGTTATGTTGTATGAGTTCTTGTTGTAAGGGAAAGAATTAAACCCTAGAAAATGATTGTGTTATAAGGTAACTTCGGTTTTTTGTGACATCCACACTGAGGTGGGTTTGCTCAAGGTGTACGGTATGAGAACAGTCGAAAGCATCGACATGATCTCAGTATCTTAAATGTAACTCCTCTGTTGTCATTCCAGGGATGAGCTCAGTGAAACGTAGTGTGATCTCAGGGGAGCTGGTGGACCAAAGAAAACTACGGTCTGTTTCATTGCGGGGTGAAAAGAAGAAGAGAGGCGAGATGATGGAGGGAAAGGAGAGAAGGCAGAGCTGGGTGGTGGTGGTGGTGGTGGTGGTGGTGGTGGTGGTGGTGGTGGTGGTGGTGGTGGTGGTGGGTGGGGGCGGCAGGAGGTGGGGGACTGAAAAAGGCCCTCTTTCAGTTTTGAATGAGAGCAAGAGAACGTTTCTCTTGCCTCCTCCCGTTGTGCTGTCAAACTCGATCAGCACCGAGGAACAGTGACGCTGCTCGCCTCCCAGACTCCCCCTCTGCACAATGGAGTCTGCGAGGACCCACCATGCATTTCACATTCAATTTAGCCCTCCCCGGGACATGGCTGTCAGGGTCAGCATCGGCGGTAGTACACAACACTGGGGGTGGAGGCCAATGTCTTGGACTGTGGCAGGTTTTCGGGGGGGAGGAGGGGTGTAATGACAATGCTGATGTTTCTGGGCCCATAGTCCAGAGAAGGGGTGCTGGTGCTGGTCAGGATGGAGGGAGGTTGGCGGGCACAGAGGATCCTCAGAGAATGGACAGGAGATTTGGGGTGAAAATGGGGGTGATGGAGGGTGGCCTCTTCCCAGTAATAAAAAAAAACCTCCAAAAGAAAGGTCTGGCCAGGGCCTTTATTCGATGGAGCTTATGCTGCTTTCCATGGGGTCCTCAATGGGAGCTGGGAGACTGTTACTCTGCCGAAGCCCATTAGCCAGCATTAGGAGCGTCCACGCACCCGCACAAGGAGATTTGAGACAAACCCTAAACAGACCACAATAACCACGAGGTACAAGGCTTGAGCCTTAAGACCTCAGCTTGGCCTAAAAGGGCCTTGAATAGACGCGCCCCAAATCATGTTGTTGAACAAATCAGGTATTAAGGAGAGAGGAGTTTGTCCGAATTTACTTTCCCTAAAGACTTTAGTTAAGCTAGTTACTGCGGAGCTTTAGTTAGGCGCCGGTTGCTTGTGTGCGATTGTGCAAGTGTGAGGGGCCATCATTCTTCAGACATCTTACACTATGACACCCTGCAACCCCCCGGCAACCTAAACCCTTCCATCTCTACCCCCTGTCACCCTCACATGTATGAACACAGCCGCACTGAAGCCTAAATTCACCCACTCCAAACAATGGGCTGCTATTGGCAATTAAATGGCATTTGGCGACTCAGGGTGCAAGTTAATGGTATTACTGTTGCAATTCTTCTCCTGAATGGCAAAAAGGATTTCCCTCTCCACCAATAAAGCACTACTCACTGTCTTACCAGCATTACATAGCTTACCTTGGGCTTATGATTCACGGCCTTCCGATTACCATTTGAATATTTCCCCTTTTCTGAAGCGCTGGCAGATGTAGTTTTAGGTGCCGCGGGGGCCCCCCGGCTATTCATCGCAGAGGAGGCCGGGCTGTCGTCACTCATCGCAGGCCTGTCGGTCAAGCCGGCCCGGTGCTGTCCCACAGCCCATCACTGGACAACCACCCAGGTAGATAGGCTGCACTCTCTGCTCACACATTTGTCTCTCACACCCCATAGAAGATTTACGCATCGAGACAGTCATGCATAAACATGCAACATAAGATTTTTACGATAAATACCATAAATTCTTTCAGGTATTATGGATGCTTTGCAATTTGAGGAGGCCATAATTAAAATTTGTTATTGCATCACGGAAGCCTTTTTAAAACTCCCTTTACTATATTAAAATTAGCAAGATTTCCCCTATGTTCTTTTTTTCTATTAAAATCTGAGCCAGAAAAAGAGGATGCATTTTTATTCTTCACCAGTGGCTAAATAATTTGCCTCCAATAGGTTTCCCATCTCTCTCTTTGTCCACATCTCTTGTTTGTCCAGAGATCCGGTTTGGCAGGCGCCTATTCTATGGACAAGACGCTTTGAGAGGAATATGAAAAGGCAGATTTAAAGGTGACGGCTGGTCAGAGGGGGGAGAGAGAAAGAGAGCCTGGTTATCACAGCTCTGCGACTACATTTAGAAAGCTCCCTCCCCTTTTCACCCTCAGCTGAAATGAACAAGGGAGGAAATGCTGAAATTTTAACAAAGTCACAGCGAGAAATGTCTGCTCCCGACAAAGATGAGTGAAATGATGAAAGGGACCGAAAAGCTCGCAGAGAAATATCAAATGTATTTCTCGACTGCTCTATTCATTCACACATTTATTCTGGTCCGAGGCACATTTCTTACAATATGGAGCGAGCCTCAAACTTTATTACAGAGCTGCTGCCAAACCTCACATGTGTGCGCATGTACTGAAATATAATCTTCCCGCTCCGAAAAACGGAACAAAAAACTGCGCATTTTGTTGTAGCGGCCAATTAAATAATGATTCCCACTGAAGGAGCAGGGATGATGGTAGGCCAAGGACAATACATAGGAAAGGCTTGCAGATCAGTTGAGGGTTTGTTTATAGATTTGGTTCCCACAAGCACTAGCGGGGCTCCTTTAACTTGACAGACCAAACAGATCGGGCGGAGAACAGAGCGGGCCCTGTCAATAGTGAGGATTATGGGAACGGCTGTTTGGCCTCCAACCATTTTGCCTGCCAGAAGACACAAGAGGGCTCCAGTCTGATTCAGTTCCACTCTTATTGTCAAGTGACTCTGGCGCTAACGCTAGCAACCAGACGGACGGTGGTTTGGCCATTGACCTACCGTAGACTGAAATGCAACAATTCACGTTCAGATTTTTTGAAATATGAATATTTGAATTTGCTCAGCTATTATGTGCTCAAATTTGTATCTATCAATAGGCAGTGGTGGAGGAAGAAGTCGAAAATTTTTCCAAAGGAAAAGTTCAAATAAGTAGACAAAAATGAACAAGTAAGAAAAAATCAAAGTACCACAAATATTTCTACTTGAGTAAAAGCTGTGTAGATTGAGAAGACTGAGAAGGCTGAACTGAAATGAGACAGTCTTAAGTCTAAAGTCTAAAAAAAGCACCCATCTTCAGGTTTTACACACTGGTGTTTACATATTAAATATGTCACATGTTCCATGGTTTTACAGCTTTTAGTTCAAATGTGCCGTCCAAGTGTGGCCTCTTTATTCTGGAAACCAAGTTCATTTCTGTGCTGAGACGAGAGATGGCGAAGGAAATGCAACCGCATCTGTACCCGAATATTATTCAAAACAGGTTGTCTGGCCCAACATGCCTAGTCCCGATGGGTCCTGTCAGGCTCAGGTCAAGTATCCACAGATTCTCAGCTGAGAGATAACTCTGTACACCTTCCTTTTCTTTATCTTTCTCTCTCTCTTCTGTGTTTGACAAGTTTTTGGACTTCGTTTTTTCGGCTATTTAATGTTTTACTGCTTACACTACAAAAACAAACTACTTTTTTACGATTTGAGTCAGGTGCAGCGCAATCATTCGTGGCTTCTTAAATGTTCTTTTCAGTTTCTGTGATTTCTGTGTGTGCACCATAGACTCTTTGGTGTGCACATGGCACTGCAGTCTCATGCCCTTTTATGGGCATTGGTGGGGTGTTTACCTATGCTAATTTGGAAAAACTGACACATGCTTTAAATTTCCGAAGAAATGGCATTCATCAATATAAAGGCGTCATTAATCTGAGATTACTTAGCAAACTTCTTAAGAACAAATTTAAGAACATTTTCAAGAAGAAATTGGTGAATGAGGCCCATTCTTTGTTACGTTTAGAAAAAAAAATGTTTTTAATGTGATAAAATGCATTGTAAAAATGTAGTGGAGTAGAAAGTACAGATATTTGCTGATATATGGAGTACAAGAAACAAATGTACGCAAGTACAGCAGCAAAGTAATTATACTTTGTTAAATCCAACTGCTGTCAATAGATCACATCATCATATATCATGGCACTGACTTTACATAAACTGTCATCATTAACTTCCATAAATTCAAATAAAAATATGTGCACCCTGCCTCTCTCACCCTAATCACCAACATGTGCATTCATGGGCCGCAGAAAGATGCCGTCTCACTGGCATTGTTCTGCTCCTCTGGGACCTGACTGGTATTGCAGCGCAGTTTAAGCCATTTCAGCCACGGCTATGATCTTAATTAGCTACACCTAAAGCCCATCTCTTCCCCAGACAAGTCTAATTAAGCCCAGCGCCTTTCCCCCAGCCAGAGCCCCTCTGCTGGCTAAAAAGAAACCCGCAATCTCTTGTCCAAGGATTACGACCTGGGATACATCACAAGTAATCATCTTTCCCCGCAGCCCCCACAACCCTTGGTTGCTGCTCGCCACCCCCCCTCCATCCTTGTTTCATGAAAAGCACAATACTATTTCACCACTAATTTGCTGTGTGTGTATTAAACAGCCTCTTCACCCGAGTCAAAGAGGAGAATCCCTCTTACAGGAGTCTTAATAAGTCCGGGGCAGAGAGGCTAACCGTGTAGCAAAGAGCAGTCATTCCTTTGTACGTGGCAGCAGTCCCTCAAGCTAAACGGCTTGTTATTAGTAGATGGGGGTGTAGCTCGCCTGCTTTAGCTCGAGCAGTGTCTCTTGTCTCGCCTTGTGAGAACTTTGTGTGAATGCGCTGAAAGGCGCGCTTTCTTAATTGGATAGTTTCCTTAACCCTGGCGAGGATCTTTGATCCTTATTGTAAACTTTCATTGTTGTCCGTCAGTCTTACGGCAGCTACTGCGATTGCTCGGTCTCATCTTAGCATCCTAAACTCCTTAGTGTTGGTATCAGCTCAAGCTCTTAGCGCTGGATAAGCCCTTGCTAATGTCATAATGGTGATGATTTGGCTGAGCCCTCCGGCGTTATGTCAATTCAGCCGAGGAAAGTAAGAGCCACAATTAACAGAAATTAGCTAAATGCTGCTGAGTGGTTCTGCGTATGTGAGGTCAGGGTGATGACCCTGACAACCCTACACTGTGCTGCCATTCACATTTATTTTCACTGATGCAGATGTGATTGTGAGCATCAGGCAGAACCAGTAAGTTAATTATCCAAGTAGCTGTCAACATTAATCTTAGGAGATTTGATGCTTTTTTGCCTCATCATCAGTTCACCATGAACATATGTAGCCTGAGTATATACGCTTCGAGAAATAATCTATATATTCATGAATGGTGAACACTTAGGCCTCATAAGAGGGCCCATTAGGAAGTCTATATGATATTAAATAAAACTGAGCATTTAATACTTCAAGGCAAACCATTTCAGTATTTATAGCTGTGGTAACTAAGGGAACCCAGTGGAAGGTGTTATTGGCTCCACTCACAGCTGTGCACTCCCACTTTGAAGTTCCTCGACAGACTTGTGGGTCAGACCTCCTGAGGAGAGAGAAAGACTCAATTCATCAGAGTGCAATAGAAGTGAAAGTAGAATACTCTTCATGTCCAATCACTGGAGGGAGGGGGGCCCGAGGAAGAGCAAGTGTGTGAGGCTGGAAGTGAGAGTGCTGCAGGAAAGTTGGTGCAGAGCGGAGGAGAGGAGAGTGTGGGGATCTCCTGCGACGAGGCCGGCCCTGGGTGGTTCTCGCTGAAAGCCTATTTGTGGATGAAAGTGCAGCAGCCCTAGGGTCCACTCACACAGAAAGACGAGGCCAGTGATTAAGGGGGCGCGAGGGCAGGACGGCCCTTTAATTTGGGGCTGCAGAGAGAAGGGGGGGGCCGGCACTGGTGTATCTGTAGCCAGACAATGGCGATTACCTTCCTCTTTATCTGGCGGAGAGGGGGCTTTGAGAGAGCAATCTGAGGAGCGGAGGAAATGGCACGACACAGGATTAGTGGCACAACAGGACGGTAAATTAAATGTTGGAGATGAAAGAATGAGGCTCTGACATGCATCAATAGAGAGCATTCGCTGCATTCTAATAACAGCAGCCAAAGAGAAATACCTGTAGAGATTAGTGTGTGTGTGTGAGAGGGAGGAAGGATACCCAATCATATAAATGACTTTGGACGCCTTTTGTCATGTGACAACCCTCAGCTAGGATGCAAACAGAAAAGGTGCGTTTGTGATCGTGAATATAACCCCACCATCAGTGTGTGTGTGTGTGTGTGTGTGTGTGTGTGTGTGTGTGTGTGTGTGTGTGTGTGTGTGTGTGTGTGTGTGTGTGTGTGTGTGTGTGTGTGTGTGTGTGTGTGTTTGAGAGAGAAACTGTGGCAGCAGGTCCCACAAGCAGGTGAGCCATCTCTTCCTGAAGGGTGTTGCCTGGCTGCAACTGAGCCTTTAGACTTTTTAGGCATATTTATTCCAAACTGACCCCACATAACTTCTGACACACTGAGGGTTATCATAATCCTTATCATGCCCAGGTGACATATGAATGTGGGCCACGTCAGGCAATGATGCAGCGCTTCTAGCCTGCTTGTGGCCCAGACAAAATGGATGTGAGCTTAAAGCTGAATGTTGAATATGGCTCAAATTGCACAAAACAAACTTGGGCCACTTTTGGCCCCTCTGGTTGACATGCAGACTTGCTGTGGCCTCCTTGTGGCCCAGAAATGACCAATAGGAGAGAACCTCCAAGTGAAATCATTCCACACGGTGTATGTCCCACTTCTGGGCCAAAACTACATTGCGATGCGGTGAAGATCCACTTCTTTGACCAAAAGGTTAACTTCGAAACTTCAATGCCCATCACATATATTCATGTTTGTCACACAACACAGTGTCAGGGCCCCACATTTATTCCTTTTTTCGCAATCATATCAAACTGGAATCTCCATATATCCACGGCAGTTTCCTGTGTTTCCACTGACTTGCAACAGACGTCTCAGGAATTTGTTACGAAAACGATTCCATTGCGTAAGATTATGTGAACCACAGACCTCATTCACGTGGGAGGATTGTTACAATCAGCTGCTCAAATAACACATTTTAACGTTATACATCACATTTAAATGAAGTGATGTAATCCATCATTTTTATAATTCTGAGTTAGTATTCATACAGAAGCCCAATGCATATATCTCTCTTCCAAAATCCAAAAGACTTGTTGGACATATAACATAAATTTCTGGCTGCTTCATTTGAATATGAGTGTGCGCGTGTGGGTATGTCATTTATGAATCTGGCATCTATCAATAAAAATGTTTGCTGTGAAGCCATGGCACCTCCAGAGGGAAGTCGCTGTTGACTCCCACATGACAACAAACACAGCTAAAGACTCCTACACAACCCAACACAACACTGCTCCTACACTCAGCCCCCAACATTACACAGTAAAACCCACATTTAACTCCTGAGTGGAACTGCTCAATTTAGTCACTAAGCACCTTCTGAAAACAACCTGTGTTGACCAAAAGTGTGGTACAATAAAAAAAAACACACACAAAGAGAAGTACAAGAATAAAATTAAATAAAATACATTTGTGTTTGTTAAGCTGCTTTCAAACCTGCTCTGAAGTCTGGACGTTTTCCTAAAATTTGTCAGAGGGGCTGCCTGGGAGAACACAAATGCCACAAATGAGTCAGTTGCTCTGGACATTTTCCAGGAGTTTTCCTACCAGCTGCCCAGAAGGATGTTCAGACAATGTCAGAGTGAGCCAGAGTGAGAATATAGCAACAACAAATAAATTAAATTCACAGTGGTCGAGCGGGAGTGTCGATGACGTTTCTATCACAGATTAAAGCAAAACTGGGGGAAAAAAGAATACAAATATATCAATATGTAAAAGAAGCGTCATAAAGGTCGAAGACGGCGATGAACATGTCTTGGAAAGACAACGAGATTCGAGAGCTTTTGATGATAACGGCCGACGTCGGTGTCGATGTGCTCTAAACAAAAACACAAGATTTCCACAGCAGAATTCCTACATTATGTCCTGCCTCCTGTGAGCTCTACCCAGACGCCACCCCTCACTCAAATGTTTTGGACATTTTCCTGTTGTCGTGAATGTGTCGGATTCACACATATTCTGCTGTGTTCTTCATGTGCTAAAGCCAAACTCTGGAAAATGTTCTGACCCAATTTCTCAGATATTTTCAGGAGTTCACGTCTTCACACCTGTGAGAATTGATCCCAGAATTTAAAGTTCTTGCAAAAGTTCTTCGCTTTGTTTCAGATACAGTTTAGACATTTACGAACAAAAAGCGAAATATTCAAACATATCCAAGTCATCATTAGTGAAAATCAACGAGCACAAACATTCTCATTAGCGTCTTGCGCTGTGACTGACAGGTATTAGAGATTGTTTTTAAAGTGAGACTGAGTGAGTTATGAAGAGTAAAAGTAGAAACGCAGTGTCTGATGTCTGAGCGACAGCTGACAGGGAGCAAGATGGAGAGAGAGAGCAGTTCCTGAATGCACAGGCAGAAATGATTCAATCAAAGAGTAGCTTTATCTAGGTTATTACTACACTGAAGCAGGATGATGAAGAGGAGGTTCGCCTTAATCTTGGCCACAATGGAAGGGAACAAAGGCGTACTTACAAGCACTATCAGCCACAAATATCAAATCAGCTCGGGCTGCACCTAATCCTGCCAGACAGCGCTGTTGATTCAATGAACCTGCGGTCAGAGACGTACACGGCAATACGTGCAAAACGAGGTACACACATACCGACTCACACATGAACATGGTCGATCACACAGATGGCAGCAGTTTACTTTCAATTAGGTGAGAGCTATAGTGTGTCTCATGTTGTTGTGTCCGGTCTCGATTCAAACTGATATAATTTGATCTCAAATCGACCAAAACATCATCACATCAGGAAAACCGTCTATCCTAAATTACAATTAGTATTTTCTAAAAACCTTACCTACCACTGTACAGCACCTCAAGCTATTCTCTGATAAAAGGCAGCTACAAGATCCGTGGCAGCCTACGTGACCTTTGAACTTCTAAACACTGTTTTCCTCGGGGGCCTGTACGCAGGAACATCAGTGGTGGTGGGAACGTCCTTGTTCAGGATGGCACTTGGCAGAGGGAAAAGGACACTGGCAACTTCATTATCCCACAATAACAGACTAATTATTGTGTTTGTTAGCAACAAATCAGAGCACAACAGACTGCATGTCCCTGTCCTGTTTTGAGCATCTTAATTACTTACACACACACACACAAACACACACCCATCCCTTTCTCTGCTGCCACTGCTGCTGTTGTTATTTTGCATATAAAAGGCAACAGCTAATTGTCTGGACTATAAATATTCGGCATGCAATTAGCGTCCTGGCCTGCCTCTGCGTTGTGTTATCACCTCGCTGTTTGGTGCGCGGTGCAGACCGCACACTCAATTCTCCATATCTAATGGGAGTTTGATAGCGCCACAGAACCTTTGTTTCGAACAACAAATGACAGCGAGCGCCTCCCTGTTGTCTCGCCCCTCCACTTGGCTTTTGAGGAAGGAACGCGTCCACATCGTCTCTTGAGAAGGAGAGCGGTAGAAGGTTAATGCCTCACAGATTATACCTGTGGAAGGTGTGCCAGAGGAAGACTTAAATGAACAGGACCATATCAGACAGCTCTTGGTAACAACAAAGCTGGCTCTGCGATTACATGTGAACGGCTGGGAATAAAAAAAAACCCCACTGGCCTCAGGGACAAGGGAAAAGAGCAAAAGCACGAGAAAGACATGAGGAGGGGGCAAGAGGGTCAAAACACCAGGGTACACCGACACTCTTCCACCTCACCTAAAATCAAAGAGAGCGGGGTAGGGGGAGAGAAGAAAGACAGCTGGGGCAGACGGGTAAGAGGGCCTTCACGGATGACTGCAGCCCAGTTTGAGCTGCTAAAGTGCGGACGTTAGACCTCTTTCATCTCGCTTCAGGGTCACTGTCCACGGAGGGAAGGGTCCTGTCATCCTGCTCTCACTTCCCAACGGCGAGCTTACCAGCCCCTCGAGATTCCCACCTATAGCAGATCCTCGGCACCCCATGAAAAACCCAGTAAACATAGCGGGAGCAACATCAGGGCTGTGAGCGAGAGAGTTAAGGTATCACGTGGTCTGATAGCAAGTCAGAAAGAGGCCTTTACTTTCTCGTCGAGAAGGATGAGGCTAAATGTAGAACAGGTCTGCAGAAGGTCCGACAGTGCGTCCGATCACTGGAGTAAAACCTATTTGTGGAGAAGCTGCAGTTCTTGCACATGCACGTTTTTGCACACAACAATGTTAATGAGTTAAAATACAAAAGAAGCATCTCGAGACCACTGCCAGTGGGGGAAACTAGCAGGTGAAGATTTGATGAGGAGGAAAGAGGTGGAGAATGAGTCCGACTGACCCCCCAGTCTGTGTGGAGAGGCTGACTGAAGTCTGGACACTCGTTATCCTGAGGGCTCCTAATTGGGCCGACCAAGGCCCAGCAGTCTGAGAGAGCGAGAGAGAGAGAGAGAGAGAGAGAGGGGAGTCAGTCTCAAGATCTGGGTTTGGAGAGGGGGAGCATTCAGGGGTGTGGGAGTTAATGGCGAAGGGGGCTTTCCAAGTCACATGAAAGTTTGTGGGGATGAATGTACCATAATTAGATTAATAAGTAGCTTAATTTATCGCAGCAGAGGATATCAGCGGCTCCACATTAGAGGCAGGCCAGAAGATTAGCCTCGATCGGCGTTTCCAAAACACGATTAGCCCCCCAGCACAAAGACCAGGCTCTTTCACAGGTTCCTACCACAAGGGCTGGGATTAGAGAAACATGTTGAATAATCAGCAGTGCCCCTGCATGCTCCTCAAGTCTGCACCGCAGCTGGGGGCGCGGCGCAACCCTGTGCCCCCTCCCTGCCCTGCACACAACACTTATCAATTAGACCATTATAAGGCCAATTAAAGTCAAGAGCAGCGACACTAACACCAGGTTTGCCGGCACCACCCAGGTTCAGACACCAACCTGCACGTTCACCTGTACCTGCCAATACATGAATCATCCTTTAATCGTCTCAAGAGAGTCGGTGAATATTCAACCAATGGCATTTGCCAACCAACTCAAGCCCATTCAATTTGCATCTTGGGGTGTGTATGGTCACTAAGTCATTTGGAATATCCCAGGAGCCCCTGGTGACACACAGCTTCATGGCTAATTGATTGTTCCCCCAATCTCCTCTAGAATGCCAATAAAGACCTCAGCATATGTTCGCTCCAGCTCCAGCCACCGTCCACATGCTTCATGAATGCAGCGCTCTTACTAAGCTTTAGATCCCTTGATCCTCTACATCCTCCACATCCGGCCTCTTGTTTGACAAAAAAAAGTGGATGAAAAAAAAAAAGAAAAAAATCTGATGGGCCCAGAGCCAAGATCTTTGCAGAGTAGCCCGTCAATAGTAGAGAGGTTGCAGCTGCTGGTGATATTTTGGCAAAGCCAGAATGTGCGTATTACCTCAAAAGAGAGAACATCAGCACTTTACGACCTCTGAGCACCACACACAGCATCTAATGTCACTCCTGCTGCTTCCATACTCCTGTACTGCTGCAGAATCATTGGATTGCAATGACGATAAAGATATCTATCAACAAGAGACCGCTGCAGATCTCTGAGTGTGAACATCCAGTCATGAATACAGACCTTCTTCACCTGAGCACGCTTATAAATCACCACCCTATCAGCGAGACAAGTCCTGTTTACCCTTGAAAAACCAGCAACTTTTCCATTTCCCACTGCTGTGCCACCGCTGCGGGCCAATTATCCTGTGTGACTATGCAGCGCCATGCATTGGTGACAATGTGCGCAGAATCAACACGTCCTACAGACTGAGCTCGCTGGCAGGGGCCGGCCCCGGCGAAGCCCCGGCCCGCCCTTCCGCACAGGTCAGTACAGCGGAGCTCACCTCTGTTAGCCGAGCTGGAGGGAGTCTGTGGATGAGTGTGTGTGTAACGCTGTGTGCTTAGGTTGTTGGGTGTAGAGATCTGAACAGATCACATTAACTCCAACACTGTTCTCCCCTTAGACACACATATACACTGTTTGGAAGCTACTACTACTACCCGTGCATTTCAGATGTGCAGTTATCCCCATGGCGTCAGTACATGTTACTACAACAGCATCTGAAATGTATTGTCTTTGTAAAATACTCTTAAAAGGGATTGTTACTCTTCAAAATAAATCTACCATAGACGACACATCTCCACGTCCTCCCAAAATCCAGAAATGAAGCCGAGACATTTCAGATACTAACGCTGACGTCTTGCGCATTTGGAGCCAGAGTCTGTGCAGTAGGATGGAGCCACTGTATCGAGATCCCGCTAATGAACACGTTCTCAGACCGTTTTTATAGCATCAAATAAATAATAAAAGCTAAATGTACCTGAAGAAAAGAGCACTTGAACAAACATCAGTGTGATAAGAATGAGTTTAAATGACAGAAACCATATTAATTGATTTTTTAGTCCATGTCCCATCCAAAAACATGGAGGAGTCAGGTTTAATTATCTACACTGAAGCCAGCCATCAGGGGGGCGATTAAAACACTTGACACTCTGGCTTCACTTTTGGGGGGCCGTCATGTCGTCCATCTTTATATCCAGTCTGAGATCGACCTACTATATTTGGTGTCAGCAGTTTCTTATCCACCATCATTCCTTAACTAAACCTTTAAAGCTCTTTATTATATGAATTAGTGCTTAAAGTAGAAATCAAGCTTAGTTTCACTTTTTAATTGGTATCTTGACCTTTGAAATCCCTCGGTGGCATCAGATTGTCAAATTCAAAGGGTGGCTGGAGTTAAGGAGAGGACTTACCCAGTAAGAGCGTCACCTGAGAGGAAGAGACAGAAAGTTGTAAGTGAGAGGTAATAAAAAAATCAGTTTAGATAAACAGTATCTGCTGCGAGAGACAGGGAGAGACTTTGATGAAACATACTTTAAATCCGACTTTAATGGGGCCTGAAAAGAAAATTCTTGGATGAGAATCAAGAAGTATCTAGAAGTTAGCGTTGATAATGTACTGAGCTATGATTGCCTTTAGGGAGCCGCTGGGTTGCCGGCTCCACCAGTGGTCAGCCAGCTCTTTCCGAAACCTCACCCCAGCATCACGGCCCAGCACCCTCTGCTCTGTGCTTGTTAGATAGCAGCTGCTACGCTCGTTCCCGGTGAAGCAATGTCTGTTGCTGAACAAACGAGGGGAGAAAACAAACAAACCCTGGGCTTGATCAGGCCACGTGCAGCGTGTGGCGTGTTGCGCGCCCCTGCTCCGCTCCGCTAGCTACCCCGGCAGCTAGCCTTCGCTGTGCACCAAATTAGAAACCCTCGCCATCAGGCAGACAGCTGGCAGCCTTCCCCGGGGAATGCCAATTAAGTTTGTAAAACATTTAGACAACAAAACTGTACAAGAGAAAAAACATCCCACGGAGGCGGTCGTCCCCGCAACTCCCAGCAGTCCTCACCATGACCTCCACTGCCGCCATGCATCCGCCCCCCTCCATCTGCAGCTACACCACCTTAGAGCGCACGCAGGCCACAGAGGACGGCAAATATGCTCAGAGAAATACATGAATACCAAATCAAAGCCATTGATTTTGTCATGCTAATGTGTTGTTATAGCAAATTAAGAGATGATGTTTTATTAATAAGTTGGTGCCTTCTCCGTCAGATAACGATTGGCAGCGGAGTCTTCTCCCGAACAGTCACACGTTCATTGACAGATGCCGCGACGTCGTAGATTTGACACAGTCGCTCGCTTTGACAGTTGCAGACCTAGTGGAGGAGAATGAACGGCCATTGTTGGCGTCTTGTGCCACACACGGTGTTGCAGCAAACTCAACCGGTAAGTGCAGCTTCAAACTTCAGCACCGATCAAGTGTCCAAAATGGTAACCTGAGATTTTGGCCTAGGGAGGAAAAGAAAAAAGCTGGGTAGGGATTAGAATAATACCTAAGTAGCTTTCTGAAAATTGAACCCTTGAGTAGGAAAGGAATATGGTGGCCTTAGGCAGAGAGTGTGACCCACGCTCTCTGCTGCTGAATGCTCGTGCTAAGACTTTTTGTTTTGTTCATCCAGGCGGCCCACTCCACAGCTGTATCCGTGTGACACACCAGGAAGTGACAGACAGAGTGACAGCGCGAGTAACTAATTGAGACGGGAGCCTTAAGTAAATGGAAGTGGGAGAATGCCCTCGTCTCCCTGCACGCGCACACACACACACACACACCGAGCACTATCCCTGCTTAGGGCATCTCTATTAATGTTAATTAGTCGAGCAATGATTAATGCAGAAGCTAAATGAAGTTATTTCATGTAATCAGTGTTTCCTTTGAAAGATCATTCATTATGTCAATACAACTCTGTTTGAATTCCTTTAAGACAACATTGTTACAGCGAGAGCGGAGAGGTGACGGATCTGAGAGACCGAAAATGAAGAAGAGACGCAGCGATGAAGAACGCAGCCTGCAAATTATCGAGCTCTCCACACGGACCCAATTCATTCTTTCATGACAGAGGTTTTCTTTCATCTCGCTCATTTCAAGAAAGCAGGAGTTTCAACTAAAACGCCCTTCTTCACTTTACTCTCTGACAAACACTGATTCGTTAATGTTCACATGTAAAGTACTTGTCGCTCCATTACACGTGTTCTGCTACACATCTGTAAATTTAGATACACCCCAAAAACAACTGGTGCAAAATAACTACAGCTGTGTATTAAAATTTGCACTCATGTAAAATTATTTATTAAAAATCTGTAAATGCAGTGATGGATTTGAACGTAATGGACTATCCCAGTGTTTTCTATATTTTAGCCAATGGAAGACAAATCATACACAGCACATTATATTGTTTATTATTGGGCAATGAAGCAATTAAAAGTATACGGAGAAAGATAAAGACAGGAAAAGTAAACATGACATGAAAGGATTTACTCTAGTTAAATAGCAGGAATCAAGCGATAAACATCACACTAACGTATTATTAATGTATGAAGTTAACATGGTGGAAAACATGAAGTTGTGGGCTGTGATACCAAAACAATCGACTGAAAGACATTAAAACGTTTCAGAGCTGAAAGGAACTGTTGACTTCAGCTAACCTGCCGTTTCACATCACAGCCTAGTCTTCTGATCTACTGCTCAAATTAGATTAGAGAAGCCATAATGGTAGAAATAATGTCCACTACAAATGCAAATCAAACACCTCAAGTCTTCTATCCTGAATGACTCGTTGACCCTGAGAATTACCAACAAGAAAACTGATACTCCACCAAGGCAGATTGTCATATACATGTATTCAGATACATATAAACCATGTAAACAGACGTTTTCTGCAAACTACTCAAATTAAACATAGGCAAAATATCTGTTCCCTGATATATATAGTGGAAAGAAATTTGTGTTAACTTAATAAATATCACCCCCCTAAAAATACTTGATTCACAAATATCAGATCATTATCCGAATACACGACTTATTTCACCTGTTCAAAGATAATAGCCATCTACACGTGTGTTTTTTTTAAAGATCTCAATATAATTACTTGATGAATTCATAAAAATGTAGAAAAACTGACAGGTGGAAAAAAAATATCCTGCATCAAGCCCCTTCCAAAAAGTTATTGTTCCTCCATTAAATTTCCACCAAGCGTCAAGAAAACCAATTCAGTAGTTTTTGCATAATCCTGTTAACAAACAAAATGAAAACATAACCTCATTTACTCTTTGCTCCCTGCGATCAGTAAAGGTGCATCAACAACAACATCTTCTTGACTTGATATTTAGCATTTAAACTGTATGTCCTGAAGAAAGTGCACATGGGTGGGGCAAAACTTTGGCCACTGGAGGCAGTGCAGCACCAAGACTCTACTTCTAACTTTCCAGCGCTCCGACTCTCTGTCTTGTAAATCAAGAGCAGCAATCAGTAGATTAAACTGTTGCCATTGTCGGCGTCTGTGCGCCCGGACTTCCTCCTCCTCCTCTCTCTCATCATCGGCGCTATCAGATGACCTCTCTTTCCACGGATGGCACCAGAGCAGACACTGACAGCTTCATAATTCCCCCGACAAACAGCTCAGTAAATGATCACTTTGGCCCTGCGTTAACCGCCAGGCTGGATGTGAGGCACTCGGAGCCAGGAATGAAGCCAGAAATTTAATTTCAGCCGACTGTGCGCTCCATCTAGATATACTTTTATTAAGAAATGAAAGCTGCTCATTTTAGATAGAAGCAGTGTAAATGCACAGACGGCTAATGGAGTTCCATTTTAGAGAGGGCCTTCTGCTTTTTGGGGCTTTTAGAATCTAATCTAGTCTATTGTCAGGAGGGTCAGGGTGTATAATCATCCTTAACCTTGCATCAGTGCCATAACCCCCTTCTCTTTCCTCGCCCTCCAACAATTTAGACATGATTTTAACATAATAACGGGACTTTCAGCATCCTAGTCTCTGCACCTTCTACCAGAATAACCACAACTAATGGGATCTAATCTATACAATACGAGAGACATTAATATATATGCAAATCAGCCGGGGCTACGTCTCTTGCCGGGGAGATATAGGCCGAGTTGGCATACACTTGTATCAATTCTGTCACGTGTCACTTAGTTGTTAATTACTGTTAACGCTCCTAAAATGCAAATATGTGGTTCTGCAAATGCTGCAGCACATGTATCCTTAAGTAATAATGTTCAGAGGAGGAAAAAAGGCCCCCTCCCCCCCCCTCACCCCTGACTGAAGGTCCAGCAGTGTGGAGGGAATTTGAGGCACTGGGGGTTGAGGGTTGCAGGTCGGCTGTTCAAAGCCACTCTGTGCATTGTTGGGCAGTCGGGGATTAGGTCTCTCCAGGCTGCAGAATTTGCTTTCTAATTAAAAGGGATAAGATGTAGAAAAATAGCGAGGGGGCATTACTACTGTAGAAAAGAAGGGGGTTGGAAAGGAGAAATGCTGAAAAGAGGGGATAGAAGTTTGTAGTGTCACCAACTGGTGTTTGATCACAAGACTGAGCAAGAGTTACCAACCTCTTGTTCTGCCGCTCGCTGCCCAGTTCTCCCCTCCGCTCTGCAGCTCCAGTCTCATTAACACGACCACTTTCAACCTCAATACAAAGACTTTAAAGTCACATTTTTTCCCTTTTCACCAACTATTATTGTATAAAGGTGGTAAACATGCATTTTTATTCTGTTCCAATCTTTTTATTTACTCTGTAAATTATCCAGTTATTACTATAATGAATACAGAGTTGACACAAAGGACACTTACTGCAGCACTAACTTTATTGGATGTAACTGGGGAATCACTGATTTAATTTTGCCATATGCAGAACACATAAAACAAATTTGAGCAACATGTACTTTACTTGAATACAAAAATTTGATGCCTCAAAAAAGAACATTTGAGCATTTTGGGAAATACACTTATTTGCTTTCTGGTGTAGAATTAGATAAAGGAGATTAATACAAATCTCATGTTTGTGAGGTAAATAGTAAGCTGCAGTCATCAGACACTTGGATTATTTGAGTCCAAGGACTGGAAACAATGAGGAAATAACAACTATGCTCCATCCAAAGGTCAAATCTGTCCACCAGCACCTCTACAACTCTCTCATTTAACACATTGTATCTAGTTCATCTAAACTGATCAAATAGTTAAAGTGAAAAATTCACTGGTTTGCAGCAGCTTACGCTCCCGGCCAAGAAATACTCTGACACAAAGCTCCCACTGAAAATGGATGAAAAGTTTTCAGTTTTACACTTCTGACCTCTATGGGAGAGTATTAAGGGGCATAGCAAATCAAGGAGGAGATTTTTCTTTCCTTTTGCATTTTGAGGAAAAGTCTAAATATTAAGAATAAAGTTGCAATGCAGAGAATAAAGTCAAAGTAAATCAGAGGATGATATTTTTTGCAATTTAAGAATAAAGCTGAAATGTCAAGCGACTACGGTGCCGTCTTTCCAAGCTTGTGCAAATTCACCGTCTGAACACCACATTGTGTTAATGTGCTAAAAGCAGGCAACAATTTCACCAGTTCATCATCGACCTCACTAGTTTGACTTTGACCTCAGGATTTTGCCTTTATTCTCAACATTTCGACTTTATGCCTAGAATGGAAACAAAATCACTAATCTCTCATTAAGCCTGGCCCTAATACTCTTCCATAGACATCTGCATACAGTACACTCTAGTTGTGTCCACATTTCAAGTCTGTGTGCTACACCAATGGACTGCAGTGTGTTGCTATATATTTAAAAGTTAATTTAGTATTGGTATTTTTTCTGATAATTCTCTGTACCTCTATGTAAGTCAACTTTAAGACACAGGACTTAGAACAGAGTATTTTTTATACTGTGGTATTGTTACTTTTGTTAAAGTAAAAAAACCTGAATACTTCTTTCACTACTGATGCAAAATAAGACAAGATCTCCAGTGAGGATTATTGGGTTAAAGTGAAGCATCAGAGAATATTGAAACACTTCATTTGAGCCACTTGACTGTATAATAGTGAACCCGGGGGGGGCCAGTCTGTGACCCAGCATGTGTTTTTATTTAACCCTTTGCTCCAGTGTCCATCCCTCCTTCAGCCAGCAAGCTGCTGTTTTGTTACCTCGTCCTCCAACAGGGGGGCCAGCTCTCCGCAGGCACCTTACAAACGAACCCTGAGTTTTAAGCACACACAGAAGCCTGATTCTTTTCCCCTGAGCCCTGGGAGGCTAACGACATGCCAACGACATACCGGTGGAGAACAAGACCTCTGCCTCGCCCCCCCTCCTCTTTCGGAACAACCCCCTTTACCGGCGCACACGCACAGGGATTTTTTGGTTGTTCTGCACCAGCACAAACCACTCTAACACCTCCAAGCCCTGGAAACTCCGGCTCAAACAGAGCTCATTTCTTGGTATCTGTATCTGTATCTGTTCTTGGTGTCTGGTTGCTGAAGCCCCCTACACACACACACACACACACACACACACACACACACACACACACACACACACACACACACACACATACACTCACCCACCACCAATACCTCCTCTATTTTTACCAAGCTCCATGAAGCTCTCACCTTTTACTCCCAGGCAATCCGATCCTATTTGGAGTGTGTGACGAGGGCCATTCTCCATCACCTCACTGATCAAGAGCCCCCCTGTAAAGCAGGCCCAGGGATGAGCAGGTACAGATTTGGGGAGAAGAGGGAGTGGGGCATGTAGTGAAAGAATCTGCAGTGAGCCAAGGAGAAGATTAAACGGTGGCTAACCGTCAGTACTCCTCACCCCCGCCTCCCTGGTCCCTCCGCACTCCCTACTACTTCACTGGTGTCCTCGGGGGAGTACCAGGGGGAGGGAGGGGAGGAGAGGCAGAGGGAGGCCGCTGGCACAGTGGTGGCTGAGCCATCTTGTCATCATAGCAGGACAAGCACATTCAACCGTGTCCTCTGTACCCTCCCATCTTATTCCAGACGCTGGTATTGCCCTCTGCTGAAGTCCATCAAAAGCCCCTCTCTCGGCCCCTGCCCCCTTATTGGAAGAGTGCTCTCCACTGGTGTCTTTTCTTTTTTTAAAGGGCAGAGATGAGTCCTGGGCTCCGCAGTCTTTCCAAGCATCCAAATTAATTTGCGTCTGGGCAGCAACATAAAGCAGCACGGGGCTATTTGATGAGAGTGTAGGGCAATGACATGCACTGGCAGTCATGCCTTGATCTCTTGCTTTCTTCCCTTGTCACTTTGCACCTCACCTTAATGCCAGATTCACGCCAGCCTCATCCACATGGGTGGCACATGAGCCAAGACTTGTGCTTCTGAGAGGAGTAATAACTGCCGTGCTCTGGGAAAACACTTCAAATCTCTGCTTTTGTGCGTGTATCAAAAATCCTTCTTAACGTAAGCTTAAATTACCAAACCCCTAAAACCGCCAGCGGCCCGAGAAGAAACAAATAGCCCACCAATCATAAACTGCATTGTCCTCACAGAGGATAAAATGAGGATGCACTCCATTGAGCAATTCCTAGAAAATCCCTCGGCTAATTTTCTGATCAATACCTCAAGAACAGATCGATTTCACAACAATAAACACACTAAGGACATCTTCAAAACAGCATTCCTTTAGTTTGATAGATGTCAAAGTGAACCTAATGCAATTTGACATGCATTTGAAGTCGTGATCCAAAAAGGAGACCACAGTTAATGCCTAATTAGCGTCCCTAAATAATAAAGCAACTTAGACTAATAATTATTGCATGTAGCCATTCTACCAATTGCACTGACAATTAACCTTTCTCAACTGGTGATTCGCAATTTGAGTAAATCCTGTTATCAGCAAATATAACACATGGCGCGCACACACACAAACACACACACACACACACGTTTCAAACACCACTCAAGGAAATCTATGCAGTGTTTACGGTAGGGAAGCAGAACAACAAAACAAACAGCAGATATCCACTTTCAGTAAACACCACCCAACCACTTATACAGTATCTTCCCAGTGGCTTAGAGTGGGTGGGGAATCAACTTTAGGTGGCTGCTGTGAATGTCATTGAACTACTTGTGTTTACGCAGGCTTAATATTGCTGGAACAAGGTCTCTTTAAACACACAGCGAACGCTTCTGAATGTGTCGGGTCAGTTTTACCCGAAGGTCTTGTTTTTATACGAGACTGGTGTTGCCGTCAAGAAACTGACAAGTTTAAATTAACAGCCTGTGGAGAGGTGGGAGAATTTAAGGAGCAGCGATGGAGAACCTCACAAAGGAAAGTGCGGCCGTCTCGGTCTCTGCTACTGACCACTGCTCAAATAACAAACGCTGACCAAGTCCCTGATGTGAGATCACTGGAGCCAAAAATACAATTACCCAGGGACAAAATAAAGGTGAAAAGCGTTCTCCCAAAATGTCTCTCCTTCTCCTCCCAATTTGGCAGCACTTGGCTTGTTGCCCACTCACATTGTGTGGACGGCCCTGCCACTGTTGCCATGGGGATGTGTAGACCGGTGCAGGCCCTGAAGGCAGAACGGTCTGGCGGTGAGGTGGGGGTTATCATCAGCAGCAGACTCTACTGGGCCCCCATCCAGAGGCCTGGGTGCAGGAGGAGCTGCGAGGCTGCGGAAGTCACCCCCCACCTGCCTCTCCCCCCCCTGGTGGATGCTGCCGCTGTTTCCATCCCAGCAGAGGCTCTGCGGTGGGACTCCGTAGTGCAGGGCTCCAGCCTGTCCACTGGGGGTCGGCTGCCTGACTCCCGTAAGCCCGGGCCAGACGGGGTGGGCTGAGGTTAGAAGGGGCCCGGCCAGGCGAGCTGGACCGTGGCCCAGTGCGGTGACTGCCTGTCTGCCCAGGCGCTGGGCCACGCTGCCACTCCTCCCTGGGCTCGTGCCCCTGCACTTGGATTTCAAAGGGATGTGACAGGGGGACTGGCTCTCCCTCTCCATTGCAGGATCCCTGCCCCATCAGCAGCTTCTCCAAAGCCCCCACCTCAAGCTTGCGGCCCCCACTCTCTCCCAGCCCCCAAATGCCCCTCCAACAGCTTTTCTGTTTCAACCATGAACCCAGGCTCCCTCTCACACTGTGCCATTCCCACCACTGCTGCCTCACATTTGGGAGGAGAAGGGGGGAGGTTGTGCTGCTACACTGCACCCATCTGCCCCATGTCTTTCCATGCTGTGGACCATGATGCTGCAGCATGGCTCTCTGGGCGCCGTAAAGACTTTGGCAAGTACACCAGGCCTTCAGGCACCCCCCCGCCCTTTGTACGCTCCCTGTCCGCCTAATGCACACACTGATGCACACCATCTGATTTAAAATGTACTTACACAAAAACAAGTGCATGTGATCATGCTCGTGTATTGGAGAGACAGATGGTTATTACAGATGGATGATCTGGACTCAAACTGAAAAAAAAATAACTAAACTAGATTATCTTTCAACGCTCCGACTCATAAATTGTTTATGCTACCTCTGTTACGCCCACTGAGCCCCACGCCATCTGAGAGAGATCTGAGTCAGATGTGGTGCCGCCGTGTCTGTGTGGCAACCAGCTCGTTCAGCAACTGGCCCATCATCAGTGAGCATCCTACAGAACCAAAAATGACACTGACAGGCTGCATTTCAATTGGCTGAGATCTCCCTTTTCTCTCTCTCCCACTCTCTCTCTCTCTCTCTGTCTGTCTAGGTTTCTCTCTTCATCGCTCGCCGCATGGCATTTCTCTGGCAGGTCCTCCAGTGAAATTCCTCCCCTCCTGGTCTCGGCATTCCCGCAGCCAGCCTCCCTGCCTGGGCAGAGCGGAGTGGCTGGGGCCGGGTAGGGACGGCGCTCCCCCTGAGCCGGTCCCAAGCTATAAGGCTACAACTCCAGGCCACAGCACATTCCTCCAGCTGCTGACCAGTCCCCCCAGCAACCAGGAGAGAGGTGAAGAGAGGAGGGACGGAGGCTTAGTGCTGGTGTATTATACACTATCTGCTGGAGTTCTGCATGAGTGTACCACTGGTGAAAATGTGCATGAAATACCTCGCAGGAAACTCATCACTGTACTGTGCTGTGAAGAGCTCTCAGATCATCTCGAGTGATCTTTGAATTTTTCTACAAAGGTTCGGTTCAATGAAAAACCTCCACAGTGATTATTTGATGCTCAACTAGGAACCAATAGAAACCTGATGCTTCTCATCACATCATCAGAATAGACAGTCCTGTCCTCCGCAGAGATGTGACGGCGTCCACATCACACTCTTGTCAGTCCAAAGCTGCTCCTGGACAGCTCAAGCAGCAGTAGGACAGGAGCCGGACGGTCCCCTCCTCCTCCGCTCCCTCCTACTTGTCTCCCCCCCCAAAGCTGAGCCAGGCACTGTGTTTACTCTCCTAATTACAGGGGAGGGGCCGGCTGACAGGCGAGCCATCACAGATTCCCCACAGGCCCGGGGCTGGGAACGCTACAAACACCCGCCGCTGTCTCCCAAATGTGACGGCGATGTCCAACTGTCACTGGGGAGCCTTCACTGGCAAAACCCAAGGGCCCAAAGAGAGATATTAAAGACATAAGAGGGATTGGCAGAGTTGGCACTAACAGGGGGTACGCTTGAGAAGTCGGGAGTGGGGAGCTGGTGGCACCGCCAAAGTGTCATTCAAAGCAAAGTGGGCTTTGGACAGGGCACAAACACTGGGTTTGCACACACACACACACACACACACACACACACACACACACACACACACACACACACACACACACACACATTGCTTTCGCTCTTATCGAGCTAAGGCGGGAGAGTTACATGTACCAGACAAGAAATCTATCGACCGCAGCAACCGATGTGATGGACAATGTTGGTCAAGAAAATTTCATTTCAAAGTTCTCATAACTGTCTCAAGTGAAAATGCTGTGCAGTGACTCTTTTTGCATCTGCATCAGCAATTATTGGTTTTGTAAACACACACACAAAACTAATTGTGATGACTAAGAGGGACATGATATTAAAAGGAACTCCTTTGATCCAAAATAGGTTTTGTCTTATTGTTACTTTGCTAAAATGTTTTACCGTCACTAAAGATTTTGACACTTGAAGGCTGTTTTCAAATTCTAGTTTTCAAATTTGCAATAAGTGGACATATTTCTCTGTGTCACCACACCTTAAATCTGAGGTTAAGACTTTACGACATCACACTGGGCCTTGCAGTCAGTCATGGTCCAATGTGCAACTTTGAAAGCATAGAAAAGCATGGACTATGGTGCTGGACAGAAGTGATGAAAACCAGAAGATGAGAAAACGTCTGCACACAAGGGAAACACCATAGTTATTATGTGCATGGTGAGGAAGGGCCCACACGTTACTGACAAGGGAGATAAAATAAAAAAATATATGTGGGAGCATCGACTGGTTTCTACAAATGTGACGTGGAAACTGTGCAGAGCCGCTGAGGATGAACTTTTCAGTGAAGATGGAAAAATATCTTGTGAATAGAACTTTTGACATTTCTAACATCTTCTTGTTTTTAACTCTGGACTTTGGATTTTTTTGACAAGGGAAAGATACAAGATGTTTTTTTAATAATATTTCAATAAAGCATTGAACTAAATTGTGGGAAAAACACATCACTTAAGTATGTTTTGAATATGACTTATAATACTTTCACAAAAAAATAAATGATAAAACAATACAATTTTCTACTTAAACATAGTATGAAGGATTTTAAAGGGCCTGATTAAGAAATTAAAATAGCTAATACACACACTTAGATAAACTCTACCTAAAGTGTGTGTGTGTGTGTGTGTGTGTGTGTGTGTGTGTGTGTGTGTGTGTGTGTGTGTGTGTGAGAGAGAGAATGTACACTAACCCTCCTCCCAGGGAGGTATAATCCACTAGAGGTTGTAATGGTCCAGTGCTGTTGGGGGAGGTCTGAGAGAATCCTTGTGGAAGCACGGCGACTGACCCTATCACATATTCAGGTCAAATAAACAACACCGTGTTGAGAGAAAGGTTAAAACGGCAGAGTCATCCCTCCACCAGCCTCTCCCATCCGACGGCAACACACACCTCTCTCCCGCCCGGAGAGGCAAGACAAGAAAACCATTTGATAATTCATGAATAGTCACAGTTGTGCGAGTGCTGTGACCAGTTCTAAAAATTTATTATGGGGATTACACACAAAATCACACAATGTAACATTTTCAAATGTGTTATGAATGCCTCCCAAAATCCAATTCAAATCCTAGGTTACCAAATAAGCCTGAACAAATCCCCCCACATTGAGTTCCTTCCTCCTTTGAAGACTGGAGAGGTCCAGTCTGCAGGGCAGGTTTTACCACGCCGTGCACACACCTCAGCACACAGAGGAGACGGCTACTGATGGCGAGGTGAGGCGAGGGAAGGAGAGCAGAGGGAAGCTTTTCAAAACTGATGTCTTTATTTGCAAAAATCATCTTTAATCACTTCAGAGACAAAAGCAATGACACTTAAATACAAAATTAATTTACAATGGGAAAGCAGTGTGTGTGTTTGTGTGTGTGTGTGTGTGTGTAGAAGAGGCAAAAGGCATCCGTATTGTGTGGAGATGAGCTCCTCACACACTTGAGTCAGTCAGTTTTAACCTTGAGGCGGCAGAGTCTTCTCCCGCCTTACATTCGTCCTTGACTGTTTCCTGCCCGTCTCCACTTTGCCTCCTCATTGATGATCTGAGGGCGAGTGTGTTTAATTGCATCCGTTTGTTTGTTGGCAAACTCCTGCACAAACACAACACAAACAATTATAGCACTAATTAAAAGGCATGTCATATTAATGGCAAGAGCACACTTGGCAAACACAGACGCAGAATTGCGGAGAGGCACCACATTTGAATTCATGGGGAGATCTGTTTTAATTTCGTGATCAGCACACCTTTTCATAATAAAAGCACAACCTGAGAATTTGAATACAGACTTATTATTATTTTGTATCATGATTTCAAGCAAAGAAAATGTAACTTTAACTAAATTTATAGAGATAGAATCTGATGCAGAGTGCAAAACCTATCTCAAAACAGACACTCAATGAGGTCTCACCCTATTGGTCCCAGGGGGCAGCTCTGAATGTGTTTTGATGACCTCTGGGGTCACTTACATGTTACATTACACAGAGGTTTAGCTCCTTTGCAACAAGGGAACAGTGTGCAGGGGGAAGCCCTCAGTTTAGATGTCTTGCTCACTAAGCAGTGCACCTATTTTTTTTTTTTCCAGCAGAAGCACCAGCAACATATCCATCAAACCTGCCAGGCTAATTAAAATACAGCTTGTGATTATCCTACTTCAGCTCATCTCTCTCCCTCACACACACACACCCAAATACACAACCAAACACACTCACACACACGCACACACACACTTGGTTCCTCTCTACAATAATTACTGTGTTAATTATTGTGGCTCTTTCCCCAGTCATTTTATCAACTCCACTTTTAGCCATGCCCATACTCCTAAATCTAATAATAAGGAATTGTATTTTTATTTTATTTTTTAACTAAATAGTGTAACAGTTTTAAAATTTTCACATTTTGAAAATCCTGTTAAAAAGAAGCTTAAGAAGTAAAATAAACTTATTGTCCAGCTCAGAGTTGAAATAGATAATAACTTTTAATCTTTTTGATATAAGAACAAAAAGACAATAAATAGAGTTAACATAAATAAAATTGAATATAAAATAATCTGAGGTGATTTTTGCTTGTTTACTGTAAAACGGCAACAAGTAAATAGGTATGTTTAAATCCCAAATGCAGGAGGAAAAAGCTTTCCTTCACATTACAGATTATCTACATTTCTATATAAATATGCTTTATTGGTTTTTATCCCTTTTTTTTCTATCTCTCTTTTTTAAAGCTCAGAATGAAATCCACCTACACATTCCCCAGATTCAGCCATGCGGATATCAAACATGGGAGGAAGAAGAGGAGAGGAAAACTGCCTGCTCATTTATGTATATAAATAAATATGTAAATATGCAGCTTTAAATTCAGATCACTCAACAAACAGGATATGTGATTTGTTTTGGGGTTGTTGTTTTTTAATTTTTTGCAAAAGAGGCCACGTTTAAATTCCCAGGCTGTTGTTTTCCCAGGCTATTTGTTTATTTAGAAATAAAACATACATTCAATTTATATTGTTTTCTTTTCATGTGTGGATAAGAGGCAGAGCAGAAAAATCAGGAGAGGGCAGCCTGACTATTTCATTATCCAGTCCTGACATGCGATTTATTCCTTTTCAGGGGAAATCAAACAAGGGTTAAAGATCCAGGCCTGGGCACTTTGATTTTTGAAAAGCATGTGTAGGCTCCGCATTAAGTGGAAGAAATCACAGGTTGGAGCAGGCCTGCAGAAATCCTCAGCCTCAGGTTGAGTGGAGCAGAGGCGGAGATAAAAAAAAAAAAAAGAAAGAAAGAAGAAGCCGTCGTCGTCAATTAGCCGCGAGTCAGAGGGAGCGCAGCCAGAGGCGTTTAACTGCTTCTGCCTTTAAACGTCCTTTTACAGATACCCGGTCCCCGCGGAGGGCCCGGCTCCACTCTTTCATAAATTATTTAGCTATTGAAACGCTCAGATCCCGCAGATAACCGCATCACACGTCACCATTCTCCACGGAAAGTCTCGCGTTAAAGGCGCATTACCACGCATCTGCTGTAGACGTGGGGGAAATATTCACTTTCTTCTCTGTTGGAAATTGTGTTTTACGCAGCAAGCTGATTGTTTGGGTGATGTTCTCCAGATGTGAGAAAAGTCCTTGTCGTGTCAGAGGAGGCAGCTCTCGAGGTGCGTGTGTAAAAGAATAGGCTGCAGAAGCTGTATTTCATTTATACTTTACATTCTGCGTTAAATGGGACGATTTTTGCATGGAGTCTGGAGTGAGAGGACTAAACTGTAAGCTCGGCAATATGATTAAAAATCCATAACACACTTATAGATGCTCTATGTGTCACATCTGACACTTGAACCAATATTTTTTTAGAATATTCTAATAATAACTGGGTGTAAACAGAAATAAACATGATTCAAATAAATAAATGAAATAAACCAAACGTGGATACCTGGGTGTGTTGCAGCTCCTCTCCTCCAAACTTCTGCTCCATAGGTTGGAAAAGAAATCCAGACTTTATGATCCACACTTCGTCTGATCGAAATCTGTCAAAAAAGACACGTCAGTGAGTTTGTAAAGAGTTGATGCAGTGTATGTAAATCAGTGTGTGCGTGTGTGTGTGTAGCTGTGTGTGAGTGTGTGCGTGTGTGTGTGTGTGTGTGCGTGCAGGTCGGAGTGGAAGCCAGTGTTTCCCAGCAGCTGTCACAGCGCACCTTTGACTCTGGCCTTCCACACGAGCCATAAAGAGAGAGAAGAAGAGAAGGAGAGAAAGAGAGAGGGAGAGGGACAGAGAGAGAGAGAGAGAGAGAGAAGGAGAGAGAGAAGGAGAGAGGAGAGAGAGAGGGCAAATGACGAGTCACATAAAACCCACGGTCTGCCTGTGTTTATAAATCTAAATCAATATTCAAATCTGTCTGAAGTGAGCGGGTGTGTGCGTGCAAAGCGCTGCTGCAGCGTGTGTGTGTGTGTGTGTGTGTGTGTGTGTGTGTGTGTGTGTGTGTGTGTGTGTGTGTGTGTGAGACTGTGTGTGTGAGTGTGTGTGTATGTGTGCGTGCGTGTGCGTGTGTGTGTAGGTGTTCCACAAAGCCTCTTAAGATGATACATTTACCAAACCGTGACAAAAACCCTCGGCACATTATTTTGAGATGGGCACGCAGGTTCAAATTTCAAGTGACGTAGAGGAAGGAGGCTGATGTGTAGTCAGTGCAGCTTGTAGCTCTTCCACCAAAATAAACAATACAATTACAATACTGTCGACTACAACTACAATCGCAATTATTTATTATAATTATTATAATTATTAATATTATATCAATAGATTATTAAAACACAAGACTCAATAAAAATTGCACTTTCTTCCCATCCAATATAAAACAGGCCTACCTTCATACAGAAGTCTGCTATCCTCTCTCCTCTTGCAGTAGAAATAAGTGGAAGTCACCAGCTGCACATCACATCAGGCCCATGTCTGTGTTTTCTCCTCCTTGTGTTTCTCCTCCTCCCTGGATGATGGAGGAGCTCCGGTGCCCGTGCATGCGTCCTCGGCTGCTCGGTGTCTCCCGGGTGGGAACTCCCCTGTACACATTGTGGGTGATTTTTTTTTGGGTGTGTGTGGTGCATGCAGGCCCGCATCAGGGCTGATGGGAGCACACTGGCTGCCTCTGTGAATGGGAGGACAGTTTTAAGGAAATAAGTCGCTCTAAATCCCCCTTTTTACGCGACGCGCTGGAATGTGAGAGGACGGAGCAGCAGAGTCCTGCTTAGTGCAACCGGCGTTTTTCTTCCCGCATGTCTTTTTATTTACCTAGTACTCCCACTCTTTACAGCGGTAAAAGTTTCACGTTATTCCTGTTGAGATGCCAAATAAAAATAGCCAAAATATCCAATTGTTTTGGTTCCTTTAATGTTCCTTTAATGCTTCTCATTATTTATTTTTTTGTTATACTCTATTAAATCGTATTTCTAATAACAGAAAATATATTTTTGGTGTACTTAGACATTCTCAGCAGAGGTAGTTTTTATGCCACTATATATTATATATTCCCCTCCTCATCCAGCCGGTCTTTATGTAACACCTCACAGCTTAATGCTTCCGTTGAATAAAATCGATGCTTGATATAAAATGTAAAATTTTAAAAAAGATGAGAAAACTGACTGTAAACTCCACTTCTGGTCATCCACTTTTTATACTTATTACTCTCTGTGCGGTGGGATGGGGATGTTGTCAGTCGCCCTGTCAGCTGCCATTGGCTGAGGACTGTGCGTCGAGAAGAAAAAAAAGTAGCTGGAGACATTTGTTTCCCAGAGAGAGAGAGAGAGAGAGAGAGGGGAGAGAGAGAGAGAGAGAGGGAGGGAGGGAAAAAGTCCTCCCCACCAGTGTGAGGGACGGAGACAGAGAGACAGACCTCAGCTCAGTCCTGCGGCTCCCATTGGCTGACACTTTGTACAAAATCCAAGTCAAACCACTTCACGCACAACACATCAACAAATCCTAAAGGCGTACATGCAGCCTGCTCCATCCCTCCGCCGCCGCCGCACCGCTTCACAACCTGATGCAGGCGCACGACGCACAACTTTCCTCCGCCCTGTGGTTCTGCCTGTGAAGACGCCTGCGCCTCCTGCTCCTCCTGCTCCTCCTGCTCCTTCTGCTCCTCGGTGCTTTTGTGCGTTTTTATTCGCCAGGACGTCGTTGATCTGTGCTGACTTTTATTATTTCTCCTGGAGGAAACCCAGAAGACAAAGAACTTTACACGCGTCGATACCAGGGTAAGTCTTTTGCGTCCATCATTATTATTATTATTGTTATTATTATTATTATAAAAACACAAAGAAAATAAGCATTCGTGTTGCAATAAAATTAAAAAATTAAAAATGATAGGCCTATAGAAAATCATAGAAATAATAAAGTCACACTTTTAAATAAATATATATTTTATCTTATTATATTACAATGTTTAAATAAGTGAGTGTAGCATTGTATTATGTTACTGTTGCAGAAATAAAATCCACAATGACACTCACACAGACAAATGGCACAGAGGAGGCTCCAGGGTTTTCAGAGGCACCAAGAAGCATTTGATGAATCCTTAAAATTAAATATTTTATTTCTATTTAAACAGAGACAGTTAAGTGTGTCTCTTCACTAATTAAAACCCTCTGAGACCGACAGGAGTCTGACAGAGGTAAATGGTGCAAAAACAAACCAACTTATACTATAGTTTCTTCTGGTGGAAGAAAACATGACTCCAAGCTTCTCTGGTATTCAATACTGGAGTTTTCATAATTCCTGGAGCTCACGTATTTGATCATTTAAACACTATCACGGGCTGAATCACAGGACTCAGAGTCCATGAGAAGTTTCAGGCTAAAATGGAGCCGATTCTCTTTTTTCTTCTTCATCTGCCACACACTTCTCCTCGCTGTGAAAACCAAATGCAACACAAAGGGATACTTGTGGAGGCGTTAACCTGAAAGCTGCACTGCAGGAATAAAGAAAGAGCATTTACAGGCCTCAATACTCTCGAGAAGAAATAACTGTTTCAGGCCCTCTCTCCTCTCTCGGCTGGCTCTGCTGCGTCTCCAGTGATTAATAATTCACAGGGTAATAAACCAACATGTCATATTCAATATGTGTTTACCCGTGTTTTCCAGAGCCTGGTGACAGATTGCGCGTAATTGGGGAGTTTAGCTTGATTAAATTAAACATGATTTAGAATTTCATTTTGAATATTTGTTTCTGACAGAGTAAAAATTGTCTAGAATACACATCTGACTAATAAATATATAAATATAACATGGCCGCAATTCACGCACACAAACGTGCACAAATTATTGAAGAGACAATTACGATGAGAATTCGTCGATACCAAACAGCAGCTCCAGTTGGATGCCACTCGGATTATCTCGTTAATTCATCAACAGAGGAGGAAAAAAAAAAAAAAAAACATTTATCACAATCAATTCTGGGACAGGGTAATTATTATTGAGCGGGTGTGTGTGGCTGTTAGACGGATACGTGTGTTTAAAGTGTGACAGATTGGGATGAGGGGGTTAAAACCGTTGGATATTGAAAAAAAAAAAGTGCAACTAATCAAGACGCACAGTGGGGACATAACGGGTGAGTGTCAGTGAGGCTGAAGAGACCCAGATCACACGTTTACTCATCAACATTACAACGTTGCTTTGGACTGGAATAAAAAAACTAATCAAGTGTTCAATGAGGAAGCATGTGTTCTTTTTATGGAATTAACTGCATCAAATATTTTCTGGTTTGATTATATTTGTCTAATACTATATGGCCTTGATAATTATTGTCAGTCTTATTTTTTTTTTAAATTGCAGTTTCTTCATGAAAATAGGTTTATCATCTTAAATAAGAAATTAGGTCTGCAGATAATTATTTTAGTCGTTTTACAAAAATTCAGTTCCTTCTTCCATAATCTTAGTGGTTAATTGTTTAAATTTAAAGGATGATTTATATTTTAAATACCAAATTTTAAGTATTAGATAAATTAAGTATAAAAGTTATGCCGAAAGAAAATAAAACACAGTGAAAAAGATGTAACATTTCTGCCTTGGAAATGGAGGCTGAATGAGTGCATTTATTTTTTCAGTTATATTTTAAGAGCCTTTGCTTCCGCATATACATCTATTAATTTCCCCTTTATTTAGTTTAATTGTGAACAGGAAGCAGTGGCTTTAATTGAACTTTACACTTTACAGTGACTTGTTGCAGTTACAGGGTTTTGTCTTTTAGAGGAGGGGGCGGTGTTAGCGATAAGGACAGCTGGAGATGTGGCTGGTGCAGTTTTGGTGGAGCGCCGTGCGCTCTGGAGAGGGTTCATTTAGCCACAGCGCCATTTTAACAGACCTAAATATTGAGTGTCTTTATTTAAGCAGGTCACAATCTGATCCATGTCTTTTTCTTCCTCTTCATTTTGGAACAGGTGTCCGGTTTAACACGGACCACTGCCCGGCGAACAGAGAACACCAAGTGCACCTCGGAAGCTCATCAGTTTTCAAGATTTTTTCCAACTTCAGCCCTCAGACAAACATTAGCATGATGTCGTATCTAAAGCAACCACCTTACACAGTCAATGGGCTCAGCTTAACCACGTCTGGCATGGACCTCTTACATCCATCAGTGGGCTATCCAGGTGGGTTCACACTTTCTAAAGAATATATGACAGGGTTTGAATGGCTTGAGGCTAAAAGTATAATGTGTGTTACAGTTTGTAACCAGCAGCTATTTCAAAAACTTTGAATTTAATGATGACTTCTGAATTTTGGGAGATACAGTAAAAACAAGTAATGGATGTCAGTATGTTTTTGGTCAATCAGTCAAACACATGAAATTACACTGATTATTTTACCAAACCTGAATGCGCATAGCTTGGAGTGAAGACCAAATCATCCTGTGTGATTTTTTATATTTTTAGATTGGCCTCCCGAGTGATTTACAGGCAAATTGCTTTGATTTTTCTTCCAACTGCATCAAATTTTAGGTCCATTAGACTCTTAACTATGTCAAGTGCTACAATTTGCCAAGGGCGTTTAAGTCTCAAAGGACTTGTGCGTAATTACGCACACATCAAAAATAAATACTGGGAGCTACATCTCTGCCTTTGATTATTTAATTTATCTTTTTTGCTCTCTCAAGGTTTTTTATGGACACATGAGTAACATATTTATTTGATTATATATTTTTTTTATTTTCCCTGCAGCAACGCCGCGGAAGCAGAGGCGAGAAAGGACTACTTTTACGCGCGCGCAGCTCGACATTTTGGAGGCGTTATTCGGAAAAACTCGGTATCCGGACATATTCATGCGCGAAGAGGTGGCGCTGAAAATCAATCTACCTGAGTCCAGAGTACAGGTGAGATAACCACGTGATCTGTCAAGTAAAAAACTGAAAAATATCCCATCTAATTTATTTATCCTAAAATTTCTAGGACTGGGCAATTATTTTTTTCAGAAACTTGCACTTTATTTAATTTTGGATGAGTCTGATTGGACAAAGTATTGTGTAAATTAAAAAATATGGATCATAAACGTAAAGCCATATCTCATAGAGAAATAAATACAAAGAAAAACTGGAGTGAAACTTTTCAAAAGTCTATTTTATAACTGCGCTGCGGGAAACATTCATCTTAAGCCGTGACTGGAGCTCACAGCATTTTGTCTTCCTTAAATCAAGTGGAAAACTTCTGCCAGTGGGCTGAGATAATTCAACTTAGCGATAGATTTTTGTGTAGAGAAATCGGCCAATTAAATGAGACGGATCAGTCCACTGGTACCAGAATATGCTAAAATTGAATTTGAGAAAAGGTCTGGAAACAACATGATGTTGATTGGTAACAAATGAAATTAGTCAGTTTCTTTTTGCACACGGTTTGTTTGGAAATAAGAACAGACATTTAGATTTTAAAGGGGGTATTACTCGACCAAATGTTGAGCTGTTGTATAGAGTGAGTGGGGGGAAGCTGGGTGTATTTGTTTATAGTAAAATCATTTTGAATGATTTTCTAATCAGGTCTGGTTCAAGAACCGACGGGCAAAGTGTCGCCAGCAGCAGCAGCAGCAGCAGAACGGAGGCCAGAACAAGGTGCGACCTGCCAAGAAGAAAAGTTCCCCGACCAGAGAAGTGAGCTCAGAGAGCGGGGCCAGCGGACAGTTCACACCCCCCACCAGCACCACCACAGTCCCCGCCATCTCCACCAGCACCGCCCCGGTGTCCATCTGGAGCCCGGCGTCCATCTCTCCGCTCTCAGACCCCCTGTCTACCTCCTCCTCCTGCATGCAGAGGTCCTACCCCATGACCTACACCCAGGCCTCGGGCTACAGCCAGGGCTACGCCGGCTCGACGTCCTACTTCGGCGGCATGGACTGCGGCTCTTACCTCACCCCCATGCACCACCAGTTGTCGGGCGCGGGCTCCACGCTCAGCCCGATGAGCACGAACGCGGTCACAAGCCATCTGAACCAATCCCCGGCGTCCATCTCCACCCAGGGCTACGGGACGTCCGGCCTGGGCTTCAACTCCACAGCAGACTGCTTGGATTATAAGGACCAGGCGGCGTCGTGGAAGCTGAACTTCAATGCCGATTGCTTGGATTATAAGGATCAAACTTCCTCGTGGAAATTCCAGGTCCTGTGAACAGAGCAATCAGCTGTTCAAAAAAGTGCACAAACAGTGACGATCACATCAGACACACAGTGCTGCCATCCCTCAATAAAACGCACCAGACTGGTTGAAGTGGGAGCCGGGCGAGGCTGGGCTCTCAGGGGCCTCCACGTTATTTTTTTTTGTTGGCATGATGGTCTTTGGTCCTCCTAGAGGAGAGGTTTAATTTATTTTAGCTCTGGCAAAGAGATCCCCCCCCTCCCCTCCTCGTTCATTCACAGGTTGTAGCCCCTCATCCATGTCTGTCAGTGTGTGCCTCTGTGCGTAAAAACACCTGTTGAGGAGAGCGCACAGAGAGAAAAGAACAACACAGCCACGGAACTAATGTTTAACTCGACTCCAGTTCACTGTTACCTGGTGAAGAGCTCGGGATGGACAGACCCTCCTTTCAGCTTCTCACACTTTGCCGCCCTGCGGGCAGAGGGACACGGGGATGGCGTGTGGACATGGATGCACTACTTTATTTAAGAAAAAAAAAGTGTTTATAAGGAATCAATATGTAGTTTCTAAGAGACAATCAGTGTGTGTCTTATATAAATGGTACATATGTGTTTTTTTTTTTATCTGTGCTAGCCTTCGAAACTGTGATCTGTTGTATTGTATGCAATTTGTGAGCCCCCTCCCCCCCTCGCATCAGACTCTCTGCTGTGATTTTAATAGATTTCTAACTTTTTTCCCCCTCCTCCTCTGAACAACAAAAGATGCTAATGGTTAAATCACCGGCATCACAAAAGAGAGACGAGACTTTCCAGGCGCACGGTGGTCGTAATAATCCAGGGTTAGCCATACTGGAAAAGACTCTCGGCTGCTGAGAGCTGCGCATTTGCTCCCCTCCATTGATCTGAACGCACGGTGATTGTGGATCCTTTATTGGCTCCAAAGATGGTGTGACCTCACCGCTGAAAAGACATGAATAAAGGTCCTGTGAGCTTATACTCTTTCTTCGAGGAGCGATCTTTGCGTGCTTGTGTGTGTGTGTGTGCGTAAAATTGTGTGAGTTTTTTTTTTTTAAACTTGATTTCTTTGGGTTCTGGGAATATTTCTATTTATTGACATATTTGACATATTATAGAAATACATTTTGGGAAGAAATCATTAGGTGACATTTAAAAAAAACAAAAAAAGCACCATTCCATGATAAGATGACTCAATATTTTAGATTTCAAAATAAGAAAAAATAGCTAATGTTAATTTTAATTCTTTGGTTTTGGGGGTAGTTGGTTAAGAAATCCACTTTTATATATTTAACATTTTCCAGTGCACTTATGCCTGTGCATAATTTCGACCAACACCATTTTAGTGAATATAATAAGTTGTAAATGTTTCCTCATGCATCAGCAGTTACTCCAACACACATCAACTTCAAATCACATCTGCTCAAATCTACTGACTTCTTACTTCCAACTTTCATAACCTTAATCGATAGGAATTATCATATTAACATATTTCAAAAAATGAGTGTGGTGTCTATTAACGAAAAAAACGGACCTTTCTTTAAATCATAGTTTCTGCTCATGTGGTACAATCATTATGGTGTTTTCTTTTCCCCCCTCATTGGTTTCCGGTGTAGTTGTATCTTCAGACTGTCGAAACAAAGACGGTGCATGTGCGCCTCATGGAGAAAACAGTGTTTAATCCCGCGGCCTCCAAGAAACGTTAATCCCAATATTTCACCGGCGGGGGTTTGTGCGGGGCGCAGGAGCAGCGTGGCCCCATTCAGGAGCCCCCGCGTGGTCCCTGCGAGCCTCACATGATCAGCAAGATGTGCCCCTCTAATATGAAGCCCAGTATTTCATCTCATAATAACACAAAACATGTATATAATACTTTGAAGAAAAATATAGAGGATCTTAAAGCATTAATAATCACATGTTGTTAGGCCTACATTCAAGGAAAGGAGAAACAACTTAAAACCCGCAAGAATATTAGAGTTTAAATTAAATAAAAAAATTCTACTGATGATTATGTTTGCTGATCTTTTTTTTGTCATAGTCAATGAAGCTTATTATGTCTGGGTTTAAATACAAAAAAATAGCATCCCAAAAAAGGACAAACTCAACACTATAGCTGCATAAAACAATTTCATGTGCTGTATTTCTGAACCTGAACTCTATAATGTTCATTAAAAATTATTATATGGGGTTTAAAGTCTTTATATGACGTTAAAACACATAAAATGATTAGTTTTTTTGCCTATATTATCTTTTCTAAAAGTACCTCTCATAATGGTGCATCGTTTTAACTCCACACTCAACTGCACAGCAGATGTTGTGGCTCCTAAAAAAATTAAATTAGGGAGTTTGTGGGTTATAGGATGCTTTTAAAAAAGGCACTCTTTTTTTATGTTGCCTTTATTTACTTGGGCTGCTCCAACTCTCTGGTCCAACTATACCCGTCAGACGTGAGGACATGAGCGGCTCCGGGACGCGTAATGAGTCGACATGGCTCTGCAGTGGACTAATTGTTAGAAGTCCAACATTCAATTAGCATCCTTGACATTGCCAATAATCTCTCTTTCATTGGAGTCTCTCGCTAAAGGAGCGCACTAATTAAAAGCGTTGCATGAAATAATCGAAGCGTTAAAGAGAAGAGCGACTTTGATTCCACTCCTGCAGCCTGGACACAAAATAGGTGTGTGTGTGTGTGTGTGTGTGTGAGTGAGTGTGTGTTATTGAAAGACTTAATTATACAATAGCCCATATCCATGACTTATTCAAGGGTGAAGCAGGAATAGCTGTTTATATCCAGGTTCTGACGCGTGCATAAGTTGTGTTAATATATCGGGTTTTTTTTATAATAATCGAGCATCGATAATAATATCGCGCAGCGCAACGCCAAGTTCAGCAGCGTTCACATGCAGCGTTGTGGGAATTAACAATGACACAATTGAACTTGGAGACAATGGGGGCGCGCACAGGCCTGAATATTCATGAGGTGCGTCTCCTTCCTCTCTCAGCGTCAACAATTCCTGCATCCATCCATCCAGACTGATGCTGGAGGGAGTGGGACAAGTGTTCGCAGGGTCACTTTGAGATGACACAACTCTTCTCTCTAACCGAGGAGCAGCGATAACTGCGTGGAAGGAAGAAGACAAGAACCGCGAGAGAGGTTTGAAGAAGAGGAGATAAAAATAAAAAAAAAGTGGGACGGGCGTCATCTTGAATCCAACAAAAGGCCTTTATCATCTTTATCTAAATAAATCCGGATGATTAAACGACATTTCCATCGATTACAAGACCTCCATGAAAAATGAACACTACTTAGAGTCATGCAAAGTCACTGGAATTGGGCTGCATCAACAATTTGTGTGGCCCCTAACCGTTAAACAACACTTGTCACTTTGAGTTTCAGGTTTAAACAATGCACCAACATGTCCCTAATCACTGCTCACTGATACCTCCAATACCAAGTGAAACACAATGGCCTCGTCCCGCGTGTTATCGTAACCTTGCGTCTTCAAAGTGCACAAGTCACGAGAAGGATTAGAACACGCGGCCTCCACAATAAAACTCCATACATGCACTGGGAGTTTTTAATCAAGTAGCAGGCCCAGAGCTGCAGGGTCGAGGAGCATATGGGACCAACAGACGCGGAGGCCTTAATCCCTCCTGGTTGTTGTCTGACAGCGGGGCCGCCCGGCGCCCCTGTCCCCCGGCCTGGTCGCTGTCCGCCCGGTCACAGGCACCGCGAGTTCATCCGCCTGCGTGCGCGCAGAAGGCCGCAACGCCTGCATGCGAGAGGCGGGAGGTTCACCGAGGCTGCAGGTCTCATAGGAAAGTTATACATGAGCAGGTTTAGAATCATCTGATTTATAGAATAACACACACACACGAAATCAACAGACTATTAATGGAGGTGGTGGTTATTAGAATAAGGCTGTAACGGTTCCCCTGCAAAACCCAGCAGGTGTTTTCACCCAAATCCAAGCAACTCAAATCATATTATAATCTACTTTTCCTGTTCACATCGCTGGAACTTTAAATTAACATACATGTCTGAGTATTTGTGATGAAAAGGCAAAGAAAAATATTGACAGAAAGACAGAGGAGAGATTCTAAAAACTTCCCAGTAATATGGGATGGTTTGTTAAATTTGCAAAAAACAAACAAACAACCGAAGTCTCTCAATTCTTTCATTTGGATGAAAATTAGTTGCTTTTAGTTGGTCTGCATGCAGGCTGCTTCATTTATATATACAGCATATGCATGTGTGTTCAGTGCGAAATATTGTGTTGAAAATAAAAATAAAAGCAATAACATCATGATGATGTGGGAAAATGTGCTAAAAAAAAATAAATATAAATAAATAATATGTTTTAAGCTAATCCAGCGGTATCCCCTTGAAAGTGCTTATCCAGGCTTAGTCAACATTTTCTGAAATTATTTAAGTTTGTGGCATCATCAATGAATTTGATAATCTTGTCAAAGATTAAATTAAAAGGGTTTTGTGTAGCCCACATAATAACAGATTTAGATGTTTTAAAAAATGAAATCTAAAGAGATTTGAAGTATAAGCGCAGCAAAAAGCATGTTATTTTAATTTCTCAGACTGCTCACACAAATCCACGGATTTACCCGAGATCCAGAACTGATAATGATACCAGCAGCCCGACTGTAGCTGGAGGTCTGATGCAGCGAACGGGCCACACATCCTCCCTGCAGCGGCCAGAGAGGACCAACTAAATAAAAGATATCAACTCAAAATATTTCAGGTTCCTTCTGTAACCTGCAGTGAGTCATTGCTTCTAGCCCATGACTGGGTGACTTTTTTCCACACACACATATATGAAGGGACACTTGCAGACGGTGGCAACTGGAGAGAATTTATTTTTCAAGCAGGGTCCTTTGTCTACATAAGTGCTCTTTAAAAAACTGTCTCTCCAAACATGCCTAAACATTTGGCTTATGATGTTCGTATAAGCCCCACAGGACACAGAGGGCTTATCAGTTCATTAGCCACTTGATGGCCTATTTCAAGTTATAGTAGGTGGGAGGAGGGCAGTGGATGAGGATACCACCATCCATTACTGAGGCATATTTTTGTTAAGCTATTCAGAGGGGCAGGGGAAAAAGCCTGAAACCCATAAGAAGCTTACCAGATCTCAGCATATGTTCAAAAACACATTATTACTATGCTTATGGGTCGAGTTAATACCTAGTTAGTTAAAGCTCACCTAGTTAGGACTAAAGAGGCTGTCCACTAAAAGGGACATTTCTGCTCAAGTTTTTGTGTTTCATGCTGACGGCCGCAACAAAAGCCATAAATCAGCTTTTTTTTAAAGCAAACGTCAGAACAAAACAACACATACAGTTAATACACATATGTTTGATGATCATTAATACGGAACAAAGTGTTCCTCGACGTAGTGCAAACATTTAAACGGTGACATTTAGCGGAGTAAGTACTTTAAACTCACAGGTCTTTCAACCTCCTTGGATTAAATATTCCCTGGTCATTAATAAAAAAATATATATCTTTATGAGACAAATGGAAGTATTTTCACAGGGGATTACGCATCGTCCTAATGGTGATGTCCCAGACACACACACAGAGCAGAGTTATCCCTAACTGATGACTAAAGGTCAATTATTATGCAAAAGTCCCAGAGTTAAAACACAATTTGGCAACTCAATATTTGTGGAGTCACATCTGGATTAGTTTGTATTACTGTTACAGAGGTTCCTGTTATATATACACAGCATATAATGAAGAAAAATCAAGTCATAGGCAACTTCTTTTCAAAAACGCAATACTTCCCCAAACTCTCTGTTATTGCAATGAAAATATGAATTTGGTTTTGCCAAGCTGCTGTTTCCAAGGTCGAGGATGAACCTTGCAGCTCAAAACCTTTCTGCATGGTTCGGATCAGAGCGTGTGGTCTGGGCTGAAGAACCCGTAGACCTAACCTACATCTGAAATCCAGCTGAGTCGGAGCAAAGTGAGGATTTGAAGGCCTCGCACGAGAGCCGGAAAAAATACAGCACATAATAAACCTCAGTGTTGGTATTTAACAGCCTTTACACAGGAAGCTTTTGATATTCTCCACTGGCTTAATACTTACTTTCAACTGAAATTGGGGGGAAATAGCAGGAACAAGTGACATTTGACATCACATGTTAAGCCCTGATCAAACTCCATAGTTAATGGCCTGAAAAACACCTTTTGATCACAAATAGCTTACAAATTTAATGACTTCATGGTGAACGCAGCCAATTTCGCTCCGTTTTTCCCAAAGTCTTCTCACCACAGGCTGCACGGTGTATCAAACAACAGTGTGTCTGAAAGGAGAAAAAGTAGTGCAGCAGCATAGTGTACTAATTTCACATTAATCCCTCAGCCCCGTGAATTCGGCAATGTCAGAGAATTAATTTGTGAAAGACGAGGAAATCACCACCGCCAGTGACATACAACACCAGCACCGTCTGATTTCTCTTTAACATTTGTTCAGACTACATTTCGTGCATCTGGTTCGCCTGTTTCCACTGAGCCACGGCGGTGTTTACCTGTGAACGATCCACTTCTCTCCTCCTCCGCCGGCCGCTGAGCTCATGAGACCTGTCATTACGGCAATTAAATCAGGTGCATGCGAGGAGGCCTCACTCATCATTTACACCTTTCTGACAAACACTCTATCTCTTAATCTCCTGCAAACACACCGGCTCTCTTGTGAGACACGGGCCTATAGGAAAAAAAAAACTCAAATTAATTATCTGTATCCAACAGATTGGAGCTCAGAGGACCCCCTCTTCACATACACACATGCAGGTACACACACCGACACCACTAGATGGACAACAGTTAGTCAGGCTGCAGTGCACAGGGGGGAGGAAAAAAGCAAATGAGAGGCAGAATCTCCTCTTTCCTTTTTGCTTATTTCAATATTTCATTGAGTGTTATACATCAATGAACTGTTTCCAGGGTGTCATCGCACAAAAGCTAAGCCCTTTGAATTCATGGCCCACGAGCGTGTGCCTTTACCCAACGTGCCCTGAATACATGAAGCAGACGGCGCCTCCGACACAAAAGTTGAAAACATAACATCAAAACTTCCACAAAGTGCACTCTTTGAAGCACAGAAACTTTTCTTATTGGTTAAATACTGAACAGTATGTATTTGTACATATACTTTTTTAACTATTCTTGTGTCACATACGTGGTATTGCTGTTTGTTGTTTGTGTCTCCTAATCAGAAATTACACACTGTTTATTTATGATATATTGTAAGGTGTCCATTGGTGTCTATAAAGGTTCTGTGAAATTAATTGCATTATCATAATCATTATATTCAATTAAATGGTTGTAAGCATCACTGAGAGCTGATTTTCAAAAAGATGGTGCACAAATCCCAATGTTGTTAAGAATTCAGTAGATGCCAGTTACGTCAATGATGAGGCAAAAACAGGAAGCAATATACAGGTGGATGAATCATAGGTGGTGTCCCACACATAGAAATTATACTAGGTACTAATTTTCCTTCCAAACTGTTTTAATTGTTAGTGTCAAAATGTTCAAAATCTCATATAGAAAGTTAATATAGAAGAAAATAATATCTGTCGTTTTGCAGTATATGATACAGAATGTGTGCCAATAGTTTTGTCAAGTAACACTTTTGAGTTTAATAATATTAAACAAAAGAAAAATGTAGGGATGTATAGAGGACTATTCACACAAACATGTTGACTTGTCAAAATCAGGCATAAATTAAAAAATGGCTGTGTGTTTTGGATAATCCAATCACTATGGACACTGTATCCCAAGTCTTTACTACTACAACTTGAGGATTCTGACTATTAATAACTATTAAGACAATCAACCTTTGTCACTGCACCTTTATCCTCTGCATTTGACTCAATTATGATTTTACATAGTCACAGTTAATAATCTCCCATCCTGATGTACATTTGTTATAATGCCAATAGTTTCAAGTGGATAAAAGCCTGAACATTTTGCACAATATATCTCAAATTGAAAAACTTTCTAAAAACACAATGCATCTATAATAACTGTCCTTCAGATATCAATCAGCATAAGTATTTGATGCAAATGAGTTGAAAGCATATGGAACGATATATTTCTATACAATATATAAAGCAGCTCAATGTTGTTCTAACATTAATCTATTTCCATGAACATGTGATTATCCAAATAAGCCGTACTGTTGTTTTCATCCTGTTAAAGCGTCTAATCTCAGCTTTTTGCACCTGACAGATGCCAACATATATTGTTGGGATTTATCTTGTTGAACAGCTGTTCCAAAATATCTCACATGAAACTTCTACACATATTCTCACCAGAACTGAGATGCTGTGGTTATATTGTGGTGAAATCTGTACTTACTCTACTTCTTGCAAACTTGTTTTTTCTCTCAGCGCCTCTGGTATTTTCTTACATGTTAAACTGATATCTGATGTTAGACATTTACACATTTGGAGTTTTGCCTGAAAACACAACTTGGTCCTAGGTCTTTTTAGAGACCCTCACATGTTAACCCACTGATGAGGTTCTGGTTTGAAAACAGAGCAGCCGGCGCGTGAACACACAAACACAGCGACAGTTGCCTGTTGAGGAGTTGATGCTCCGGGGCCTGAGAACCACGATGGCCTCGAGGCCGAGGCAAGAGACCTGCTGCTCCCGCCGATGGCCAAACATTTAATATGGCTTAAGGGTTTAAGAATCTCGTGTTAAGTGAAATCTTCCAGGGATAGTCAAATCTCTCTCCTTCAACTTATACAGCTAATTTGACAGTTTCAAAATCCCTCTATCCTCCATCATCTGATCAATTTTACTTCTGTTAATCCCCCGTTCCTCCCTCCACCTGTTAGTCTGTGTCTGCATGCGAGTCTCCCTCTCTCCTGAGAGCATATGGAGCAGTGGCTGACCCGGGGAGTCGTTGAGTGTGGGGACAGATGCAGCCCCCAACCAACCCTCGCGCCCACTACTACACCCTAACACCCATCACCCCCCCTCCATACACCCACCGCTACCAGCCCTTCCCTCTCGTATCCACCTGTTTGGGTCACAGACCAGGGGGATGAGTGGCTGTGCGCGTGCCACACCAGCGGCTTGGCCACTGCTTTGTTATCCCACCCAAGACAAAAGGGGTATTTAGGGAGGCCGGCTGCCTGCCCAAGGGGGGACACAATGCCATGAGGCTGGCAGGCCTGTGGGCTCGGGGCCGCCGATCACGTGCCCGCTTTATGTGAATGAGCGTCAGGGGGCATCTGTTGTGAGTGTGTGTCTAACCTGAGATATTATGCCAGACGAAGGGGCATGAAACAAAGAAAATGACGAGTGTGTGCGTGTGTGTGTGTGTGAGAGAGAGGCCGGGGAGGGGGGGGTGGGTGGTACTTAAAAACAATTGCATCTATTATAATTAAGTGCGGTCTAAACGTGAACGCATCATTGACTAGTAACAGGTCAACTTCTGCTGCTAATTTAAATTCATACTGGACTACTTAGACCCATTTATTGTACAATTAATGTTTTTAACAGATTTTAGATACAAGAATGCTGCTTTATGAGAATCACTATTCAACCACATTATAATGGACACAATATAGTGGACATCAGTCAATGACGACAAAATATAAAACTGCATTCAGAAGTCCATAGAGAGAAGTGAATACAACCGAGCTCTAAACGTGCAGATGAGGATACAGTCAACCTTTGTCAGGAAAAAGGTCAAAAACTTTTGACTGCATCTCCTCTCGTTCAGCTCTTCCTCACGTATATATATATCGCTTCCCAGATCAATAAAATTGATCCGTTCAAACAAGCCATGATTAGCTGCCTCCCATCGGCCCCCTCGTTGTGACTGTGCTGCTGTGTGATTTATGAACTCCAGTGGAGAGAAAACACATTGACACAGCAGGGGCACCGGGGTCAGGTCAGCTCAGGTCACCAAGGTCAGGTCAAGTCGAGCCCGTCCAGGCTGCGTGGATCTTGACCTCCGGGTCGGCGGAGGAAAATTAAGTAACACAACACACGATTCAAACTGTGATGGGGGGGGATGAGGAAGCTGTGGGTGGTGGTCCCTGACAACAGTGGAGTGAGATGTTTAAAAAAGAAAGTAGATCTGACAACTTCTTCCACAGAGAGAATCTCTCTGCTGACAAATATGAAGAAAACATTCTACTCAAAATATGTATTTCAAAGACCTGTAAATAATTATTTCAATGCTGCCAAACAAGTCCTGAACTGTATGTAAAAGGCCACCGGCTCTTTCTAACAGTACACCTCATACCATCCTATTAAGACCTATGATCCCAAGGAGTTTAAGTTTTCTTACTTTCTATTCACAGTTTTTAGTCACATGGGCAAAGATGCAACTTCTTCACCTCCATCAAGGAGATTATGTTTCATTGTCCAGTTTTTTTACTTTCTCAAACATTGCAAGGTAGGACATTGATCTAGATTCTTACCGATTTACCAGATAATCATTCACGGATCTTGATGAAAATAATCAGGCACATTTAGAGAACTGACATCTATGAGTGTGTGAAATTTGGTGCAGCTTGCTTGAATTTAAGGGGAGTTTCAAATGTTTTAAAAAGGGACCATTTGTGGATTTCTGAGTGTTTATACCATAGTAAACTCTTTGATCACTCAAGGGTCCTAATGTTATTCTCCTAACACACCGGGTATGATAACAAATAGTGTTATCCTTAAAAAGAATCTTCCTTTTGAATGTTGTAGAAAGTTTAAGGGCCTCCGGATCTCTGTTGTTATATCGCTCCATTTATATTAGAAACTCTTTTCCGTTAAACATAAATAAACCTGAACTGCATTTAATGAATCTTTCGTAACTGTTATAATGTTTATGTTTATAATAATGTCGTGTTCCTGTAATTTTGTCCACTCCTTGTTTGTCTGCTCAAAAAAAAAGTGATTAATGCATGTGTATGGTTTGTTTAGTCTAGACAACGTTACATCACTCTGGCAGGCCTGTTTGTATGTTATTGTGTCTATTGTGGCTTACTGCAGCGTGTCATGCTCTCTCGACAGGCACGGTTACACATGGCTTGTGGCGCCCTGACCTACAACTCCCCCTCTTGTTTGTCAGCAGTTGTTTGGCCTACTTTCATAAAGACAAACACGGCCATTTGTTTTGTTTTGCATTTCCATGAAAATGGAATAAACAAATGGCAGCGAGGGGGGGACAGTTGGAGCAGGGTTTTTTATTTTTTTCATGTGAGGCGGGGCACGGCCAACTGGAACAACCTGCAAGCACTTAATAAATAGTATTCCTAGAAAGGTTATTCAAAAAAATAAAATAATAATAATAATAATAGCAAAAAATATATATATATAAACCTAAAATGTAACCACTCTAGAAAACAATCTGGCCTTCTGGACTCCAACTGCTGGTGAGTCACCAGCAGACCCTCAGACTGGATCCACCCCTCCCACCCCTCTTCTCTCACTCCACGGACAGTAAGGATGCTACAGTTCATTATAATGAGTCCGCTCCATGGCTCTTTAAGAGTCCTTAATTAGTGGCACACCGACACTGGCCGACCCCGGACGGGGAGGGGCATGCTCGGAGGAAAGGGGAGGCCTGCTGGGGGGAGGGGCGTCCAGTCCATTCGCCAGCTTTTATAGAAATGTGTCTTAAAAAAGAAAATGAAAATCTAAAAGGTCATGAATCCTATTGTGATCTTATCAGTCCACCAGGGTGAGTCGGAGGAAAATCAATTGTTTTGACGCGAGGAACTTGATCAAACAAAATTGATTAGGTCTTTGAGAGGGTGTGACACGGATAGCACTGTGGGGCTAGGCAGTGGACTGTAGCAAACACGTGTGATTGAAAGGCTTTAAATGGGTGTCAAACAAGCAGGGGACATAATGTTTGACTTAAATTATCAGTGGTCCCGCAGGAGGCTCCTGGAACCGCTCCCCAGAGCCGGGCGTGTGCGCGGAATACAAAAAGGGGATTCGCCGGTGACCAGCGGGTCAGCGCTCGGGAGAGGGACGGGCGTGTGTCGCTCCTGTGGGACTTGGCCACATTCCTACAAGCGCGTCTTTTAATTTGCTGGATGTGAACCCCTCCCCACCACCACCCGCCTCACCCAACCCCAGCAGGCGACACAAACACGACAGACACCACATCTAACATTCAGCCACAGTTGCTCTGACTGTGTGTTTGTAGAGAGAAGGGCAGGTGGGGGGTTGTGTTGGGGTGTGGGTGGGTGTGTGGTGGCTGTTGTAGGGTCCCAGATGGGTTAATGGGGGAGTTTAGCATCAGGATTACAATGCAACAGTGTCGCTGCGGATTGAGTAGTGATTATTACTCCAAGCTCAGTATAGCTACCCCCCCCCCCCTTCTACTGCTTACCACCACTGGGCGAACAACACTGGACGAGCTTGTATCTGCAAATAACATTTATGGTCAAAGTGATCCCAGAATACTACTAGAATAATATTCAGACGTAATTAAAATTGTCATGTTGTTTTTGACCTAAAAAAACAAACGGATGCTACAAATGTCCTTTAAAATCAGTTTTCGCAGGATATATGTAAATTCAAAAACCAAAACAACACATAAACAGTGTTTTTCCTCGATACTAAATAGTCTCAGTTCTTTTGAAGAAATAAAATCTCCAGTTTAGCTCTCGTTTAAAAAAGAAAAACAAGATATGGTCTCTCACAGCCGAAGCTTGTCACCGTGATTTTATTAAATTAACATATATAATTAATGATGTTCCTTCTTCTCTGTGTTTAGGTCTTTATGTTTTTCATCCTTTCTGTGCTCCATCACCTCTCTCAGCCAGGAACACACTCCACCAGAGTGCTAGACTAATCTGTTTGTCAAACACGTGTCTTGCTTCTGCACCCTAGATACCCCCTGATCTCCCCCCCCCGCCTTCCCTCCCCCCGTCCCTCCCCAGCTGCTGGCCATCACAGGTCCAGCTCCGGCACCCTGCACCAGGCAGCTCAGCGAGATTGAAATGTTAAGGGCAGGGACAACAGCTCCACTAATTAAATTCCCCAGGTTAATCCCCGTCGATCCCCTCATCGCACTCTTCAACCAGGCCCCGCAAGGAGACGGGTGGGGGTAAGAGACTGGGGGAATGACAAACAAACATTCAGCTTTGACAATGGGCACAGGGGGAAAGAAAATCAAAACAAAAATGGAGGATGGATGTGAAAATGAAAAAGAAAGAAGTGCTGCACAGGGGGTGGGGGTGTTTTTAAAACAATCAAATAGTGAACAAACAGGACAACACACATCACCAAACAAGCATGTGCACGTTGCTGCATCCCATGTGGATCATCGTCACCCTACATCCTCCTTAAAGATGAGGTGAAATCAAAAACCTCCAAAAGGTTCAAAGCCCAACAACAACTACCACGTCCACAGGCTGTTATGTGCCCTCACATTCCTCGGGACTGTGTGATGACAAAGTGTTCATCAACACCGGCCTCAGACCCGTCATCATCTCAGCGTGTACAGTGGCCTTACGTCTGACCCCCGTGCCACTGTACTACAGAGGACAGCTGACATGCTGGCCGACTACTAGCAAACTATGTGACCTTGGCTGCGTCACACAGAGGCGATACATGCCACCTCCTCACACGTGCAGGGTGCAGAAATTACTTTTCAGAAAAACACCTCACTGTTTTAAAAAGGCTTTTAATCTGACAGGGACAATTAATTGGCCATAAATCATCATCTAAAGTATAAGGGGAATTAAGGAAATCTTAATTTGTAATCTATCAAACCTTTAATTCAAACTTGATGAGCAACTTTTTCCACCGTTGTCTAAGTCAAAGGATTGAACCTGAACTGTTATTATGCTGAAATTGACAAAGAAATCGACATACTTTTCTAAATTCTACTACAAACAGAAGATGCACAATGCAGGGAAACAGTCTGTTATTATCAGAAATGGTGTTGGCTGGTGGAGGGATGTGGTGGCTGCGGAAAAGAGCAGGTGCTTTCACACAGAGTGGGCGTGGTGTGGAGGAAGACGCGGGTGTATTACACATTGTGGGCGTGCTGCGTCACACACACCACGCGCCTGCGTTGTGGCTTCGCTCAGAGGTGTAATGCCTGATTAGGGGATTACAGGAAAGTGCTTCTTTGCAGTTCTGTGAGAAACAATTATTAACATGTTGGTGTCTCTAATCCTGGATAAACACAGCTTTTCAAGAACAACAGCGAGTCTTTCTTCCCCTCTTTTAAAAAAAAAAAAAAGAAATGTGTTTAAACCCCGTAGTCACTTGAACTCCAAAGCCTAACTAATACCAGCAGAGGAGACAGGCCAGTCGTGTGGAACACTGTCATTACAGAGGTTGTGCACTTGGTGGAAGACATCGCCGGCCAGCAGGCCTTCACGTCAGAGGGGAAATCCAAATTGAGCTCAGGGAGAGGAAATCATTGTGTTGTGCAGTGCTTGTTGAAAGGGCATTAGACTGAAACATGTTCACAGCCTGTAATCTTTTATTTGTTTGTACACTTGTCTCATGTAATCTGCTTTCAAGTAATACAGAGACAATTTCCTAAGTCATGCTGGGGAGCTCATGAATAATGGATCCAGGTGGGACGGTATCACAGGGACTAATGTCAGGTTGACACTGCGTTCCACTGAATTTAGCTTTTCTGTTAATTTGTTAAGGTGTGGGACTTAAAGTCGTGTTAGTTTGCATGATTCATCTGTGTTTGTTTGTCTGTTGGTTATCAGGAATACACAAAAACTATGAGACGAATAATCATGAAAATTGGCGGAAGGATTTTGTATAGGTCAGAGAAGAACATATTAAATGTTGGTGCAGATCCAGATCAGCATTGTGAGAAAGTATTTTTTTAACATTTTCGCTTTATTCATGATACGTTATGCTGAAAATTCAAGCACGTTTAAGAGACTGATATTTATGTGTGTGTGCAATTTGGTGCAGATCCAAATGAAAATCTGGATCTAGTGAATTTAAATGTGGTTTCATAAGGGCTCTGTACCAATCTAGTTACATATAAGAGGCAGCTTAGTCTCTTAGTGGACGACTAACGGGTCTGTTTTTCCACTTTATTTAAAGATTGAAAATCACAGTGAGGCTAAACTGACACAGTACCAGGCCACAACAGGTCAACATTGTGACTATCAGACCTATAGGCAGTCAAATCCCAGAGTGTCATTGAATAAGGCAAATTTCCTTTAGGAGTCAACGAATTAAACGTAAAGAAAAAAAACTACATTTCCAGAACATTTAGTGCCAGTTGTGTCAAGCAGGAAGCAATCAACACACTGCTGATGCCTGAGCTACCAATCTACAGTTCCCACTCACACACACACATACCTGCACACAGCTACAACACACACACACTTTATCATTTCAGTGTTGCCTGTGGCTCTGCACATCAAAACAACCTGCGAGTTTCATTTCCGACCCCCTTGAACCTGCTGACTGGCCATTTTGTCCACTAGCTGCCACTTTGAGCAGTACCTCCTCTCACGTCGTCTCTCCTGCCGCCACTGTCGCTCGGTTTGGTCCTGAGAAGAGATGGTTGATGATACATTCACTCACATGGCTAAATACATGTCAATACTAATATAGTGGTGTAAACCTCATATAGAATGTAGTGTGACGATGTGTTTTATTGACTTCTGTGTAAGTCGAGAGTCGTACCAGTGAGCATCACCCTGGGTCCACTCCACTGAAGGGGGGCAGGGCGAGTGGAGTCCTAAAGGTGCTGAGGATGTGTTGTGCCCATCTGGCAGGGCAGGGTTTAGCCCTAATCCCAGAGGCCCTCGGCAGGGGAGCCCCAGACTGTTGATCACTGCCCCCCTGCTGGCACCCCACACACTCCTGACCTCAAACACACGGACCCCTGGCACAAGAAAAACACAACATCTGCACATACACTGCACAGCCCACTGGTGATTGAGTGTGCAAGACCTTCCTATTCCACAAATATTTTCTCATCTTTCAAGGTGTGTGTCAGTAGTGAGCGAGGAGATTTTATGTGCAGCGGAGCCGTAACAGGCTTAGGTAGCTGCAGTGCACGAATACAAACAGACACTGTGAAAGACAAGGAGGACGTATGACCCCCGAACAGGGAAATACAGAAACATACCAACACGCATGCAGAGGGCGCGCAGGCTTGTTTTTGTGAGGCAATATGGAATAACACATTTATCAGACACACAAGTAGAGTAAATACACACACACACACACACACATAATTACAAAAACATAGACAGATAGGCAAACACACAAAGACACCCAGAAGCAGTCACCCAGCCATACACACCACACACCTAACCACCGATAATCCCCTAGACACAGGAACACACACACACACACTCACAGAGCATCATTATGTTTATCACTGTGAACCAGCCCACCGACACCCATCACTCTAATTCCATTTGTCTGTTTAGATTCGTTTTGCTTTAATCCTCCCTTGTTTGTGCACATCTGCAAGCACTGCAATAGTACAGACGCAGCGAGATGAGAGGGAGAGAGAGAGAGAGAGAGAGAGAGAGAGAGAGAGAGAGAGAGAGAGAGAGAGGACGGAGAGCAGAAAGACAGGAAGAGAGAGGAGAGAGAGAGAGAGAGAGAGAACTCGCAGGGAGCACTCCCCCTACTGACACCCTGGTCCCTGTAGCTCCAGCAGAAGGGGGCAGACAGGCGTATCTCCTTGCCCAGGGAGAAGCTCCCTGTCCCAGCCACGGAGCCGCCGCCAGGCCCGCAGGCCCCTGTAATCACTGCAAACAGTCAAACATCCAGTCACACAGGCTCTTACACCAACACAACATTACAGGCTTTTTACACAGTATTACACCACATCTTATTATCCCATTCAAGTCCCTCTATTAGCTCAATTGGATGGTGGGATTTTCATTTGTAAATTGGGGGATTTTAGATTAGCTCGTCTGTCAGTGATGAAATGCCCCCTGAGACTGTGAATTATGTGACCAATCACATATGAATCAATGCGTACACACGCCACGCTGCATGAATGGATGGTGTCAGGAGGGAGAAATGAAACTACTTCAAATCTAGATTATGTACAGTGAATATGCCGCATCACAGATTTGATCAGTCTCAGCTCTATGGCTGCATGGTCATAGGTTACATCCGTCACAGTCCCCTCACAGGATGCTGAACACAGGCATGGGAATCATCCTTAATGAGTCGACAAAACGTGAATGACACCATTTTTTCCTTGTAGCTGACAATGAGCATGTGCCGGCTTTAACGTGGCATCATATTCAGGTCTAATGGAGAATTATTAAAGAGATACACATTAGCTGCCATACACACCTAGCAGCAACATTATGCAGAACTGAAGCGGGTTGGTTGAAAGGAGGCGAATGAATTACCCCCTCTTCCTCCCCAGGCCCTCCATTCAGACACGGAGCGCGCGAGAGAGAGAGAGAGAGAGAGAGAGAGGGAGGAGTGAGAGGAAAAAAAAGGCACCCCGAGCTAGTCGAGAGCCCGGCAAATTATGAAAATGCCTCTCTGTGTCCTAAATGGAGGCCGAGCTCTTTAATGTGGCACAAAATTAGAACCTGGGGGAGGAAGTGTGGCCCGCTTGATTGGCGAAACCCCTCCTGGCCCACTACCCTCCCATCCTCCCCCCCCTCCCTGCATCTCTCTCAAAGCACACAGAGATATTATCCTGTGCCTGGTAGCGCTCTCTTGTATTGGGGGAAACTCGAGGACCCCAGAGAGAGCCCAGGGGCGTCCATAAAGGTGCCTAATTTGTCAGTTTACTCCTCAATTATTTAAATAGATCTAAGAAGAGAGCGGAGAATGGGGCTTTTTCTGCCTCTCCGCAGTCAAAGCAGAGAGAGACCTTTCTCCACGGTAGCCATTTTCAATTACGCTCTGCACTGCTGTCTTTGATATACATAAGTGCCATAGTGGAGAGGGGCTGTATCAAATAAACAAATGTGTGTACACAAGATAACAACCAAAACTCGGGGATAATATTCAGTTCGCTCTGAAGAACTCCAAAGTTATTTCACATACGCAAATTTACAGATTAGAGCAAACTTTACTGTGCACATACTAAACACACAGACACACATTGAAGCATGTACATTAACTAATATGTTGTAAACAGATATACACATGAATTTACACATTTATCGTTGAGGATTAAAGAGAGGTGATAAGAGTGAGGGCCTATTGTTACTCATTCCTCTGCTTTTCCACTCACACCATCAGGATACAACCCCCCCACTCCCCACTTTCCAATCAGCACCTCTAACCCAGAAAGAGAACCAGCTCCTACCAGCCTGGCAATGCCAGCCCTCAACCAGAGACCACTAGGGGTACGCGAGGCCTGGGGGCCAGAGATTACTGAGCGCTTGAAGATTGATCCTGGAAATGGAGATGTCGCATTCCCCAACCCTCTGACCTCTAATCCCTCACATATCTGCCTCCATTGTTTGATTTGTTTTCGAAGGGTGAGGTCGTGCAGGCTAAGGAGGATGAAGATGCTGTGAATGATGAGGGTGCCCACACAGGGTCCGAAGGTGACCTTATCTCTCACAGGCATTTGGCGGGAGCTGGTAAAGAGCCCTCTCAAGGTCTGAATGCTGCGCCGCAGACCCCAATTGAGATGAATGCTTGTCTGTGCAACAACAATCACTTTCAATAAGCTCTATATCAGCAGCGAGGCCATCGCTGGGTCCTGTGGCAGCACAATAGTCTGGCTGTGCCTACACAAGGATGTGTGACAATGGTCGCTTAAATACAGGAAAGACTCTTACAAACAGCAAGAACACATTTTGACACAATAGATGAGAAGCCTCCCAAATACAAACAAGAACTCAATGAAGGCTGCTGCAAACACCTGTACAAATAAACTCAGTCTGCAAACACACTGTACCTGGAGACACACAAACAGTGGCCACCACACACTGAGTAACGCACAGCAAGAGTGACGGCAAACAAGAACCTGAGACGAGTCCGTCGTGTTGTCAAGTCAACACAGACTGTGCTAATGGGCCTAATTCTACCCAATACACGTTGATAGGAAAATGTTTATTTTAGCTAAAATAACAATAGTTTCAAATGTGTGAAAAGATTAATACAGGTAAAGAAGGACTTTTAATTAGGAGTCAACCAGACGACAAGAAGAGTTGCAGTTTCAAATAAACCTGCAACTTTGTGCACCAACAACAATCCCGAGCTAAAAATACGTGTGGAGAGGAACTGGCAACCTCCACAAAGATGGGTGGCACCTCGTAAACATCCTTGAAACAGGTTTCTCATGCTTAGGAGAGGGATCTGCAGGCAAAGTTTTTCAGAGTGCAAGATTCTGCAAAATCTGTGGCCAGCTCAGTATATCATGCCTCTCACACCCTCTATTCTCTTCCCAAACACTAACCAACACAGCCCGGCCCTCCGCCTCCCTCCACTCCAAGCTTCCATCCAGCCAGAGAGAGGAGAGGAGATAGGCCCAGTTGCTAAAGCTGTCTTTTCAGCCCCTGCTCCCGCTCGGTCTATCTGAGATACACAGCAAGCGGAGGTGTCGCTTTTCCGCTGGCATTTCGGACAGTATCTACTTATAGACGGGAGAAAAAGAGAAAAGAAAAACAGAAGGGGTATTATCAGGGAGGGATGAGAGCAGCAAAGGCATTTTGTCTTTTTATTCCCCTCCTAAGCCCTGGGCTTTGCTCCCAATCCGATTGGTCGATACGGCCAGGGATGTAAATGAAATGCAAAGAGGAATAAGGCTGGCTTCCCATCTCCAGTGTGTGCCCCCCTAAGTCCCCCCCACCCCTCTTTTTTCCTCCGTCTCACTCTGTCTTGCTCTCTGGGCTGTTTATGGTGTTGTGTTTCTGTCCCCCATTCACAGACTTGCTGCTCTCTCCCCGTTTCCGTCTCACCCTCCACACTCTGCCTCATCCCTCCTCCTCCCCCCTCCCTCGCTCCTCTCTCGCTGCATCCCTCCCCGCTCCCTGGCTGGGCACACAACTCTTATCTCCTCAGACGCCCCACATTCCAGCGTTGCCGTGGCTCCCTGCCTGCATCCCTGGTCACGGCGATTCCATGGGTTCCCACAATCCTCGGCAGCTTGCTGATTTAGGGTGGGCAACTGACTCTCAGAGACAGGGGAGAGCAGAGAAACAGAGGGGTTAGGGAAAGACAGGGTGAGAGGGGATGAGGAGGCAGAGAGAGGGTGGGAGAAAAGGGACGACAAAGGGGAGGACAGGAAGAAAGTAAAGTATGAAATAACACAAGGGCATGAGACAGGAGGCAGAAAATGACAGTAAACATAAAAACACTCTTGAAGATGTAAGTGAAGTAAAAACAGGATTTAATACAGTGATTTTCATTTCAATTTAACAAATATATAGAGATTTATTATGGATAGATATTTGTTCCCTAAAAGGCTGAGTCTACTGTGGAACAAGGTCCATAATATATAAAAATAAAAGTCTTTATTGTAATATCTTAATCTGTAGAAAGCAGAGTTACAGTTTTCCCTTTTTTTTGGTGACAAAACCAAACCATCTGTGCTGCAGCAGGTTGAATCTCATCATCCAGCCAGCTGACAGCTGCTAACCAGGCCTGCAAACAGAAAGGCCAGATTACATTCTGAGAAAACTACACATGCACTTACTGTCCTTTGCTTTCTAGTGGTATCTCAGACAGCCGGCTCCTTCGGCAGTGTTTCGTACAGCTTACAGCAATGCACCGGGCTGACCTCGGCTTGACACATTTCACGCCACAAGGCTTATTAGCATCGGCACCAGCATTCACGTGAACGTAAGGTTTGTGATCCCGGGTGCACGTCAAAGACAAGCGATTCTGGTCCGTTCGCTGAGTTTGCATGATCACTGTCTTACAAGTAAACACAGGGCAAGAGTCCATTTTCCTGAGAGCTGACAGTTGTGCGTGTCAACGTGTGCCCCTGGAGGGTGCATGATTTGGTTCTCCTATGCATGATGATCAAAGCACATTGCTTTTCAGTGTCCCGATCTGTTTATCGACTACGTTTGAATGCAGTTCTGGCAGGAAAAAGGCTCGGGTGGAGATTTAAGCATGTTCACACACGCACACATGTAGACATGCAAACACAGATCAACACACATGCAAGCATGGGCGCACACATAAATACACACACACCTCTAAAAGGGTCCCTGGCATTGTGACATTTCACATTTCATTTAAATCCATGGGGGATTATAGCCCTCTGGTTAGGAAGGAAGAGAGAGAGAGAGAAAAAACACTCATCGAATCCATTAGTTACAAAACATTTCAAGGACCATCTAAGATAAACTGATGGATGAATTGAAGGGTGGGCAAGCAGGCGGGTGGGTCGTGTTGTTAGTGTGTAGTGAGGACTCTGTGGCATAGCACAAGTCTGTCCGAGATTAAACAACGGCTCTAATCCCCCATTTCTGCCCCCAAATTGGGTTTCCCTCAATCTTGGCCTCGCCATCCTAATGTGGAAAAAGAGAAGTAGAGCAGCAGCTGAGGCTAAATAATCACCAGAAGAGAGGAGAGGGGAAAAAAAGAACGAGATGTAACGATAAAGCAATCGAATGGTGAGTTTAGGGGGAGCACGCACAGCTTGATTGGGGTCAGTCGAGGCTTCCTGAAGTCAAGCTCTGTCCCGAGTTAACTGTAAACAGTCATTAAACGAAGCATGGCTCAGTCCGTCTCCCTCCATCCTTCTGTTCTGTAACTAGAACAAACTAGATAACTAGATAACAGGAGACCAGTACTTGTTCGTCCAGTTTGGCCAAGTCCACGCCTCTGCATCAGTCTATGTGCTCCTGGAGCGCCATCCTATAAACATGAGAAGAGGCATGTTGGTCCAGACTTCATTCCCATTGCCTCGCACTTCGCCCCACAGCACACCCTCAGTGTTCCAGCTCCACGCAGGTCTCCCCTGGATCTCATCATTGGATTTGCTCCGAGCTCTGGCCGAGCTCGTCTCTCTCTCTGAGCAGTTGAGTAATGGCCGAGCGTATGGCGGAAGCCTGGGGATCTGTGGGTTCCTTCTCCAAGTAGAGACTGAAGTGCTGGGTACTGCAGGTCAGCAGGCTGTCTGGAGTGTAGCCGCGGTGACCCGAGCGGAGCAACCTCTCACAGGCCAGTGCCAAGTTCTTGTCCCAGTTTGGAGGGTAGTGCGAGTGGGCCTCCACAATCTCCTTATACAGCTGTCCAGAAAACACACACACACACACACACACACACACACACACACACACACACACACACACACACACACACACACACACACACACACACACACACACACACACACACACACACACACACACACACACACACAGAGAGAGAGAGAGAGAGAGACGCATAAATACAGGTGTTACCGAAAGTAAAGGCAACGAATGTCACTCTTTACCACATGTGGCACTTAAACCTGCACCTTTATGATAAATATCGGTATTGTTGCATGTTTGTGGAGGTCACACTCACAGTGTAAGACAGCTCAAAGAGGCGAGCTCTCCCCTCTCCCTGCATTCTTTCTGCCAGGTCAAACAGAAAGAAAGCCGTCTTCATCCTGAAACAAAGCACGCAGGCTCAGGGCTAAGTGCTGGATGGATGAGCCATGCAGATCCACACTTTCAGACGCACCACTCCAATGGAGTGATTTATGTAGATGCCGCCACCAAATAGAATGTACATGTAGATGTAGATGCTCTACCACACTAGACTGGTTTATGGAGATGTTCTGGTGGGGCTGGTATGCATCGTGACACAGCATTCTCTCTGCACGTTGAAGTGCACAACCTTCTCCAAAGAGGAAACCTACGTATGCTGTAGAAAAGTTTTGCGTACCTGGCCTGCCACATCTCCTCATTAGCGACACGCTCCCAGGATGCAGGATGGAAACTGTTCACACATGAAGAAGAAGAAAAAAAACATTTTATCTAAACAGCTTCAGGCGTTGGCTAGTGCACAGTTCCACTAACTATAAATGATTATTTATGTGAATATATTGTTCCACTCAACTGTGCAGGTTCGGATTCACTAAACATCAATGTTTGCCGAGCAACAATACCAGCTAGCACATTAGACATGGAGTAAAACCACATCTCCCCCTTTTTCACTTTGTTGACTGTAAACACTTGACCTCTTCTTCAAAAGAATATTTTAGCAAGGTTCCCGAGCTAATATTTGGCTCGTGGGCATCGGCGGACACGCTTGTCGTGAGGGTGCGGGAAATAATGTCACAGTATTCAGCTGCGGATATCTGAGTGAATGAAGGGCTGCTGGCAACGGCAACAGAATACGGAGCTTTGACTAATTCCACTTTTGACACAGTTATTGACAAAACGCAATAAGAAACTCATTATTTTTCATCTTCAGTCTCATTTCAAGGGGCCGAGGGCCTAATGTCTTGCACTGGTTGAATTCACAAAGAGCTGGATCACAGCACGGAGAACAGAGGAGGACAACGTCGCTGAGGGAAGCTTTGTGGAGTCTGAGGAAGGATAACTGAAGACCACAGAGAGATGAGGGGGTAAGTAGATCTTTTCTGCTGTCGGTGATAAAACACATGGCGATGACTAATTTGTAGGGGTCTATTGTGCTCTCTCAATGAATCTATTTTTTTGTGAAGATCATGGCTTGTTTTAAACGTGCCAACGGATTTGTTTTTTTTTCTTAGCCAACAGTAGGCCTCCAAAATTTACATCCTGCTAATCTCACCCCTTTAAACCTCAACAACTCACCAGTGGAATAGTCTTTGCAAACTCATGCTGTGGAGCCAGAGAGTTGAAACACACTGAACTTTATCTCCAATTTTATCAAAGCTCCCAGGTTTCAAAGGGTTTATAATATGTCAAATATGTCAGGCTGAACTTTGGGGAGATGTGGATAAAAATGATGCTCAAGACATCGATATGTTTTTTATTTGGTACACTAAACATAATATAACCTCACTGAGTTGCTGCAGATGCATAACGCACTGTCAGACATTGTGGATCAAGATGATGTTTTTTTTTTACTATGAAGATATGGCAAAGGAGAAAAAGAGGAAAAACCTCGACGTGATTAAAAAAACGAACCTGTCCAGACTTATTCATTGTTATTGTCTGTGTTTGCACCTGTTGTGTGGCTCGCTCCAGTTGTAGACGTTGCTCGTGCGATGAGCCCAGTCTTCAGGGTTAAACTGCCTCTGATTCGGCACCAAGTATTCACACACACCCATGGGCCAGCGAGCGAAGCTACGTTCCCAGCTCGGGTCTCCATCGGGCAGCCCAATGCAGGCGAAAACATCCCTCCTGCAGAAAAATAAAAATAACCAGACACATATGATCAGATGGAGGAATGTTCACATCCTCAGTTATTATCTCCAGGTGACTGTTGATGATGGGACACAGGAACAACATGTAAACAAACATTTCCTCCCATCCCTAACCCTTGTAACGTCTCTCAAGCCTTGTGCTGCTCACCAAAGCCTCGAGCCTTGAGGGTTAATCCCACAGGTCAGTGTTGCCCCAGTGAGAGACAGACACGTTGGCCTGGCAAACACTGCCCCCTGGTGGGCTTGGTATTAACAGGTCTCCTGCCAGTGTCTGAGTCTCACTCTCTCCTCGAGGAGTGAATGTGAGAGCAGGGAGCAGCAGTAAGTCCACCAGAGACTGTTTAAGCAAATCAAGTAGATTAGTCGACTTCTGTAGTTCATCAAACTCCTTTTATGGCCTCAATAGTTCTACGGGCTTATCTTCTCCCTGCACTCACCGCCGTGTCGACCATCCCACTGATCTCTGCCTCGTTAGATCACCCACTTGTTCATCTGGACCATTGTTGCCCTCCCGACTCAGCCTCTCTCTTAATTTAACATCCTTCTTTTCATCTGTTCAGACCATCCCTTCACTCCCTCTCTGCTCCCTCCAGTGACTCACTGCGTGTTGTGGGACAGGAACTGCTCCAGATTGAAGGTGTCTTTCTCCTCCGGGTGCACCGGGTCCCACCAGCGGCCGGGGAAGTGGACTCCAGGGTAGTGCTGCCCCAGCTTGGCCACATACCAAGTGTATGTCATCATCTATAAAAGAAGAAAGGGTACCACCCAACTCTGTTCAAATCTTTGCATCCACTGTGATTAGCGTAAAATTAACACAGTGCATAGTTAACAAAAAGAAAAGGATTTACTGTTTAGTGGCTTTTACTCTCACCTAACGTGTCCCCTTATGTGTCCACTCTTCTGTGTGTGTTTTTAATATATGTTAGTTTTGACCTGTGGGGTACGGTATTTGCCTCTACGTATTTTAAATGTGTATTTAGAGGTGACAATTAACTGATTCTGAACCTCTATACGTGAGGTTATCAAAGAGGTTTGACTTTCCTTACTTAACAACTCTAAAGATGGAGGGGTTTTGTTTTGTTTTTTTTTACTGGCCCTTTAGGCCAACAATCCCTTTAGGATTGCAATGTTGATATAAAGATATAAACTTATTTTGCACACAGTGACTACGTACCATAATTAGAAAGCCTGCAAGACATTTTCTGACTATCCAACATCAGGCTGTAATTTATGAATAAAATAGAATTTGCTAAGTTATATTCTTTTTCACCAAAAAAACAATCTTTCTTAATTATCTTTTTGTAAAATTAAGAAATCTACAATTTCTAAAGCCTTATATGTCTTACATGACAACCAAAAGAAATGTGAGTAATTGTATCATACATATAATTCCTCAGCATCTCTAACTCTAGAAACAACAATAAATCTAATACAACACACATGATACAATATGCTTTCTATTACTTCCTATCTTTTATACCTAAGTTACCAATACTACTTGATCTTGACTCCTGAAATTAAAGTGCTCGTATTTGTGTGAAATATAAAAACTTCAATGATTTACAATACACAGACAAGACAAAGCTCTGACCTCCTGGTCAACCAGTCGGACATCAGGCCGTACACCCTGGCAGTAGTATAAGTAGCGCAGGGAGTTTCCAGGCAGATCTCCTCTCGTCAGGATGATCGAGTCTTTTGGGACGGAGCCCAGAAGCTCCCTGCCGAACCGCTCCACCACACTGTTCCTGCTCTGATCGCACTCCCTGAAATCAACAGCAAACACAGTATAATATCATCAAAACACAAGTTGTGTTTACTGGCGTTTAAAAGGGTGTTGAGTGCGGCCTCGCCCCCGCTTAGAAATGTGTGTGATGCGTACAGTCGTGTGTATGTGTATATGTGAGTGTAGGTAGGCTTTTAAGGTGCTCTGAGGGTAAGTTGTCAGTGCCCCCGCCCCTTCCCTTCTGCAGCGGGCTCTGGCTGCCTATCGAATCACAGGGAGACAGGTGTGATGGGTCTGACAGCACAGGCCATGCTCTCCCCCTTGATCAAAGCCGCTCAGTGATGGCTGTCTGGCACTCCCCGGCAGTACGCCGGTGTAATCTGCCTCCTCGGACAGCTAACATCTCAGACTGAGCTCTGTGAGAGGAATCTATGTGCTAACCGTGCCGCTCTTTAGCCCTTACCATGGGGTGAGCAGGGAAAAACCTGACACGCGGAGTTCAGACCTTCAGTACGAAGCACAAAGAAACAAATCGGGTTGACTCAGGGAAAACTTATGCAGGGGAATTTTAGAAGGTACTAGAATGAGAGGGGGCATTTTTTTTCTATTTCACTTTAACTTTACTACACAAAAGTACTTAAAAAGTCACTTAGGACACATTTGGCTCCAGTGTTATAGCAACAGTAATACTGTAGTAGTACAATACAACTAAATAACTGCTGAACAAATGCTTAACTGATGGTATCAGGTATTTATTAAACTTAAAGCTCTAACAGACATGTGCAAAAGACGGCAATGGCAGACAAGCTTTTTAGATCCAGCGATGATGTGTGACCATTGTTTAAATTATTTAGTTTTTTTCCAAGTTCATTGATCTATTGTGATCACAACCATTATTTGTTGGTTATAAAACTCATTTAACGGCAACTACTCAGCAGTAGTGATGGAACTGTTAGTATCTAGCGGTTATTTTTTGCGCTACACTTCAGACCATTGGATTTGAAATATAAAATGAAAATGGGAAATGTAAAATGACGATTCTTTACTTTATTTTGAATAAGTATCAGTAATAAGTCAAAAGTAATTTCACTCCCAAACGCATTTCAACACCAACATAAATCTTAAAACTCAACATAAATTGAAAAGTCACTGTTTCATTTGATTCCATTTGTTTAGCTAAATCACAAAAAGCATACATTATTGTTCTAATGTGTATGGAAGGCATTGTACGTTACATCTCACAGTTTGTTGCTATAACAACCTGCAGCACTCACCTGTGATTGTTGTGCAGCATTTGTCCCAGCAGAGCCACAGTGAGGACCCAGCCGGTGGTCTTCCACACCCCCCCCAGGCCCAGCCTCCTCTCCAGCTCGGTGAGAGTCTGCCTCAAGCCGAGGCCTGCCAGCACACACACTGCGGCATCACTCTGCAGCCAGAAACGCTCAACCTGCAGGAAGTGAGCGCACACATGTGTACAGACAAACATACACAAACACACACACCAGTATTTTCTTAAAGTTTGATTCTCATGGTGCATTCACGTGGTGTTGGAGTTATCTGAAAAATTTGTTCTTGAAAGGGAAAATTCCCGTAAGTTTGGAACAACTTGGTAAATCTTTCAGACTTTTGATGCACGAGTTGCCAAGTTGTTGACATCATCATAATCATTAGAATTAATTAACATCATTTTACAATCAGTTCTAAATAGTTAAACTTTTAACGTGATCTGCAAACTAAATGTCCATATATCACAGGTTTTAAATCATTTATATGCCTGTCACACCTGATCCCTTTTCTTTGCTCTTCATTATTATACAAATAATGGACAGATGTGTCAAGGTGTTGTTTAAACGTTCTTAACACATAAATAAAACACATTTTGTTTACAGTGTCCATGTTTTTTACACATTCCTAGTTTAAAACACATGAACAAGTTGGAACAACTTCACAACTGGGGAAATGGCTCCTTATACTAAAATGCACTGTTAGTCCAGTCGCAGGTTGAATTCTGTTTAAGTGTTTCAGGATAGGTACCTTCCATCTGTGCCGTCTACACAAGTTACTCATATATAGTAATATCAACTGTAATGTTAACAATGTTAACTTTTAGACCACTGCAGATAAAAACAAAAGTAAACAGTTAAGTTGAATGAGTCTCATCACTCACCACTCCGAGCAGCAGGGGTCTCCTGATGTCCAGGTTTGCTCTCCAAGCAAAAAACAGTGAGTAGACCACCAACATGGCAGCAAACAACCAGGAAACTGAGCGACACGTCCTAGGACAGGAAAACACAAAACCACAAATTATTTAGTCTACAAATACTGATCTTGCTTTCATATCGCTTTGTGAATATAATTAAATATATATACTCTCTTTATATTTCAATATACACAATCGAAAGTAGTACTTTGGGTATATTCTGTCAAAAAAAATATACCTGTTTTGAATATATCCTTGAAAATATTATGAGTCAAGGAGCAAATGTTTACACCAGCCAGCTAAGAGGTGAATGATGCAGGCTGAGTCAAAAGGAGGTGGTGCCAACTGCTGAATCACAAAGTCATTACAGTACAGCTGTAAAATCTACTTATACACAAAATAAACATGTAGTTGCCCTTGTGGCAATAACAAACCATCATCTGAACCTGAAGAACATTTTCAAAGCAGACAAAATGACTTCTGGTTTTCCTGCCAACAGACTGATTTGATTTTTGTTTTAACTGGCTGGCCACTGACACACAATATCTAACTTTCTATATTTTTAATTCGGATCTCATTACGCGCAAGTTAAAAATGGAATCTTTGAGTAATAAAATGTCCCAGAGCAGTTCCCCTCAACAATCCAGTGTTAGGTAAATTTGCATGTTTTACTTTCGGTGTCCTAGAAAATGACCTCTCTCTTTTTCATCTCTGTGAATGTAGCCAAGATTATCAAAGTGCGCCCCAGGAGAGGGGGATCAGGGAGGTGGTCTGTGCCCTACAGGGCCGGAAGAGTCTTTATCAGCTCCACCCAATAGACCCCAGTAACTACTGTAATAAATAACTGGATCACTCTGCCACATGCAGATACATACAAGCAGCAATTTACTTGTACACACCAACATGTTTTTTAAAGATCCAAACCGTACATCAACCCCCTCTTGATGTGAATGTGGAGCGTCACGACAGCTTGACAGTTAGGTGCCTCAGTGTTGTTTTGTATTCTTTTTCTCTAAGATCAGCATTTTGTCAGTGGTTTTGTTCCCTCCTTTTACTCCAGGGGATTATATTTTTTGGTTGAAGTGGCTGCTGAGATGTGTGTGACAGAGTTTGGTGTTTTGCATGCCGGGCGTCTCGCTCATCCTACCTGTCCCACGCGGAGAGGAGAAGGCCTGTTCCTGCCAGCACCAAAACGGGAATGGAGAGGTCTGCAAGGCAGTGGTCCATCTGGGCCCTACACACACATACACACATACACACACACACACACATTAACACACATGATGGACACCGAAGACAAGCTCAATTACCCTCCCTGCTACTGGAGTCAAGGACACCAATTATTAAATGCCCTCCATCCCCTATCAAAACAAACTCCTTGGACTGTATGTTCCTCCTTTCAATCGGATTGACAGATACGAATGACTGTGTCATCCACCCCCCCGCTGCCCCATCCTCTTGTCACAGCGCCTGTCAGTCACAGAGCACTTGCTCAGAGCAGGGGGATAGTTTCCTGCCTCTTCCTTAATACCCATCTCTATTTGACAGCTTATTGAGTCTCTGTATCTCCCGATGTACACTATGTGTGAATGTGCTCATGGGCGTGTGTTTGTGAGTGTGTGTGTCAGCTTCTCCAGTGGGTTTACGTCGCCAGTGCGATATGCCTGTCATGTTCGCCTCTCTTCCCCATCTTGAAGGTGTGCTTGTCCATCAAGCAGCATGGGCGACGGGAAGGGGGTGGGCGTCTGGCGGAGGGGGGCCCATGGTGGGGGGTCTTAAGACGCGCACGCACCCCCATCCCGTCAACTGGAGGAAGATACCAGGAGTGGGATGAGTGCGGCAGCGGAGGTGGTAGTGGCAGTGGGGAGCAGGGGAGGGAATCGGATGGAGGAGGTTTTGGGGGAGGGAGGGAGTGGTGGTGGGGGGGTTGCTGGAGTGGAAAAATACAATTTCTCCAGCTCTATTGCAGTGTCTGTCATCACAGCTTGTCACGCTTAAAGACCAGAGCTGAGTGATCATTTCAAACTGCTGGAGAAACAGAACACAGCGATTTGGCCCTCTAAGCAGGTTCAGTTCTGCTTTGATGGGAGAGAGGGAGTTGAATGGGAAGAACAAAAGCTGCTGGGGAGAGAGAGAGAGAAGGAGAGAGGGAAAAAAGAGGGAGAGATGGAGAGACGGGGAGAGAAAGAGATGGGCAGCAGAAATGACTGGGCTCTCTGAAGAGACTGATGTGATTGTGGTTAAATCTGCGTGAAACACCAGAACCGGTGCAGAGTGTGCTTGGGAAGTCCACTTCTAGAACCATGTGCGCCCTCTATGGGCCAGGATCAAATACACCCAGTTTCCTCTCATGTCTCTTTCCAACTCTATCTTAGAATCTATAGAATCTTTTTAAGTAAAAACAAATCACCAAAGACAAAAAGACACAGAACAGAAGAAACAAGCAATAATAAATAAATAAATAAATTGTCTATGCTGCACATGTAGACAACATGGAATGTCATGACCATAGACTGTGTGTATAAATGGACGACACGTCTCTATTTCCTCCCACTATCCAGAAATTAAGCTTAAATATCTTGGATATGAAGAAATCGTACGCCCAGAGTCTGTGCAGTAGTGATTGGGGGATGGAGCCGTGGTAGTGAGGTCACACAGACACATATGCTCCACCAATCGTGAGTCAGTGTCACCTGTCAATCATGATATTTCACCCTGTTTTTAATAGCATCAGACAACTGACTTTTGTGAAAAGGGTATTTGACGTTTTTTTTTACTTTTTAGTTTGGTCCATGTCCCATCCTCTAACAAGGAGGAGGCTGGATTTATGAACGATACTGTAACAAGCCACCAGATGGGGATCGAGATTCTTTGGCTTCACTTTTGGGGAGCACTCATGTCGTCCATCTTTATATGCAGTCTATGGTAATGCCAATCAATAAGGGAAGGTGCAATATAGTAAATACAGTTGTTTTTAATGATTCAAATGTGTAACCAATTTAGACAAAGGGAAAATATAAACTTACTGTAGCATAGTGGTGATGTTCACAGAGCTCTCAGTCTTTGCCTACCAACAAAAACGAGAACAAAAATCAAAAACTTGCATGTAAAATAAAAAGGGTGCATAGAAGGTGGGTAAGGCAGGCGGGTAAGCAGCATGTACCAGGCTGAAGGTGCCGTATTCAGCCCTCAGCAGGTGAGCCAGCAGGCCTGACAGAGTGGTCTGATCACCCCAGCTCCAGCGGGCTGTGTTGAGGTAGGAGGAGACGGGCAGGTAGACGTACGGCAGAAAGCCAGCGAGGAAACACACTCCCAGAGATACGACGACACGTAATGACAGCTCCTGTCAACATCACATGAGACGCATGTCGTTTAAGTTGTTGACGTTCCCGAAAACAGATGTCAAACATTTAGGTTTATTGTTGTTACATAGAAAATCTTGGTATTTAATATAAAATATGGTATATACCTACACAGTAGATGTAAAGAAATCAAGACAGGAGGGACTAATGGAAACCAATTACACAATCACAACCATCCTTTCTCCTGCTAGACCGTCTGAAGCCCTGTTCAGACCTGGTATTGTAACCTTAACGTTATTGAATTAATGAGCTGCACGCAGATCTACTCTGAAGAAAGATTGTATCAATAAAAAACAAACAGGAATCATTATGTGTTGGTCTGTGTTGATATTGTTATGGCGACAACAAACAAATCCACATATGATCACTGATAAACATAAAAACACATGTGATTCATTATGAAACTGCAGCAGGTCAGGACACATTTTTGTTCACACAGCAAAAAGAATGTGGCCACTCCTCAGGAATGGATTTCAGGACGGATGTTAATATCAGGTCTCAACTCGGTCTGAAAGACTCAATCTAACATTAAACTTACGTCAGTTCATTGGGGACCTTCGCTAACACCTCTTTAACAAAATAAAGTGATTCTCTGAGCCCACTTTAATAAACAAAGACACTTCAAGAGGTTAAAGAAAAGTAAAAAAAGTGTATCTGCTGTATATTAAGGATCTCTGCATTACTCTGCATAGAGCCAAAACAAATGTATGAATTGTCTTGTGAATGTGCTGTATTTAAATAGAGCTCTTCTAGTCTTATCAACCACTCAAAGCGTTTCAAAGTAAAAGTCACATTCATACAATGCTTCTATACACAGCACTTTTTCTATCACACTATTTACACACTGTCAAGGACATTTTGGGCGCGAACTGGAGGAGCCGGGACATTAAGTACTCTTCGGATTTAAAATGTCTTCTAGTATATGTGGTTGTATTCATGAGGCTGCAGGACTCACCTGATGAGAGTGGAGTCGGTGAAAGACCCAGGGAATGACGACCAGTATATACAGCACCAGGGTGTGTTGGTTGCAGAGCCCCAAGCCACAGCATAGCGCCCCCCAATGTGCAATCTGATGAGGGCAAGCAGGTCAGTACAGCGCAGGGAGTTCAATAGAAAGGCAGAAGTTCTCCAGTCTAGAGTTGTTTTTCTGCCATGTTACCTTTGACCTTTTCCTGGCGTCTTGAGCACAGTGGAAGCTGGCGATGGAGAAGAAGAGCAGACCAACAAAAAGGTTGTTGAGGGTGAAGACCTCTGCCACCATGGACCACTGCCAGCTCAGCCTGGACACAGCAAACAGGCCTCCGGTCAGCACTGCGCCGGGGCCAGGACCTGCCAACCTGACAGTCACAGAGAGGAGACCTACATTATCATACATGACATCAGAAAGACCTGGGACTGATTTACAAGGAAATATATGGGTCCGCAACTATTTTATCTTTAATAACATTCATAAATGTTTTATTATAGTGTTGCTGCAACCATCAAAAAGTTATTTAAAATAAAACTAAAATATTAAAATTAACCAAGCCTGGGCATCTATTTGTTGAAAGGCTTTCGGTATTTTATTATTCAAATTGAATTAAAATTTTATGAAATTCTACAGTCTAAAAGCCACTAATTCCCTCAGACTAATTTGGGGACCCATTATAATCTCTCTATGACCCAAGTTTGCTTCTCGGACGAGACCTTGAAAAACATTCTCAGTGATTTGGGGCAATTCACACATGATGAGAGAGAACTCCCTCCCCAGCAGCCGGTTGATCTGGAGCCGACTGGCACCGAAACCACCGTGGTCGAGATAGTACTTTATCCTCAGCTTCTTAAATATAATGTGCGCACAAAAGTTTTTCCCCTTTCTCCTCTCCTGTACTGTCTCCATCTCCTTTGCGGTAATTGAAGCAAACTTGGGATAATCTGTCATACGCTAAGACCCACCACTTACTAAAATCAGAGACAGAGGGGGAGAGAGCGAGAGAGCGAGAGAGAGAGAGGGGCGACAAATGGTGGCGAGAAGGGGAAGAAAAGCAAAACAGTGCAGAGTGTGTGTTAAAGGGGTGAGGCAGTGTGCGGGATGAAGGATGAAATATAGAAAAAAGGAAGAAAAAAGTTCAAGAAGAGAGAGGGTAAAAAAGAGAAAAGAGGGAAAAAAAAAAAAAAGTCAGCCCAGTCCCCGGCATGCTGGCTCTGAAATATGAGCAGCCTCGACAATTAGGGAAGTCAGGCAGTATGGCCCTTTCCGCCATTGTGTGGAGTGGCTTAGAGTCCTCATCAGCCTATCAGCTAACTGACAGGCAGAGAGCTGCTCTATTCAGCACCGCAGATACAAGCTGCAGGCCAAACGGCTGCCAGGTCCCTTATGACCCCACAATCCCTTGCCGGTGACAGCTTCAAGCTCCATAGCAAATTAGGCGCTCTCACATTACAATCGCAGAAGACAGATTCCATTAACGGTATCTGAAATTGAGTAGAGAGCAGGCCCGTTATCAGACCTGACTCATAAGCACCGCCATTAATCACAAGGCATGATACCATTTATACATTTCCAGCTCTCTGCCTGCCGCTGTGATAGTCAGCCACAAAAGGCCTGATGAGACTTAGGCTAGGGGAACAATGGAGCTTTCTGAGGAAAGCGCGGTAAATCAGGAAAAAAAGGAGAGGAGAGCGAGAGAAGGGTAGGGGAAAAAAAAACTCTTGCTTGCTGACTACTTCCCCTTTTTTCTTGGGTTTTCTCTCTGCTACTCGCCACTATTTTTCCTCTGTGTTCACTATAAGGCAAGCTCGGCGGATGAGTGTGTGTGTGTGCACGCACTTAAAAGAGGGGGGGGGGAGAGAGAGAACTGTGTTGATGGGGAGTCTGGGAGTGGGTCTTAATAAGAGATAGCAGCGCCTTTCTCACTGCACCGCTCCAGGAATTAGTTGTAACTTGAAGGAAGGATGAACACGGGTGCGGAGTGGGGAGGGGGGGCAGACGGGGACTTTTGTTGAGGTGCAGGGACCCTCTGCACCCATAATTTTACCTCCCTGCATGACAATTAACCCGTGGCTCATGCACATAGCAGGGGGGCTGGTTTTGGGGGTAGCACGGGGTTCAGAGCAGTCGTGGGGGTCCACAGTTGGGTTATTACACCAAGTCTGTTCCTCCTGCCTCTGAAAGCCCCATCTGATAGCCAGGCAGCACTCATCACATATTCAGACACACACACACTCCTGCTCCTCGACTTCTTTATTCTCCCTGAGTGCCTGACAAATCTCTCTGTTAGAGCTTGTCAGTCCGTAAGAGCCCAGTGGTGTGTGTACAGCGCAGCCCGTAAATGACCTGTCTGTCTGCGTCGGACCACCTGAGTCCCCGTCAGCCTCTCAGCCCGCTCTGCACGGCTCATTCTCCAGGCTGGGCTGCTCCCAGGGCGCACAGATAAAGCTGGATACATTCTGACACCAGTGAAGCCTTGTTCCCCGTTATCACAACTCAATGCGGTGCAGGATGCCGCTGTGCTGAAATGTTGTGGCTCAATGACAATGGCCTGGTTGAGACATGGCAGGAGAATAACACAGCTGACAGCGAGACTATTCTACCCTGAACTGATCCACGCTGCCAAAACGTCTGTCATCACTTGGGTAATTAACTAAATGACAAATATTATGCATTAAATGTGGAATAAGGCGCAAGCTTGGAACTAATGTAAGTGGCTACAAAAGAAAATCACTAATCATTCTGCTGAAAGTTACACATACGGAAGGAAAATGATGAAATAGTAGAAATGAGAAAAGCAGGTTTAAAAGGGAAAGATCAAAAGGTAAACAAAAAATAATGAATGACAAAGATACAACAGGCTCTGGTGAACAATGTCCCCTTCAAGGACACAACACAACAAAAGCTGTGCATAATCGCTCAAGTGTCAAAAAGGGACCTGCCTCGTATACCCCCTCAGTTCTACAGTATGGGCCTGAGACGTGCCAGCACCAGTCGTCTGTGCTAAATAACAGCACACAAAAAAAAGCCTACACCAGCACTCTGCACTGAATGAGGCTCCACAATGGAGCTGGCCAAGGGAACCACTGTCACACACCACCCCGGGGAGCAGACAATACCACAGCTGTGCCATCGCGGATCAGCGCCGCACTGTTCTCGAACCGAGCGGTGGTTTGGGGGAAGCAGCGCTGGAAAAGAATCACACATTCCTGAAGAGGGTAGAGAGCCCGAGAGAGGAGGTGGCCTGCTCGGGCGGAGGCTTAGGTTTCCAGCTGGCCTCCACCAACACCCCAGGGTTCATCTTTGGCCAGGATGACGGGCAGGGTACTTAGTAGCTATTATATGACAGCGGTTAGTGGTAACTGAGATCAAATACGCCAGTGAAATACTATAAAGTGTTCTAAAGCTAGTCAGGGCACAGATAAGGACCTGAGCAACATTTCGGTATTATTGTCTTTCAGTGTCATAACAATATCACCATATCAGGGTTTCATTTAAAAAAGTTCTGTTGTTTTTAATGGGCCCATGATGAATTTTACACACCTAGCTCAGTTTATTTGTGAAACTATTGAGCGTGTGAGAAGTGAAAACTTTTCAAAGTTGGAAAACTGACTCTGGTGACGCCATCATGCTGGGTTCGGGTTTTAAGACGACATATTTCAGCAGAAAACCTGTGTTACCGAGTTGTATTGTGGTAAAAGAAGGATTGATACCATGACCTAGAGGCTTTGATTTTGATCGCATATTTTTTAATTAATATCTTCATAGTGCCCTTCCTTTATCAAAATGCAATTTTAAATTAGTGGAATGTCCTAATTGTAATTAAAGATCAACAAAATAATATTATTGTGGTTTTCATTTTATATGTGTAACAAGCAAAACAATAGGGTTATCCCTAACACACTATAGACTTTCTATAATAATGACATTAATTCCTGTTATATTACCCAGCCACAATATGGATACAACACTGATATCATTATATAAATCACACTCACAGCTCTTCTGACTGAAATACACGGTGAATGTCTACTTGTTCTGTCCCCAATCATTTTCATTCCCAAACATAATTTCTTGTGAAATTACCTTCCAAAATAAGGAATATCATCAACTAAAATAAAAAATGTATTTTATTTTTGCAGTATTTCCCAGCCTTAATCCTTTTTTCTAAGTGACTTTAAAAACAGTGGGTTTAAATACTGGTTGTCACAGCCTGATTTCCAGCCAATCACCACACCAGGCGCTCCTCTCTTCTTCCTGCCTCATCCAGTGTGTGTCGAGGAGGCCGCCTGCCTGCAAAGAGGGTAAATAAGAGACCCGGCTCCGCCGCTTCGACACCCCTCCTCCAGGAGAGCGCTCCACTGCTCAGTGCGTGTAAAATTAATCACCACAATTTTGCTCAAACAATGCAGCCACTGACATGACAATTTCTCCCAGAATGCCATCTTAATCTCCACCCAACACACAAAAATTACAGGAAGAGGGGAAAAAAACAATTTACAAAAATCCTGTGTTTATGCAATTCACTGAATGCCATTTTTATTGCTCCTTTTTCCAACAAATTCATTAGGCACACACCACTGATACATAAATGTTGCTGTATAGATTCCATTAACTAATTCTGGGTGAATTGTAATTGCCGAGTCTGATCCGTCTCCGTGCCTGGTGCCTTATTAAGACTGCCTGTGGTGGGTGAGGAATGTAATATTGACGTCCGAGGCAGACACAATCTCGGGCCCAGGGGCGAAAGGAATATTAAACTGGTAGTGTATTCTGCTGTCTATCTAGCTCTCCTCCCTCCTCCTCTCTATCCCTATCCCGTAGCCAGTAATGAGGAAATAACATCTTCATTAAACATCTGTTTAACTGTATTAGAGGATGAGTCCCGGGGGAACCATTGGTCATGCTGAGGATGGGGGGAGTGAAGGAGGTCTGTTGGACTACAATGTGAACAATGAGATACTGCGAAAATGGAACAAAAGGTCCAGAGATTGGGCCTTTTAAACAGACAACCCTAAAATTGTATTTACAGAAGAAAACTGGAATGGGGTGTTTTCTCTGCTGCCACTTGGGGGAAAGATTTTGATCCAACCATAGCAGATGTGACAGGGAGGGGCCATCTTGCCACCTACAGGGAGAGGTGAGAACATTGTCCAACAAAACTATTCAGCTGTTTCCAAGAAGACAACTTACAATTGAGATGTCTGAAACTATGCAAACGGTTGCAGAATTATAACACCTCCCTACGCATCGCTCCTGACGTGACCCCCAAAAAGATACACACGACTCAACCCCTGTGGAATAAACAACCCACCTGAGTGAGGACGGAAAGCGCCATCAGGACCATATGGTGGAGGTCCTTATAAGGAGATGGGGACGCAGCACAAGGCAGGGGGGTGGCACCACGCCCACCCTCCGGTCCGCTGAGGTATCAGCTGTGCCACATGGGCCAGCGAGGAGGCTCTCGCAGGTGTGCGTTTTCTTTCGAGGGGCCACAAGGAGACGGAGAGGGCCCGACACATTGATGTGCTCAACAAACTGTTATGCAATCATGTGATCAAACGGGAAAAAAAGTGCTGATGACTGAGCGTTGCAAGGTTGTTTTTCTGCTCTGATGGCTGTCAGCGCGCTAACGTGTCTGCTCCTGGTTTCTCAGGATAAGCCCAGGAATGGAGAGAGATTCCTCTCAGGTAGCAGAGATTCAGAGCAGCTTTAGCAGATAAACTGTGAAACGAGAGAGAGCGCAGAAAACCAAGCTGTCTGGATTATCCCGCTACGAAGGGTGCATTCCTCTAGAGACTCTTGGCTGAGGCCTTCAGCATTCCACGGGCCAAATGTGTCTTTCTGTGAACTAGCGAGTGCAATCGATAGAAATTATCATTACGTCCACCATCCTCAAAGGCTTGTCAGGCCACGGTGTGAAAACATAACAAGACATGCAATTTGGCCATCAAACCATATGATCAAGCCAAGAGAACTGTAATTGACAAATCAAAGGGAGGCTAAGTGCTACATTTTAACTTGCGCAAGAGAGAGAAGTGGCTTCCAAGCCTATCAACTTACATTCCCCCACATTAAACACGGCAATCTGGCCGACTAATTTAAATTGATACATCAAAGGGTTGCCATGTTGGGTGTATTCCAGATGAATTTCAAGGTCTACAATTTACTATTTGAGAGAAACTGCCTTCAAGTACCCGAATTAACTTCACTACATTTTGCCATCTGAAAATAATCACACAAAGCGATGATTTGTTTGGGGGTGGGTGGGTGGGTGGGGGGTGCCTACTCCTCAGCTGATACAAACCCAACAATTAAAACTGGGGGAAAGTTTATGAGGGTCTCACAGGGACAAAAAGCACAAAAGACATTTCAGGATTTAAGTTTGTTGGGAAAGACAGAGTGAACCGGTGTCACGGCAAGGACAGAGCAGGTATGGACGGGTGTGGACTGGTCAGGTTTGGCATTTCATCTGAGGGAAAGGCCTGGCCAGGGAGTCCCTGCAGGGCTGTGGCACGACATCTATGCCAGTCTTCTCGGTATGGTCAAAGCACCCAATGCCCTCCGTGCCAGAACGGAGAGGGAGGTCTTGACCATCCGGAACCCCCACCCCCACCTCTGATAATTTTCCCTCTCCAGTAACCCCTCACCAGGCAGAGTCTGCCAGCTGATCCACAGCCACAAGCTCATCCCAAACTAGGTCCTGAACAGATAACGACTAAAACCTTTTATGCTTATTTTTCAAATTGAAAGCGTAGATTATATGTTCATACTTAAGAGCTTATATGACTGGTGTGACTGTGGTCTGGCTCAAGTCCTCACTACCCATCCACCCTTGTTGAGGGTGGGTGGGTGGGTCAGGTTGGAGGTCCTCATAATGACTTTTTACTTGAACTTAATCCAAAATTGGATCTAAATCCTCAGAGATTACAAAAAGGGCTACAGTTAACATGTGCACTGGGAGCCAAATATCATCCAGACTGCATGGATATTTTCTGGCCTCAAAATATCTGTCTGTAAATGTCTGGCCAAGAGCTGTGTCCAATCCCCCAATTCACTGCTAACTCATCAAATGCATTAAGACCAGGGGGGCAGTAGGGATACATGGCCAAAAATCTCTCTACAGAGGCACAGTGTTGGCTTCTTTTCTTTCCTTCCTCTCTTATTCTTTTCGTCTCACCTGTCCTGTTCCTGGGCGGAGAGGTTGAATCCAGCAGGTTTTGATTCACCTCTGAGGAGCAGTGAGGCAGGACAGGGCCCAAGGCTGATGCAGTCTGGGCTGAAGGCCAGTCCCCTGAGGAGCACTTCCTCCCCAGCGCCTGCCCTACTCCAGCAGGGCTGACCCTGTACCCCGACCTACTCCGGACCACCTGCCACCCAGCACACACTGGCCAAGCACACAGGAAGTAGGCCCATGCAGGACTGAGCACCTGGGAACACAACTCCATTTTCACCCGCTTTCCCTCCCAGGCTATCGTGGTGTACAGGTCCAGAAATTACATCACATTCAACAATTCCTATTCTGGGAGACTAAATTAGAAGTATATGACATGCTTGGAAATGTCCCAGTATGCATAAACACTGACAAAAAGGGAAAATGTTGACACTAAGCTGCCACTAACAAAGCAATGTGGAAAATCACTAAGATCAGCAAAAGGATGATGTAAGGTACTCTGGCCAACCATGGGAGATAAACACACACACAAAGAAGGAAAGGGTGAAATACTCCTTACATGATGGGGTCAGCAGCAGGCGAAACTGCAGGGTGGTAGATGGCAATGCAGAGAGCGTAAACTGGGCTCATGACTGAGCGCGGGGAGAGGTGGTAAAAGAGAGAGGGGATAGGGAGGAGCGGAGTTAGTGATCCTGTTCCTCTAAGACCCAGGAGGCAAGAAGGGGGAGATTAGAAATCGTGCCGTGTCAGGATTGGGAGCGTGCTGGGCAGTGGGGGAGCAGGAGAACAGGGATGTCGGCGTGGGTGCTGGAGGGTACGATAATTGTGATATACATACACACACACGCACGCTCACAACGGGTGGCTGATGGGTAAACAGGCAGGGCAGGGTGGTGGGAGAGAGGAGGGCGGCTGGACCCTGCTCCTGAATACTGAACAGCGGATCAGAAACACTACTGGCAGTAAGTCAGGACCCAAAAATACCACTCTCTGTCCCAGACAGCATCAAGATGCAAAAAGTCATGAGGGGATTGTTTAAAGACCCCCACCTCTCAAAAATCTTAGTTACTTCACTCAGATATTTGACTTTGACTGAGCAGGCTGATGTGTGTGTGTGTTACTGTGTGAGTTCAGATTTGTGACACTAAATCTAGAGTGAAGACTTGAGTCATAAAACAACAATTTAACAAGAATATTATTTCGGGGGGTTTGTTAACTCATACATTCACTAAAGTCAAATTCCATTGATGGCAGAAGAGGGAAGTCACTCAGTAAAAAAACTGCTGTACTGAAGTAGATTCTTTTTTCTTTTTGAGTATTTATTTTTCTGACCACTTTTTACTTTTCACCCTACATTATAAACACAAATATCTGTACTTTTTAACTCGTTACATTGTTAAAACAGGCTCGTTACTTTTGTTTTAATGCATTTGAGGGAAATTATTAGTTTTTTATTTTGAATCATCAAGTCCTTTCAAACATCAATACACATTTCAATCGAAATGGATGGGACATTAACACAGAAAAGACGATTCCTTGATTTGCATGTATCAGTGCGTATCACGCACAACATACGTAATACGGCATAAAAGACTTATCAAGGCAAATCTGAAAAGACAGGGAGACTCAATTTTGGAGAAGAGGTGCGACACATCCTCCTTACTCCTTGCCATCAATGACAAGGAGTAAAGACATGGAATAAAGTGAAGAATCAGTCAATATCGATGATAATGTCAACAATGTCGACAACGAAACAAAACATTCTCTATCCCACATATTTACTCCTGGACAATTTTTAATGCTCATAAATCTTTTCTTGCTTCAACCCCTGATTTTATCATATTGTTTTCTCTTTTTTTTATTATTAACAGTGGTTAATAGTCTTAAATAGTCTTCAAACTATAGTCTCACTTTGCTTTGCACAGATGCAGCCGGTAGAAATGGCCTTCAGCGTTTTTCAAGTATCTGTACGTCTACTAGAATGTGTGTACTTTTGCCACCTCTGATTAATGGCAGGAGAGGAAACGCAAATACATCTATTATATTGTGGAAAAAGAAAGCATAATCATATATATTTACGTGCCTACCTGCAGACAGTAATGCAGAGGGCACCACAAGCTGCCGCCCCCAGCAGACCACCCATCAGGTTGACGCTGTGGGCTGGAGAGAGGGACGGCAGGAAGAACATGGCCAGGCGAGCTAGCAGGGTGAAGAGAGGGTATCCTGGAGGATGAGCCACCTGAACACACACAATGACACAGTCAGCAACTCAAATCCAGACACACAATGAAAGAGGAATTCAGAGGTTCAAGAGAACATCACATAAAACAGGTAATGTTTCACTGAAGATGTGATTGAGTGGGCAGCAGGCTGAGATACTGAATGTGCACATGTTGTACAGAATACAAAGCTAGAACCAAATATAAGATGTGACCACTGACTAAGATTTAAATAGAAGTCAAATGTATTTTTGTAAGTAGCCCTTCATAAATCGAGCTGCTCTTCTGCCCCCTATAGATGCCCGTAGTGGCGTGCAGTAGAGTCACAGTAACAGAGAGGAGTGACACACATCCCGCCCGGCCTGACCGCAAACTGTGACTGCTTTGATACCAGAGCCCTCCCCTCTCCCCCTTCTCACTTCTTTCCTCTTCCCAAGGACAGTGCAGCTCCCCAGAGCCCGCGATAGAGCACGTGGTGCTCGCCCGCCCCAGCCCCCAAACCACCTTCGAGCCGCAGCCATCCTCGCCTGGGGGATCTCGGCAATCACAGCAATTAGCTGCTAAGTCTCCTCCACCCAGATAAGGGCTCAGTCATTAAACACAGACTCATTCGCCGGCGCTGATAACACGAGCCATGCGGGCAGGGAAAAGGGACAGCTCCTCAAAATGAGCACAGAGCTGAAAGGTGAGAGGGTGACTACCTCAGCAATCACCTCAAACTCTGCAAGCCTACTATGCTCTTTGGTTACGTTCAGAAAAAACACAAGCGACTTCGCCACAGTCTGAGAGGGGGGTTGTGGATGGAACATGAAGGTCAGAAAAAAGTCGAGAAGCAAAATAGGAGAGCAGAGAATGAGAGAAAGGAAAGGATAGCAGCTCAGCAGACAGTTTGGTGAATTGAGTGGTGCCGTCAGACAGGTAGGTGACTTGTGCATGTCTGAGGAGGGACTGTGTGGCCAACAGGAGTGGACAGATATGCTGCTGCAGGACAACTGAGGGACAAAGGCCACAGGGAACATGGGGAAGCAAAGCCGTGGAGCTCTGGGGATCAGAAGGGGGGGGCCAGCTGCCTGGGGCCCGGGGATGGCCTGCAAGGCCCTGGGGAGGCCCGAAAGGCAGACAGACAGGCCACACGGACTGCAGCACTAACAGCAGGATTACTGGCATAGTGACACCGACACAGCCTCCCTAAAAGGATCACAGCGGCGTAATAAACTTTATTAAATAATAAAACTTATTATAACTGTTAACCCGATTTAGTTCATTCTTCGCGGCTTACACACACACACAAAAAAAGAGGGGTGGATATAATAAGCCTTATACCATACATAAGGCAAAGCCTACAAAAGCCATCGCCTTACCATTGACTTTAATTGGATTTGAGGAACGGGTTGCAAATTATAGCATTCTCTATTTGCAACTTAGTAAAATAAGTGTATAGAAAAGAAGGGGAAAAACCTGTGGACTGAAAGTAAATTAATCTGCTTTCTGCCCATGCTTAATTAAACTTCCTTAATGCTTATAAAAGTTAATGAGTGAATTGATTAAACAATACAGCTAATACTTACCCCCAGCTCACAAGCAGTGGTGATCAGCTCTCCTGTGGAATAGAATAGGGGAGGAAATTAATGTAAACCCAATAATTATTATTAAGAGACAAGACTGCTCCCAAAGTTTTCCCAAATCAAATACTTGCACTGGGGTTTTGCATTAATTTGCCAGGATCAAAACCTGCAAATCTTCCCAGTGTGACATTTCCTAAGCGGCACGCTCATTCTCTTCATCTCTCCCTTCTCCCCTGATGCCTCCCTCCCCTCCTCTAGCACATGCACACAGATATAAACACACACACGCACACACAAACCATTAGACTCCCTCTCCAATGCACTGTCACACAAAGACACACACATATGCTGATCTGAGAATAATGCTTGAAGTCCCATCCTCCCCGTGCATTGGGGTCCTTTCCCTTCCTCTTTCTTCTGCTGCTCTACGTGCCTCTCTCCTGCTCCCACACTCCCAATGTCTCAGTGTCTCGTTTAGTCCGTTGGGCACAAACAGAACAGCGATGCCGGTGACAGTCACAGAATGAGGTAAGCTGTGAAAATAAGAGCCGGTTGCACAATTTTTTGACAAGCTCTGTGTGAGGCGCAGCACGAAGTGAAAAGAAAACCCCTAAAAGCTATTTTAGGAAGCTTTAATGTACCCAGAGCGTTTCAAATTATGCTGATTTCTCACCCAATGTTTTCATCTCCCACTCATGAAAATTGAAATTTGGTTCAGATTAAATGACATTGATAAATGTTTGGGTTTGAGACGGCTCCCTCTACTGGTACTAGATGGGCAGTCGTCTCCTCCATCCACAGCAGCCAAAAAACTGTGGCCTCATTTGCTGCAGCAGTGACAGAAAAACGTTCTATCACTTCACCAGCATACAATCTATATAGGAGGCCTGGTAGATTCATATACTACATATAACCTGGGGGAAAAATAGCATTAAATAGGTAAACGCTATGTTTTATTTAAAGAGTTTAAAAATACTGGTTAAAATGAATTGATTTCTAATGTTACAAGTTACCTTGGCTCACAGCAATGTATTTTAAAGTGTTTTCCATGTTCAAAATAAAAAAAAAGTTAAATCTCACATGAACATGGGCCATGATGCAGCGACAACTGTTATAGAACAGCGGCTGAGTTTCAGATGGCATTGGCTGCTTCATGTGTTTTGCAACCTTGCCGATACAGTGCATTACGATGCCTAAATTTCTGCCACATGAAGTGCCCTAACTCTTATCAGTCTAATGGACCATGAAGTCAGAACTCCTCCACCTGCACAGCTTAAATGTTTTCACAGCTCCATTTCACCTGACACGAGCCGCCAGCTACCTGCCATCACTTTATATCACACTTCCCCTCATCAGTTTCTCAATTTCACTCATTTTCCCCTCAGTAGTAGCAGACGCTTGCACCATTCAACATGGAAACTCAAAACTAATACTGAGCCAAAGCATCCATCTCAGTGCCACGGAGATGGGGTTCTGCAGCCCCTACGCTAAAAAGGCAAAATATTGACTCGACGGGGTAGCAGCACGGATGCCAAGAGTCTTTGTGATAGCGGAGCATGGGCACCCACACCAGTCTTCCCATAATCCCCATCATTTCCACACTCCACATTCCTAGACAACAGCGTGCCCGCGGGGCTGCGCTCAAGCCTCTCCAGGGCACATCACACCTAAAGAGATTAGGACACAGAGACGGAGACCTGGAGAATTCGGAAGGGTGTTCAGCTGGCACTATCAGAGCGGGCATCCTGCACCGTCCCTAAAGACTGTGGAGAAGGGGCTGGCCATTTTTTTTCAAAGGGCCCCGTTCACTAGACAGCAACACAAGCAGCAGGGCTACTCAGCGCTCCAATTGCCTGCGCTCTCCTCGTCTCTGCTTGCCCATATCTGGCCGAGCTTTTCATATGCTTTCACTCTGCAAATTGTGCATTCCCCTCTCCGCAGCAGCTTGTACGCCAGAGCAGCGCAAACCTAACAAGCAGAGCCTTCATGGCCTCAAGTCCACATTTGCAAGTTTGTAACCTTGCTATCACTTCTAAACAGTTTGTAATTGTGCAATGCGTTACTTCATAAACTGCATTACAAGAATGCCGGAGAACACATTGGCCTACCACATAGGAAGGTGCTGAGGGAAATACATTTTGTGTCCACTGCTAAGCCTTGTTACAGAAGAGTGCAAATTGAATTTATGCATACGCACATCATTTTGAATGTAAACAAACAAGCTAAATTATTCCGCGAGTCAAGGGCTGTCAACAATGCTTTGCCATTACAAACGGTGTCTCCATGACCCAGTATTGCAGTGCAGTCGGTAAAAGAAACAGTACGCTGCTATTTACTCCTTGTGAAGACAGACAAGGGAGCATTCCTGCAGTTCTGTAAAAAGGGCAGAAGTTTAGTCAAAGTAAACTTTTTTTTAACTTTATGAACGACAAATGTTTGGTCATAATTATCATTAGATAAAAATAATGTTGATCCATTGGTTAAAATCTTCCATGGTTCCCACTCTTTTTATTAATTTAATTTTCAAGTGGTTTTTCTTAACAATTCAAGCAATTGGGCTCAAACAGTCATATGATTTAACAGTTGGCCTATTGACACATTTAACCACATTAATATTCCTCCTTTTTTAACGATGTGTTCATGATTATGCTCCTCAATTACTGGTGAAGACTACGTCCATCAGTGTTAACCGTACAATAAGGTTGTTTGACTTATTTTTCTTAGTCATGAACACGTTTTTAATATTACTTGAATGCTTTATTCAGTTGTGGCAGTCAAAACAATATCTTATATGCACAGGCCTCGTATGAACTTGGGGAAAAAGACACCACGGTCCACCTCTATAACAATTTAGAATCACACTATCACAGCCTTTTACAAACAGTGAGACCAATTTCAAACCAAATACACAATTAAGTTTCATAGTCAATCTATTTAAGGTGCTAAGTTACAGTTTTAAAGATCCAGAAAAATTGAAAATATACTTTTCAAGGTGGTTTCCATAACTGGAAATGTACTCTAAAAAATTCCTGGTTTTCCAGGATTTGTGGGAAACTTTCCAGTGACACATGTGATACTTCAACAGACCTGTCGACATGGAAATTAAATGAAGTTCAGTGCAGCCAACATTTAAAGACAATGTGTCTGCCACACCAATAATGGGAATAAATATGGTTGAAATACACATAAAACAATTAAGAAAAAAACACAAACAATGCAGCAACAACTGTGACAATTTGACACATTTTAGCTGTTTGTTTATTAAGAGAATTGTGAGAGTTATACAATATGTATCTTAAAACCTGAGTCTGTTTGAGCTGATGTTTGAGCTATAGACTCCAATTCACTTTGACTAATCAAACTCAGGGGCCATTAAATGCATGTAAAAATTCTTACTGAATGAATTGATATAAACTCACAAGAGAAGCAGCCTTTTGTTTTCTTTTAGTCGAGATTTTTTTAAGATATTAGTGACTTCCTGTGTTCCTAATCGCTTCCTGTTTGAAATGTACATAGATTAGATTTTTCTCTACTGATGAATCTTTACATTTACACGTGTGGTCTGTGATCTGCAGCTGCAGCACCACGGACAGCACCACTGACGCTGCCGCAAGCACGTGATTGGCTGCCCCGGCAACATAACAAAGCCACATGACCACAGTAGCATTTAGCTAGCAGGCTAGCACCAACCTGAGTCTCCCCCGGGGACCGTCCTCTGGACACAGGGCACATACAGTGCGGTGACACACGCGACCGTGGCCCCGGTCAACATCCAGCTTCTCCGTGTGTCCGCCGACATTTTGATTTCAGACTAAACACCGATAGTTCTCAAACAACCGCTAGCTAATGACGAGCTAACGCTACCAGCTCCCATTCATTTAGGGCTGGAGACGTTACAAGGGACTCAGAAGCGACCGTTTACACGAAGACAGGTGTCGGACTGCAGCGTGCACGAAGTCAACGTGACACAAAATAGTGACTTCGGTTTAAATGTTGTACTTTTAGCAGTTAGCTCCTCTAACGCGGTTGCTTCCGGGGTTAGCAGCCGCGCCCGACGAGCTAAACTCGCGATACTAGCAAACGCGCCATTCCTCAAACTTACACCAGCGTAGTGGTTTATGAATGTGTGCCGTTTGTGAAGCCATTTACGCAAGTTGCGGAGGGAGAGGACGAGTGGTTTCCCCTTCGTGCGTGGAGCGCATCTGTGGAGCACCTGCGATGACAAGTCACAGACTTCCTCGTTCAAAGTGGTGGTTCCTCATCGGGGGGTCTGCTCTGTTCCTCTTTAGAAACACTCTGAACCTATTGTTTCTACTGAGGCCACTTCTGTGTGAAATCTATTGATACAGTTAACGAGTCCAGCCTGTTCACTTGTTACATGTTGCACTGTTTTATCTTTACGTCAAAACACTTACTTTTAATTTATCTTTAAATCTGTTTTTATATTTGGCTTCAGTACTCTGCCTCGGTTACTTGTGTCTTTCGATCACCTTATACTTAAAACATTGTATTGTCAATATCTATTAGCACATACGTCTTTTTTGGTGACTAGACTTTCATCTCACTGCAGTGAACTTATTTTGACCTTTTATTTTCTTATACTCTTGTGTTTGACTGTTTTAAGAGCTGCTGGATGTTTACATGTCCCTCAGGATCAATAAAGTATCTTTCTATCTTACTTCAGCTTTGTTTTTTAAGCCTACTATTAATGTTTGCATGAGTTTATCTATGAAAATGTATCATACTCTGAAGAATGTGGTCAAGTGCTGTGTCCAAAGTCAAAAAATAACTTTGGATCTGTGTATTAATGGAATTTTCCACATTTATATTTCTTATTTTCCCTCTTATAATTCCATCTGCTGAGGAAGATCATGTGACTTGATCGAAAGCTCTGGAGCAACTGAATGATTTAGGGGTTTTTTTCTGGTCAGCAGCCGTTTCTAAAATAAAGAGTGAACCCACAGTCTTAGTTCTGAATCAGATCTTATTCCATGTGTCTATTCACTCACAAGCTAAATGAACCATGAAAGTAATAGTATTAGTTTAAGAATCAATGCATTGCAAGAGGTTCAATAATGAGTGTTGACATCCTAGGTAAATCCAAACTGAAACATAGTCAAAGTTCATTCATAAAGCTTGTTTGAAAAAACCTATTTGACCAACAAGGCATAAAATGAACAATTAAAGGATATGAGAAAATATATAAACAAAGAGCATGATTAGAAAATACAAAAAACAGTACAACGTTAAACACAATAAATATTTGAGGATTAAATATATTGCACGATAGCAGATGAAATCAAGGTCTCCACCTTGAAAAGGAAAGCAGGTGAGGTGGTGTTTTAGCAGTAATTTAAATGTCACTAGGGTCTGAGTGGTTCTGATATGAAGATAAACTGATCTAGATGTGAGGAGCAGCCACTGCAAATACTCAGGCACCTCTACATTTGATTCTAGACCTCAGGATATTCAGAAACATCAGGTTGGGCGACCTCAGGGCTCGGGATGGAGTATGACTGTGCAACCTCAGCGACAAAGATCCCTGCATTGTCAAATTTGGAGGCCTGAAAAAAGCCATAATCATCACGGCCCTCTGTACAATGGATGGATTTGTTTGAAAATCCCAACTGATGTTTTTTTCGTGACCAAACTTCCCTAAAAACAAATCAAAAACAGTTCAATTGTTATCTGCCTGTATATAAAGATACCTTTTACCTTTAGAGTTTGTATAAGAGAGATCATTAGAGCTTATGCTATACCTGCTGCTCACACACCATTAATTGCAGCAGCGAGGCACCAGATTAGAAGCGAAGCGAGATACATGCACTCATAAATGTCTCACAAGTGTCCATATTTCACAGGTTGAAGGGTGACTGTAATAAAGAAATTGCCCTATTGAACTGATAATAATCCCAGCCCACCATAAATGAGTCTGATCCCTCAGTAAATTGAGCCCTTGGTGAGGTGGAGTGGTGTCAGCACCTAGCCAACTCTCGGATGGCTCTCTAATCCTCGCTTCCCTCTCACCACCACCCTCGCCGTCTAATCAGTCTTGAACACACACATATAACTCCCATCTGACACACACACCCGAGCGCTCACGCTTCCTCACACTCGGGCTCAGCCGTCTCCTCAGTGTGATGTCACTGCTAATCCACGCTCGGTTATCCGCTGGGCTGCAGTGCTGGCAGAGGGATGTGGGGAGGAGATGCAGTGAATTTGGGAAGATGGCGGGAGGTGGGGGGTAATCAGGCACGTCATGAAGTCTTCTCTCTTTAAAACTACTGCTTCCACCCAACACCAACACCACCCCTCCTCCTCCTCCTCCCAATCGCCACACAGACAACCAGAGGCCTTGCGCCCAGGCCCGGCCGCACTGCAGCTCAAACCCTGAATGGAGGAAGTGAATATTCTCGCTCTGATAGCAGAGATAAACACGAGGCTGCGAGCACATTCATCGAGGCCTGTGGCTCGGACTGGAGGCGGAGGGATCATTAGAGAGTCTGCTGGATTAAGCGCATCCTCCCAGCCTCCCCTCCCTCGACCCCGTGCGTCCAGAAAAATGCAAGGCCCCTCTTTATTGACAGCTTGTCCAAAAAGAGGAATTACCCACATGGCTGAGGCCCTCGTTCCATATGGCACCAGGCTATTAACAAACATTAGTTGACTGTAACAGCAGTGGTATTAAATTCATTATCTTTTCAGATTATATGTGAGGTGTGTGATTGTGTGTGTGTGTGTGTGTGTGTGTGTGTGTGTGTGGTGCTAGAGTGCATGTACACACGCTCAATATGTGCCAGTGTGTGTGATTAGAGAGTTCTAATGTTCCGGCTCTGGGGATTTGTAGCATGAGATAAGAAAGGGCATTAATGGTGAATTGTGACGGTCCAACAGAGCAAAACTGTTGTTTGAAACTGTGTGTGTGTGTGTGTGTGTGTGTGTGTGTTTTTACATTAACAATCTACATATTGTCTCACACCATTTGCTGATTCTTTTTAGGCTCACAAATACAAACAGGATATCCATGCATGAGCAAGCGGCTCACGAGACCACTGAGTGAAATTCAATCTATTTGATTTTGTATTTTCCTCACTTACCCCATATCTGTTTTAATCTTACCTTAAGCATCCTTGAAATGAGGTGTAATCCACTTAAGCCCTTTTTGAATCTGCTTCACAGCCCCAATTCCAGCCGTGCGTTGTCACATAAACATTCTCGCTACTGAACAGCACCGACAGTGTCCATCAGACAAAACTGTGGCATTTGCATTTGTGCATTTGTGATTCAGGGACTGCAAATGAACAACGGTGCTTGTTTGAATAACAGCATTAGTAATATAACAGTAATATGTGAATATACTAGATTTTAGGCCCATTCTGACACAGTAGACAGTGAAAATGATCATTCAGATTTAGAAATGTTGTTCTATTGAAACTAATGATGAACATATATCACTCTGGGGATCCACTTATTTCTATCCTGCAAAAACATCACCCTGTTCTTTTACTCTGAAAAACACGGAGCAACATCCTGGACACCACCTCACATCCATCAGCTGGATTCTATCTGGATTCTTTTCAATCTCAAATCTCAATCTGAATCAGTTTAACCAACATGACCTCATCCTACTCTCTATGTATTTCTAGGTTTCTTTGCCTCCTGAACTAATTAGAACCCTTTACTATAAAACTTCTGTGGTGTTCATGTCTCAGCCGATGTTTGCTGGTATGGTGGACTTTTGGGTTTTTAAAGATGTTTACCTGATACTAACCACAAGCAATACAGATGGTACGGCTGATACTCGCCATTTACTACTCTTTGATCACATTTATCAATAAAAGTGCAAGTCGTGTTTGTGATCAAATGTAATAAAAGAAAACAATTATTATAGAAATATGGGTAAAAATAAAACAATTACATGTGAAACATTGTTTTTCATCACTATTAATGTGTATTTCTTTGACCTTGGTTTGAAATTGAACACACTCAGTCTACACAAATCGTGAAGGGCAGAATTTTGCTGTGTATGTGCTGCATGTGTATTTCTTGCATTTGATGCATTTATAATGTGTCAAAACAGGCCGTAACCGAGAATGATGAAAATACTTAGATCAGTAATTTTACTTTCACAGAAAATGAGCCAACGCCAATGAGTCTGAGGTTAAAAAATAATTAATTGCATCAGTTTTTGTTTTAGTAAACATTGAAAATACATCCCAGAGGCCAGAACTCCACAAAGAGTTCATTATTCCTGCGTTTGTATGTGATGTCTTGTGAGGTGTCCTTGGGTGTTAAGAAAGGCGCCATCAAATAAATGTATTATAATCATTATTAAAAAGTGTGGAGCGAAAAGCTGTGAGACACACGCGCTGTATTAATATTGCTCGTATCAAAAGCCTTTAGAGCTCAAACAAAACAAGCCACTTTTCTTCCATTTTCTGCAAAGTGTCCATGTAGTGAGGCCTTGAACCGGTGAGTAAGTCTTCAGAGAGATTAATTCTCTGCTGTGATCCTGTTCTCATTACAGGAGGCAGGGGACTCAAACGCACGTAATAACAAGGCGGACCGCTGTTCCTTTGTACCATGTGGCTATCTAAATGTTCCTAAATAAGATAGATGACGAGGATAAAGCAAATCATAATCGGCACTTTGCACAATGGAACAAAATAGTCTGCGGAGAACAAGGGGACGGACACAGAGAGCTCCTGTTTCCATCGCCGGGAGCAGCACACCTAGTCGAGAGCAATTAAAATGAGAGGATTCAATTTTGTCAAACACCAGGAACCTAAGATAAATCTTGTATCTCATCTGCCAGTGGAGGACACTCCCTCTCTCTCGGCGCCATCATGTTTGTTATAGTTTTTTTGTGGGGGGGTTGCCAACTCTATCAGCTGGCTACTGACAGAGTTGGTTAAACAACTCTCCTTCCCCCCGAAATGACGTTATAATCCCAATCATTTCAGTGCGAGACCCAGGGGTGAGGGAGAGGGGAGAGCCGGGTGAGGCTGCGAAGAAAAGACATTTTTAGACAGAGATGGAGGAGGAGGGGGGGGTTTGAAGCAAGACAGCACGTCGCTGCATGGTTTCCATGTGGGAGCAATCCACTTACTTCAACTGATAAAGATTTAATTAACACAAGACTGCAATTACTCCATAATTAAAGTAATTTGGCCCCTTGTTTGGATGAGTAGGCAAGACGCCACGTGTGCCTGCGTAAGAGCAGACGGGAGAGAGAGGCCATGACGGGTTCAGAGACGTACACGCTCCTCCACCACTTTCGTCGCTTGAATTCAGTGGTTGATTTCCCTCCTCATATGTTCTCGTGAAATATTGGCATCAGTGTCTCTTTAGCCCGTGTTTACTTGCCTTTTTATTTGACAACTCATTTGTTATTCATTGGGAAAGTAATAAGCTGAGTAGGCCCGAGCACAAAGTATCATCAAGAGCCCCATGAAATAGTAAATAGGCCTGATATAATCATAATCCTCTCCAAACTGCACAGCACACAGCTTTGAAATGTGTAATGTTACTGCTGCAACCCCGAAGCAACAGCAGAAAAATAGGAAAAGACAAGATCGGCTCCGACGCCGGTCCCGTGTGAGCAGTTTGACCTCTGGCCTGGACAAAGGAGAAAGTAAAGCAGAATATCTGTGCAGCAAATGATGAAAACAATCCGCACGACTGACCAACGCAGGACAGGAGCAGTGAGGAGGTAACAGCGGCAACCGAACGTGCCACCGTGCACATGGCAGCCCAATTTGCCGGGAGATTAGAAAACTAAATGTTTTGCTCCTGAGTGGTTTGTATGTGCTGTTGCTTTAATTGCCACGAGTGGAAGAAGAGCCCTATCTGCCAGTTACAGATGATGATCTGCGTATAATTTGCCTCAGTTGCATGCTGGGTAATTGAGGTGAATATTGCCGCCCTCACCTTGCCAGGCTGAGGTGTCCTGCTGACAGCTTGGCACTCGGCCCACAGACACCTGTGGCATCTCGCATGTTTGGTCTCAGGGAGGAAAGTAAAGGGATGAACCCTTCAAATGCAGCTTATGGAACTTTGAGAACGTAAAGCTGGGTGACAGTTTAACTGCTGCACATTATATTCCAACGTAATATAATGCGTTGTCAGGGGGGAACTTTGAGAAGGAAATGTCTGTTTTACATTTTAAAGTAAACAGTTTTCAAATATTTTCATGATGCCATTCTTTCCCAACAGTCATTTAGTTTAATGCATAAACATCAGCAGTAACAGAGGAAACACAGCAGGACCACACAGCAACACATTTCTGAAGATACTGTTACATATGATTCTCAAACTATAAGAACAAAGGCTCATGAGACTGTTTCGTGTCCTTGTTTGTTTGCTTATGCTCATGTGCTCATGATAGTTTAAAGCTTTATGTACATTTGTAATGTGGCCTCCGTGTGTATGGTCTGTTTGATCAGGTCTGCTCACAGTTCGTGTAGAAAGTAATGGTATCCAGTAATGGAATCAGTCTAGTCAAGACTGCAACACGGGTCAGTCTGCACGTCTTGACCACTTCTCCTCAGCCACTGATAACAGTGCCATTGAGTTGCATTATGGGATTTTGTGGGAGTTGTCAGGGTATTCAGTTCAGTTCAGTTTTGATTATATCTCTGCCAATGTTTTCACCCCTGCCTAGTTGTTTGTTTGATTGTATAAGCAAGATTAGCGAGATATTGTTTTTTCCTGGGAATAATTGAAGAATGTTGATGAAAAAAAATCAGGCACATTTCGGAACCTGATGTCTATGATAGTGTGACTTTCGATGCAGCTTGATTGAACTTAAGGGGCCTGTTGGGCCTTAGTGAGCTGCCATTCTAGTTCTTTCTGTCTCCTCTGATTCCTCATCTTTGTAGAAGTGCAGCACTAAATTAAAGCAGAAGTTAAAAGTGTATTCAGTGTGTTCACCAATACGCCATCTCTCCCCACTTCACTTCTTCCCTTAACAAACTGTCGGTCCAAATATCATAGCTGTGCCTCTGGTGTGTGCCGTTTTCCCAATGTCCACATTAAACCAGCAACATATGTGGGTTTTTAAGGGGTTGGACAGCGGTTGTGTTTCCTCTACAGCGCTTTGATCGTGCATTGTGGGTCTTGTTTGAAAAACCCTCTGAGGCTGCGAGGAGCCTGAGAACATCATGTGCCGTTCCCTTTCCCTTCAAAAGGAAACATATGGAGGCAAGTGCTATTTATCCAAATATAAACGCAGCTGAAATATGATCCAGTGAAATGAAGTTCTTTGAAAAGTGTTGTTTGTGACTCCTAGAAGTTAATTAGGATGCCAAAGGTGATAATAGAGTTTGGTTGGTATCAATCTAGACAAGCATCAGTGCAGCACATGGATCTTACTTCTCATCCGGGAAGCTGGCTGGAGAAATAAATAAAAAAAATATTGTACCATTGCACTTTATTTGCATAACCCTGCCCTGCTTAAGGCAGGGGAGCCACTGAGCGATCTCGAAATTAGCATGCTGTCACCTTCAGTGTCTTTTCTGTCATTCAGGAAAACAGGCGAGTGTGCCGACACATGAACTCATCTCACATCTACTGCAGAAATGTTAATTAGGAAGCACGGCGTCCCACAGCTCCGTTTCTCTCCACACGCCTAACTGACATGTTATGTATTTAAATCCCTTTCATGTGCCCTTATTATAGAGCAGATGAAGTCACAGGCAAAGTGATGGAAAATGTCATCATCGTCGTTGTCGTGGAAAATGTTCCTTTTTTTTTGCATGCACAGAAAAATAAAACGCTAAAAATTGCTCACAAATGTGCAGTTTTTTTTTTCCTTGGAATGTTTTATGTGCGACGCCTGGTTTTAAAACTAAAATAAATCTAAAGGCAGTATAATTAATTTGGGGGAAAAGAAGCAAAGGCAAAGACATTTGAAATGCTCAAGATTAATGCTCAACTCTAAATATATAGATCCCCCCCCCAGTCCACTAATTGCACATATAGAAGATTTTCAGGCCTGTATGCAGAGGCATGTCAATTTATTTAGTTCAGTTGATCTTCATTCAGATGCATTTACACGTCTTTTTCATAATAAAGAAAAACAAACATCAAACTTCAATTTCTCATCTCTGTGCTCTTGGCTCCTGGATGCCGCAGGCTCTGTAGTTGGTGCCAATATCTCTATTGTTGAGGAAATAGTGCCCTCCTGCGGCTACAGAGGGGAACTACAGCCTGACCAGCACACCAGGGTTTCTCATGCAATCACTTCCTGTGGTAAACATTAAGATAGGGTTGATAAGATTAGAATATGAAATGAAGGACTTAAGAAGAAAAAAAAAAACACTTCAAGAAAACTCTTTCCCTTATCTTAAAAATGTACTGTTTGATGGCACTAATCAACATTCAGAGCCTTTTTGTTGACCAAGATAGCAGAGAATGATGAAACACGTATGTAACTGTGATAAAACGTACGCTGCGCTGTGTGATCGCAGCGGAGACGTCTGCAGTTCAAAGCCAGCGGATGAATAAAAAAAGGAGCAAATTCTCAATAATTGCTTGTACCTTTTGTTTTTTTTTAAAGCAGTGTCTTAGAACGTTAACGTCATGAGGCCTAAAATCAGAGACAACCGACTCACTGGGGCGTGTTTTTAAAAAATATTTTATTCTTTGCAAAAGAGGCATTGGGAGCATCAGTGCGTTTGTATGGCTTGTGTACAGAGTTCCTGTAGGAGACAAAAATCATAGAACAAGCCCTTGGGTGAACTGAGGGCCCCACCCATGTTTACCAAGGAGGAATGTTTGAGGCAGCTACTCTGCAGCTGTTACAGAACGCGGTCTTAAGCAGCGGGCACGGTGTCGGAGCTGAAAGTGTTAGAAAGGAATGCTACTGTACAGCATGTGGCTTAGTTCTCGACCCGGTGCGGCAGTTACATAAAATCTGGAGAAGTCGAGCGATTTGGAAACACTCTGTGGTTTGAGTGAGGCGTAATGCTGCAGATACTTTTTAAGAATGCTTAGTATGTTTCTCTTAGGAAGGAACCAGAAAGGAAAATACTCAACCACTACTGTGGCGATGCTATCTTTTTTTTAGTGACGACTCAGAGCCCTTAATCATGGTGGACTCTGCACCCTTAGCATCTCTTTTATCCATTTCACAACTTTGGGAGAATATTCCAAGGGTAAAATACAAACGTGACGGTCACATCTCATAACTTTAATGCTCACTATTGTATTTGATGAACTAGTGTCAGAATTAATGCTTGCGACTCCACTTGACATATGGGCACAGTCTGCTAAGCTAACACCGCAGAACGTGCAGATTCGTCCCAGATTCTTTAGTTTCAATTCATCTGCTGCTTTGTTTTGGACAACTTGACTCATCCTCACACGACGGAACCTCACCAAGTTTGGCTTTGTGTGCGATAATATCATTATTCCCCATGGAGCTTGGTGCATGCAAGTGAACAGCCTCGACTGTAATCCAGAGCCTGTCAACACTCGGCACAGCAGCAGTTTGGGTTTACATCTTGCATGTGAGGAGAGAAAAACAGCTCCTCCTTATATTTGGTATAATCTCTGAGTGCTGCTGAGACCGTGCCCAGGTTTGCGAGCGTAGAAATCATTGGATCAGGCCCAGCGTGGGATAAAGCTAACAACAGTGCAGACTGAATACAGTACGTGTGTATGTGTGTGTGTGTGTGTGTGTGTGTGTGTGTGTGTGTGTGTGTGTGTGTGTGTGTGTGTGTGTGTGTGTGTGTGTGTGTGTGTGTGTGTGTGTGTGTGTGTAGGGTAGGGCGCAGCAAGCTAGCCGGCTTGCAAGCAGGCGTGGTTACGTCATGTGCTTGTACAGTTCCAATAGGCATTACCTGTACCTTTAACAGCACAGATAATGAGTAAGCGGGTTGTATATGTGAAGCACCACCAGTGAGGAGAGTCAATGTGTATGTGTACATTCATTGTCAGACCCTGCGGAGCTTGGTTTTAATTCCTGTGTTCTCTCTTTTGGGAGGTGGGCGAGATCACAGCGAGGGGGGATAAGGGAGGGGGGGCAGTGGGATTGGGTGGAGATGATGCAGGGCGATGCAAACCAAAAGGCCCGTGGGCACCCACACAGTCCAACACGCGCACACACTCACACATGCACGCACACACTCGGAACATTCTTGCACACACTATTTATGCAGGAGAAAAATATATTAACATTTGCATTAGGAAACAGTACAAGGGCCTCAGTGTAGTAAAATACCTCTTCTGTCAGATAAAAATGTGGAGGAGAATCCACGTGGGTTGTCATTCTATTTTGTCTTCTGTATGAAAAATGACTTCTTTCTTTGCCTTCAATAAAATATCTTTTCTCACTTATGAAAAAATATCCCCAACGTTAAATGACAAATACCCCCCCTCTCAAAGTTTGTTGAGTAAATGGAAGCCACCTCTGGAGTTACATGGTTTGGATCAGGGGTTAAGGCTGAGAGGTCAATGGGGAGCAATTAACTAGTCATCCATTAGAATTAGACCCCAAACTTCTCCTGGTGTTTCTCCCAGCCAACAGTCCAGCTGTCTGGCTTTGTAAAAACTTTGTCTCAGACCCTTCAGGAACTAGACTATAAATCCTTCCTTCCCCAACTACCCCTGCTCGCTATTATCTGGTTGAGTCTGATTCATGAGTAAAAACGATTCATTCCTTCTACAACCTTAATCCTACTGCCCTCTGATGGAAAACCAGCAGGCATTGTAGTTTAAACAGCCCAGTGCTGGAGCCGTATTTAAAGCGGTTGGTTGGCAGGACAGCTGAAAACAGTATTTCAGTCTGGCAGAGCCAGGGATCTGTGGTCCAATGTGCTCCACATCTCTGTATCCCACAGTGGCCATCCAAACAGCCCCAAGAGGCCCTGAACAATGTGTAATGGCTCTCTGTTGTGCAGAATCCACAGTATATGACCAGAGGTTTAGAAGACTTACTCCTACCCACAGCTGGTTTACATGAACAAAAGAAAGCACAAAATAATCTGAACAGTTTCACAGCATGTTGGCATTCCCATCTAATCTCTTCTGCCAGAGCAGGACCCTTCCGCTCAGTCCACAGGGCCCTGGAAGATTAGCTTGAGACAGCCCTGACTAAGGTTGAGCTGTGTGGCACAGAAGGGGCAGGCGGCGTGGAAAGCGTGGGTGCCGTGAGGCAGAGGGATCTCCGCCCAGTACTTGACGGACTTCTCTGAACACACGTGTCCACATGGTACGAAGGCATGCGTGGGGGCACCTGTGTCCACGTAGAAGGCCGCTTCGCAGCCCAGCCACAGTGGTACATACGGCCCCACCATCCGGCACATGGGACACTCCCGCTGGGTGCTGGCCTCGTGCTCTGAACGGTGGCCCCAGTTGTGGTAACCGTGCACGTGGCCACACGTCAAATACACCCAAGGCTGCTTGTCCTCCAGGGAGGAAAGGGCACGGCTGCGCTGCATGCTGGGGAAGGCGAGTGTGTTGAGGCCTACGGGACACTGGGGCCGCGCTGCGTTGATCTCCTGCCTGAGAGCCTCCAGGTGTTTTTGGGTGGGAGTGTGGAAGAGGCCTTCTGCTGTACGCCACAGCAAAGTAGCTCCACATAGATCCACCAGGGAGCCGTCCTGCAGTATATTACTCTCAATCTCCACCTGCAGAGGGTGATGTAGCAGACACAAGTTATTAACAGTATACATGTTTAATACTCTGTGATGCTTCGGATATGTCACAGTGACATTTAAAGCTGCTGTACATGTCCAGGGTTTGTTTGAAGACACTGACCAGTTTGCCGGGGGTCTGTGCTGAGCGGGTCTCTCTCAGTGTGTAAACGTCCCCACAAACAGAGATCTCTCTCCATACGCCGGGTTTGGACTCTTCTGTGAATCCACCCCTGGGGTGCATTACCAGCACGCCATTGGTTGTTAGGCCGTCCATGTGACCATCAGGGTTTTTCCATTTAGCAGCTTTCTCCTGTAGGGGACACAGAGAGCACAGATGATGCAGACTGATGCATGCTGTGTGGAATTCCACTTCTTTGCATTACAATAATAATACATTTTATTTATAGGCGCCTTTCAGAGCACTCAAGGTCACCTTACACGGCAGAGATAAAAACATAACAACAAAAAAACAACGTATCAAAAACATAAACAAAATGCTACCAATAAAGAGAAAGTACATTTGTTTCTGTGCTTACAAATATAGACTGCAAGGGAGATAAAGATTCTGGACATCTACCATCATACACTAACTAGTAATTACCCCAAGGAAGATGTTTTTGGAGGAGTCGAACCCGGCTGCATAGATGCGGGCAGTGAAGGGAGGGAGGCGCTCACAGACGACCCGGCAGGCGAAGCGGGAGATGGTGCTCTGTGTGATGGGAGTCTCCTCTCCCTCCTGGCCTCCTGCTACTGTGTCAGTCACCACAAAGTCTATGGGACTCTCTGTGGAACGCCCAATCTAAAAACACAATAAGGAATCAATATCATATCATATCATATTGTTGTGCAGTTTCTTGTGATCTCTTGTCGATACACTGGCATGAACATGGACGCTGGCGGTGGTTTCTTTTTAATTCCCTGCAGACGATTGAACTCTGAACTCTTCTGTTTCCTGGCTGCTCAGCCTTTTTGACACTTTGTGGCAGTTTGACATCACGTTGCCTTGTGCGTGCGGGTGTAATAAAAAATGCTGAGACACGATACACTGGGACACAAAGTTCTGTACAGCAGCATGTTGTTATATCACTACATCTCAGAGGGGAAAACCAGTTTCTATTCCCGCCCCCCCTCAAAAAAGAATATTTCAGGCTCATTTTATACAGACCACAGAGTTCAACACTGAAAACATGTCCAAAAAATCCAGAAGCTGAACAAACAGAGGTAAAAATAAACATTTCCCCTTTTTGCTTCCTTACTTTTTAAAATCTCAAATTATGCTGAAGTCTTTTTTGAAAGGCTACCATTCTCTGCCGTGTCTTTATTTCCAATTATTCAGTGTTTAAAAGACAGAGAATAAATACAAGCCTGAATGTGAAGCATGTGTCTTCAGTGCTAACCTCCCCCTGTTGTCATCATCTCCTTGCTGTACATTCAGATTAATGCTACAGACAGAACAGCTGAGTATACACACACACTAGACACACACTCTCCTTTTGTAGATGACTAGGTTCAAGAGGGGGAAAGATCATAATATGTGCAATAAAACAAATGTAGAGGATCCTAAACAATCCTTACATACAAAAGTGCCATTGAACTGGCTTTTTAACTGTATTTTGCTTAATATTTAAGGATTTTTTGATATTTTATGCCTTCATTAGAAAGGAATCATGAAAACACAACGGCAATGCAGCGAAACAAAGAAGGTCTAACCAGGGTCTCGCTGCTCAGTGCCCATGTGGTGTCATACCCCCGACTCATTTACTGTAGCTACAGGTCACAACTCAATGAACTGTTTTTTACCTGAAACATGTCTGTGTCTTTATCATGGCAGTACTCCACCACTACCGTCTGGTTCCTGGACAGTGTGTAGGAGATGCTGTGTTGGCCTTTACAGTTCACAGCCTGAAATAAAAGTAAATGAACAACTCATTATACACATTAAACACATCCAATGCATTTTATCTTGATGACATAAGTATACGCACATCGCCTGTTTTTTATCTGTGTCAGAGAAGTCTGTGTGATGTCTTGGTCTGTGGCTTTAACACCAGATGTGACTGTTCCACAGGTTCAAAAACAGGAACTATTCTATGCAATCATTGTATCATTGCTGAAGTTAATAAAAAGAACAGGGGAAAACCCAGCCCAGCTATTTAAAGTGCATGGCTTTCAATCTATAATTCAACAACAGCTGGTTGTTGACTCATCAAAAAAATCCCAGGATTATATATATTATATTAATACTACCTATTATATTATTATTACCTAAACCCCTGTGGCAGGAATTTTTTGGAAGAGGGACAAAGAAGAGCGTGTGAAGTCACACTCCCATGACAGTGACCATAAACTGCCCAGCACTGTACCTCAGTTAACACACGCTCGTCTGGAAGTGGTGGTTAAAGCCACTCAGGCCCAGCTCCCATCTACCTCATGCCACTATCATCCCACTCTAATCTTCAAATTCCATTTTCAACCCCCATCTCTGTCTCTTTGTCACGTGCAGGAGGGAAACAGAGAGAGAGAGAGAGAGAGAGAAAAAGTGGGTCATCAGCACTGCCACTCTCTGCTGTAACATCACAGACAGACGGGGACAAATGTCGTCATCACATGCAGCCTCGGCTCGTCCGCACAGTTACAAACAAGTGTTGCTGCACCTGTTTCAACAGCTAAAAGAAGTTCATACGCGCTCTAAACGGAAAGATATATTTGTATAAACACCACGCCTCCAAAATGTCACGCACCTCCTCCCTGAGCTGAAGGAGTAAAAATAAAAACACAACCATGTGCCCAACCAACCCCCTCAAAACAAAGCCAACGCAAACAAATCGCACGCACAAATGGTAGTAATTCAGAGTAGGGGAGATGAGAAACCAGAGGCAGAGGTTGAAAAGGGGAGCTGGCAGTGGCATCATGGGAGCTCCTGGTTATCTGTCATGAACACCAGAGTGTGCAGGGACACGTGAGCTTTCCCTCTCTGCATCTCAGCCGCAGAGTGTTTATATGTACGAGGCCGCTGCACGGTAAAGGAACAGGAGTAGGTAAAGGAGACGGCTATAGAATATAATATAAAAAGATGGCTATGCTCAAATCAAGCAGACCACGCTGCTGGTCTCTTAAGGAATGGCTATTTTAGACCATGTGCGCAGCTGGGAGTGGAGGGCCAGCCTATTGCAAAAACTTCCTCCTCAGTTCACCCTCTAATCCCAGGCCTGGCAGCAGTGTGACCAAGAGGAACTCTGGTAAAAAGGGGAAGGAAGGTAACAGCAGTTTCCATCTCTGAAACAATCTGTGACTAACAGTGTAAATAGAATACTTTGCTCTTGAGCTAGGCAGCAATAAACTTATTTTTAAAGTAGCAGGGACAAACACAAAAGAAACAACACACGGTTACTGATTAAAACTCCTCAGTCACAAGTAGAAACCTCTAAGCAGAATTTAGGAGTCAAGTTCCTCAAGGTGAGAGTAACCCGAACCTGGGGGCCCTCGGCCAGCAAGCCTAACTCTCAACAAATGTTTGAAATATTGGCCCCACAGAGGTGCAGAGGTAAGCAGGTCCTCCAGCTTGTTTAGCAGTTTTGCTTGGGAACCAAAGGCAGGAATGCAGGAGAGGCAGACATGTTATACTGGATGGGGCAGTTTCTGGCAGGCACTTTGGCACAAAGAAAAAAAGAAACTCTGAGGCCCAGCTAGGAACTGCCCTTATTGTACTGGAAATGTCAACATTAAGGTCTGCCAACAATAACGTAAAGGGGCTTACTGCATGTTCCATAAGCTACTGAAATAATTCAAAAGAAAACACGCCGCTGCTCTGAAAGAGTCTTGTGTTTTTCCAAGATCGAAAATCAGCTGAGTTCAATAAAAATATGAAAGTACCAAAGTGCATTACTCATCACTCTGTTGAGGTTATTATTTTGTCTAAAATAAACATTAAAAAGTCAAACTGAAATGTGTAACTTCTCTCTGAAAATCTCTTCATTAAATCCCTGATTCATCTCATGATCTATTTTGTACCTTACTGGCCTGGGGTGTGTTGAGGATGTGCACAGTGCTCGGCTTAACACCGTTGGCTTTGGTCCTCCTGTATAGCGCAAATCTGCTTTTCCGTCGACCCCGATCTCCATTGGGCAGAGAGCCATTGTACCTGTTACAGAGGGGGGGTAGGGTGAAGGGAAAGCACAACAAATTCAGTTAGTTTTTATCCCCAAAGAAAATGTTTAAACAGTTTTTGTAGCTCAGAAAAAAGGTGTGTCTAATGAGATTTACAGGCAAAGTTCTTGTGATCATGTAACCAGTAAACACAGAGAATTAGAAACATTTGTGCATTTTGAAAAGGAGCTTTGCCGCGCATTACATCACTGGCAATCTAATGCACCCTATTAGCAATTTAAGCATTACCTTGGATAATGTCTCTTGTTACATAATGCACTCTGGTGCTTGTAATTTCAGCGAGCTAGCCCTGTGTAAACGGCAGCTGTTCTTTTTTCGCTCCGTGTCCCGGCCAGGCAGGAACAGGTTTTTAAGATGCACATCAGGTCTGCTATCACATCACGTGTCTGGGTGGAGAACTGGCTCAACACATTCTCTCAAAGCTGAATTTTATACACACATACAGAAAGCTCTAAGATCTCAACTGCAAAGCCTCAGCACAAGCGGAGAGGCATCAAAGAGACAACTCTATTTTCACTTCTCAATACTAGTTTCTGGTTTTGCCTTTTCAGTCTGCTGCGAGGCCTCTACCCTCGGATGCTCCTTGTGAATGAAGGAGCCCCTTCCGGTAGCACTGGTCCTCTTCCCATCCACCGGCTGGTTCCTACAGCTGGGACACCCCATGCTCTACTTCCATCCAACACACAGACCTTCTGTCACACACTCACATGTTACCACAGTGTGCTGAACAGACACTATACACAACGGAAATAACTGTTTTGAAAGCTTTGAGTTTGCTAGGCAGCGCATTTCATAAAGGGAATTACCAACCCCCCCTCGACAAAATCTGGTATTTCAACACTTCGATTGCTACACAAATGCTACAGTAGTAAACAAAGCCTCCTTCTGCTGCTCCCCACTTCCCTCCCAAGCAAGTCCACCTGTCCCATGTCTACACACGGCTGGTCAGGCATGAAAACACATGGTCCCAGTCTGAACAGTACAAAGCTGGCCTGTAGGACAAGTCACCCACAGAGAGCTGGGGAGGCAGATGATTCTGTGGACAGAACTCCAAATAATACATGGACAGCAGGAGACAAATAACAATATGATAGTGGAAAGAAAACCGTTTCATTGTTTTAAAAGGTTTAAATCATCACCCATATCCCTCTCTTTAGGTTGTACTTCTAATTTTGATGACAATGATTTTAACATAACATGGAGCACACCAAGATTAAAGTAAAAATTTCATGGGGCCTTTACACATACTGACAACCAGTTCCATCCAACCCATCCTGGAAACTCTCCTCCTAAATACAGATTCTAACTGCAGACAGAATAAAACATGGCTCCAATGGCACACATGCTCTCTATTATTCATCATTGCATTCAGGAACAATGCTCTGTCATCCAGGAAACGCTTCTGTCCTATTAGGTAGGACAGGCTCTATAAAGCTGTGCTCAAAACAATTGTGATCGCTTTACCTTTTGACCTGTGCCAGACAGACAGTGGATTTACCTTCCAATAATTTAGAAGCAGGGATTAGAGGACTCTGGCGTATCACCTTCACTCCAGGGTTGCACTAAGGAGCCAACAGCACCTCCTACCTCTTATACTAACATGAAAGGCCAGTGTTTGCAGAATGAGGAGGAGATATGAAGAGTTGCTGGAACACTATTAGCATAACACGGAGGCGGGGTGGACTTAGAGGGTCACAAAAGATGGCCTAGGAGTGGAGACAAAGACTATGGGCTTGTGTTTTAGATGAGGTCAATCCAAACTTATCAAATACATCTTCAGTACATGGGAGGCAGCCAGATGGCAGCATGAGTAAGAAGAGCATCAGTCAACTGACTCAGATTCAAGCTGCCATGGCCTCGAGTATCCGTCTGACTGGTCTGACCTTGCACATGACACACGGACACCACACCCGCTCCATCTACACTCTGACCTTGAGTTGAGGAAGGCAATAGGATAACGCTTCTCCCTGGACGAATGAAAGAGGCATCACAGCTCACAAAATCAGCACCAGTTTGTACCAAAGATTCCCTGAAGTTGATTTGTCCACTTCCCTTATAGAGCGTTTTCTTAAGGGAGACGGTTCAATCAATAGACCCAGTCTCTTGGCCACAATGGACAGAGAAAACTGAGGAGAGGCAAAGGCTGGATCCTGATCAATCCATCCTTTCATTTCCAGGATACCCACACAGCACCAGCCCCACCTCCTCTCACGGACCAGCACCAAACCAATCCACCCGGGCAGAGATGGGGGGCAGCCATGCAAGTAATAAGAGCCACCTCGGTCATGGCAACAAACCGCTGAGGGAACTGCTGCTCAAACAAGCTTTGTTCCAAGCTGTTAGCTATCTTGTCTACCATCGGGTTTATCAAAAGGATGTGATGACATGGCAGTGATTATACACCCATCACATCTGATTCAAATATGTGCCTGTATGTCAAGAGGGAACACAAAAGCATCCGCTTTGAACGCACCACATGTTCAACCCGTGGTAATAAGCAGTCAGCACTTTTGTCCCTTGTAATAAGCAGTATGGCTGCGAGTGTATGGGTGGAGGGCGAAGGACAAAACCACAACCTCTACCATGCTCGGTATATAATCTTCATAGGCATCTCATGACAAATGCTTTCATCAAACACTACATAAATGTGACTGAAACCAGCACAGACACCTAAAATAATGACGTTGAAGTTGTGATAACTTTCAAAGCAGTTTCGGTTGTGGAAAAACTCCAATCACTGATGACACAGCAGGTGTTTTCCATTATCTGTTGCAGCCGCTGCCCTTGACAGTTTATCAATACAAACATGATTGTTTACAATGATAACTGGCTGCAGTTTTTTTCCAGAACACATACAGAAAACCACAGTGCAGTGGGTTTGACGTAGTTCTGACATAAACAAAGAAAACGCCTCGCCAGTGTTTACTCTGTGGCAGGATGAGACATGTAGAGTCTATAGCTGCCATGGTTTGTTGTTGCACTTCAACAAATAATAATGGCAATTGTTGGACACCTTGTAATTCCAGTGAGACGTACACATGGTTTTATTGTAGAAAAGCTTCATATAAACTTATATAAACAAAGACAAATTAAGCCATAGCACAGTACTTGCATTGTGTCGAGACTGTACTGTGCCCCCAATAACATGGTCAGATTACTTGCATCTATCCAATGACGGTAAAAGTAAACAAAACTTGACCAGGCATCTGACGAGAACTTTCAGTACCCAACAATACATTTGAAACAAATAGTAAGTTGACAGCAAATTAAACAGTCATTACAGTCAATGTGAGCAATTGTTTGTCTTTTTTCTTGGTGGAAAAATGCCTTTCAGTCATTGGTTCCAACTTCTCAGCTGTTGGGGGATTTCTGCTTCTGTGCTTTACTGTAAAGGGAATATCTTTGGGTTTTTGACTGTTGCACTAAACAAGCAGTTTGACAAAAAGTACAGACAGACATGTAGAGATTATAAATAACGACAGTGCATAGATGCTCATTGTATTCACTACCTTAGAGAAATGGCACTTTGTCTTTAAAAAAACGTCTAAAGTCAATGAGAGTTTGGGATCTCTGATGAAGGGCAGAATGACAATGTAGACTGGAGACAATACAAATTAGTCTCTACCTCAGTATCTTAAGTGCTGCCCATAGATGCACTGTATGAAGGTGTGTGTGAATGGCAAACTGTAAAGTACTGTAAAGCGTTTTGAGTGGCCATCAAGACTAGAAAAGCGCCATATAAATACAGCCCATTTACCTTACCATCTATACTGTGGTATAGATATTATTTAGTATAAGGCCCTTGTGGGCAATATTGTAAATACTGATCAGTGTTATCTGGCAATATTTGAACAGATTTTCAAAGCAAATGTGATTGAGTACATGGATTTTGGAAGTGAAAGAGATATATGATTAATACTTTAATCCACAAACACTTTCCAACATACATACATACGATATATATATATACAGTTTAAGGTGATTTATCTATATCACCCACTCATGGGTTGGTACTGTAAAAACCTGGTAACAGTTAAGGTCCCCTACTTGACCATGTGACCAGCAGCCTGAGAGGATGTAAAGAAAACAACTTCTGTATCGAGCCCAGCAAAACATGTGACCTCAAACTATTGAATGCAGCTATAATCAATCAGTCAGATGTGGCCTTTCAGGAAACAAAACAAACAATGACCAGGGGGAACAGTCTGTTGTTCAGATGTAAAGTTTCATTTGTGGTCTGAGCCACAAATGTGTGTTTTAAAGAAAAGGGAAGAACAGTAGGGGCTGGGGGAAGGGGCCATTAGCACTTCCGAATTCCTTCAACCCCTACGAATCCAACTTTATGGTGGGAAGTAGCGAGGGAGCCCGGTGTTGGGGCTGCTGACTGTGAGATTTCGTTTCACCTGACTCGCTAAAAAAAAAAGTTGCTCTGGACGCGTCTATTCACTGGAAACGTTCACGAGTAAGCGACCTGTGACTGACTAATTCCCGGTTGTGAGGCAGTGAAACGTCGCCTGGCCTGAAAGGGGAAAAACGTACACAGTCGTGATTGTGCACGTGTCCGGTTTGAGGAGTTAACGTGAGCGAATGAATGTCTCCGGCGGGACTTTACGTGTTATTTCACGCAGCTTTTGAGTTTGAAAAAAGAAATCGTTGGCGGATTTGGTCGAAGTCACGCAAATTCGCACTTCTTCAGAACGGACGAGTGGCGCAGCTAAGTTAGCTCGGCGAGAAACTCCCTCAAGTTAAACACTCGCTTTCACCTCCACCTGTAAAAGTGTCGTAGCAGCAAACAAATGAAAATACACATTAAAAAGGAAAGACCCGGACGCGACTCACCCCAGCACCACCAGCTCCCCGTACTTCACCGGGTCTTTGGACGGGGCGCAGTGCTCCTCTTGGCTCGACGAAAACATGAGGCTCTCCTCCGCGGTACGTCCTCTCCACACGGCGATAACAGCAGCGGCTCAGGAGTCACCAGGAGTTCCCTTCAAGTGCGACACGACACGGGCTCATCTCAGGTCGTACGTCCCAGCGGCGCGCGGCTGTGGAGTCTCTCCCGGGTTCTGGGGGCTAACTGCGCGGAAAGTTCGTCACCGTGACATCGCAAAACGTAACTTAGTTGGCGGTTGAATCGGAACTGAAGCGCGTACGAAAACAGCGAAGAGCAGGGCCGGGACGTACCATTCTCTTCTTTCCCCACTTTGTGTAGGGGGGGCGGACTCCGCAGAAACTCTCACCTCGAACTTTTATCCGGACAAAAATATGTTGGATATAATCTTTTGAGTTTCATCGTTACAACAATAACCTTATATTACATTGAATCAACTCCTAAGTAAACGAAATTGTCGACCTTGGAGTACACCTCCGTCCTCGCACCACCTCACATGGTCACATGGTTCGCCCCTTGTGTTATGTAAACAAAGGGTACAATCTGGGGATTCTTAAAGGGATCATGAGTTTCCTGAATGTTTGCATCGCTCCCTGTTTCCTAAAACATTGAAGAAAAAGGGTTTTATACACACCCTCCCCAGAGTATACTCATCAAAGGGCAAACTTCCATCTCAGCAAATAGTTTTCAGAATCCCATCATTTCTATCAGATGTGACCCCTCTGTATGAAGCCACACAGGCCTCAGGGAGCAGGAGCAAGAGTCACATGGTGAAAACGATGATCCCCTGGAACATATAGAGATAATTTAGCTGTTGGTGCCTCCCCAGGACCCTTTCAGGGGCTTTATTTGATTATGATTCTGCTGCAGTTGGCTAATGCGTGTGATTGATTACGCAACCTCGGTAAGTTTTATTTCCACATTTGCATTGCTCATTTTGAAGGATGTCACGCTGGTGTCCCGCTTCTTGTTCTCATCTTTTCTTTTGGATAAAGTCGGTTTCATGCCCACAGGCGTATGCTTGTATTTTATTCCCTGTAAAATCTCGTTGTTCAAGTTGATGCCTGTTCATGTGAGAAAATGCAATAAGGTCCAATAGAAACCTCAAAACCCAGTAATTACTTAACTGCCCACTGAAATCTTTTCTTCTGTGAAGGACCCACAGATTTTTATATTGCGACCAAATGCCTACACCTCAAGTGAGGACTTCAACGACCTCTCAACCTCCAGGATCCCACATGTCCAGTTGTTGTCACGCCTTTCTGATGAATGTGCCACTTCTCCACTCTGGCCTGGCAATCTCATCAACACTTTACGGCCCCTGTCTTGTTTTCACAGGAATCTACATGGCTGGAGGTGCCCTCGCTGCTACTGGCCCCCCTAGGCCTCTGCAATTATGGCCCCCTGTTTGAACTGGTGTTCAGTTTCAAAGTGCAATAAGACCTGACATAAAAACAAAAGGCAGTAGGGTGTCACCGGGGGCCTGTGGATCTACTCACCTCTCTACTCTCTACACTGCAACTTAAACTCTGCACTGCAGCAAGATACAACCGATGTATTTTAAAATTTGTAACCAATACAACTTGGATTAATCCGTGGCATTTGTTGGTTCTGTTCATAGCTGCACATACTTGTCCATTAATAGTACAAAGGAGTGAACTCCAGCGTCTTCAGCAGTTGTGTACATGGATCAAGCAGCATTAGGGCCTTTAACTACAGGCCTGGGGGGCCGGCCTTAAAGCTGTGGGTATAATGAATGTTTACTGCTCTTTTGTGTCACTGTCTCTTTCCGCTTTGCTTTCATCCACTGGGTATTGTCTGTGTGAAAGAGCACTACAGTCTTTTCTGTGTCTGTTTGTCTCGCCCTCCTGTATGCACGCGCACACACACACACACACACACACACAGACACACACACAGTATAGTTGGGGGGTGGGGATCAAAGACTCTCTAGCACATACCACACTGATGGAGAGCAGATGCAGGGAGTGGGCTGCTTTGCTGAAGTTGCGCTGGCCCAGTGTCAAGTTAAGTCAAGTCAGTTTTATTTATAAAGTGCCAAATCACAACAGAGGTTATCTCAGGGCACTTAGCACATATTGAAGGTCTAGACCGGACTCTTTATATTATTATTCACAAAGACTCAACAGTTCCTAACATGAGCGAGCACGTGGCGACAGTGGGGAAGGAACCTCGAGCAGAACCGGGCTCAGGGCGGGCGGCCATCTGCCTCGACTGGTTGGTTTAGAGACAGATAGAGAAGGAGGTAAGGGAATATGGCCCCATGCAACGTCTATATAGAGATGTTAAGTAACAGTCATGGTTATGGTCTTGCTCGTGGCAACAGTGTAAGTGCCAGTCTATGTTTGTTGTGTTATCAGGCGAGAAGCATGCAGAGCACACGCTTCCTGCAACAAGATAAACAGCACAGCAACAGTGGGAGCAATGGTGACGTCAGAAAGACAAAGCCCCTATTAATTTCCTCGCTGCTCTTTTCGCAGACGTGAACACATCAGACTTTCGATGGAAGTCATGAGACTGTCTCCAAGTGTATGACAAAGTGTAACCTCATGCATGAGGTTTTGAGATCATCATGCGGTGGATTCGTTGCCAACAGCATGTTAATTATACTCCGAGGGATCACATTTAAACTCATGATCGTATATTATGGCTCAGACACTTTACAGGGCGGACCGTGCACTTACAGAAAGGCACAGAACAGCCTCCTGGGACCCAGTTGGTGACAAATATGCCGAAGATGCAGTGCCACCTGTTTCGTCGCGAGGTTTCCATGAAGGCAAAAGCTGAATCTCCAATCAGCTGACTGTAGCATGACAGTGTGGGAGAATGTGAGGAATGTGCTGATCCCATGTTGCTCGCGCCCCTGACCTGACCCCCCCCATCCTCCTCCTCCTCCCATTCCCCTCCAGCCAGCACAACAGCCCTGTTGTTTTAAAGGCCTTTTAACATGCAAAAGATGAGAGCAGGAGTTTTCTGTCCAGAGACACAAAGTCAAGGCAGTTCAAGTGGCACAGAACCAGTATTTCTCCTTTCAGCAAAATGGAAAGCTGCTAGTAGAAAAGATAAAAACACAGCACAAACATTACATTACATATCGTTTAGTTGATGCTTTTATCCAAAGCAATTTACAATACGTGCACTCAACCATGAGGGTACAAACCCAGAACATCAAGAATCAGAATCATGTGAGTACATTAGCTTCAAAAAGGCCAAACTGGTAACCAGTGAAGGGAGCGGAGGACCGGTGTAGTGTGAGTGAACGTAGGTAGGTTGAAGACCAGTCGAGAGGCTGCATTCTGGATGAGCTGCAGAGGTCGGATAGCAGCAGTGGTGTAAAGTAACGGAGTAAAAGTACTCTGTTACAGTACTTAAGTCGTTTTTGGGAGGATCTTGACTTTCCTTTAGTATTTATATTCATCAGGACTTCCACTATACTCCACTACATTTGAAAGAAAAAATGTATACTTTTACTCCGTTACATCGACATTGGACACCTCGTTACTCATTACTCGTTACAAATTATAATCTGAATATAAATCCAATACTATTTGAACCTCAGCATCTGGGGTTCAAAATTTGTAAAATTATACAGTATATGTATATTTTTGTTATATTTTTTCAGTCACCTGAAATAAAGCTTGGAGAGAACAATTTTTCAGTTTGTGTGTAGGCCTACTATGAAAAGCACTTAGTTTTAATTGTGGTACTTGTACTTTTACTTTTGATACTTAAGTACATTTCAAAACCACATACTTTTGATACTTAAGTACATTTAATATGAGCTACCTTAAGACTTTGACTCAAGTCATTTTCTTACGGGTGACTTAAACTTTTACTTGAGTCACTTTCAGGTAAGATATTTGTACTTTTACTCAAGTATGGCTTTCAAGTACTTTATAAACCACTGGATAGCAGTAGCAGGTAGACCTGCCAGGAGGGAGTGGCAGTAGCATGAGATGACAAGAGCCTGGACTAGAACCTGTGCCGCATTATGAGTGAGAAGTGGAAGTATCCTCCTGATGTTAAGCAGCATGTATCTACATGATCGGGGTGTTGCAGCAACGTTGGCGGTGAGTTGACTGTCACACCCAGGTTCCTAGCCGTCTGGGTGGGGTCTACCACAGAGCTGGCCATGGAAGGAAAAGTAGCTGGGTCTTGTCAAGGTTGATTTTCAAGTGGGTGAGATGTCAGTCAGAAAAGCAGATATTATATATATATATATATATATATATATATATATATATTTTTTTTTTCCCCCCACAATAGTTTTCCAAAATGACAACCAAGGCAGAAGTTCTCCTTGATAAACTTTGGATTATTTCAGCCTCTAGTTTCCCCCTCCTTTTCCATGACATCTTATTGATGGGAAATAATTTTAAAAACCTCATGCAGGAGCTGAGAAAATAAACAGTCCAGGGTGATTATACAGCATGTTACCATCACGAGAAACTGGTCACACCCCAAATCCTCTGTAATTGAGGCTTGCAGAGCGTAAGCTTCTCTGCCGTCATACGCTACTGCATGAGGAACACGTACAAGGAAGTCAGATGAATGTTTTTTTCCAGGCAGAATATACCTCCCAGCAAAATCTACATGAACAGATGCTTTGTCATTTCCCTTTGCACTGTCACGAATGAATCACATCAGTCTGGAATTTCTACTGAGGCTCAGTGCTGCCCCACAGTGGAACAGAGAAAGAAGTGCAGTGGAGGAAAAAGAATCAACACAAGGTCCTGGACAGATTTATCAAGCATCCCTTTTTATTAACATCACCAGTTACAAAAAGAACAAAAACTTCAGTGTTAATGAACTTAGCAATAATATAGCGAGTGTTGATTACAGATGATATGGGACACTTATTCCTAGAGTATTTGCAGTAGGATTTAAAAACCTCTACACTGCTGACCTGGACCTTCCCCCCCAGCCAGGGTCCCAGACTTCTGTCTCTCTGGAGCTGCAGTACAGATCTGACTACAGTTTGTCAATCATCTCCATGGTTACAGTCACCTAGTGACCCATCTGATATGCTGAGACCCCAACTGATCTCCCTCTCCCACCCAATACTGAGCCATGGTATGCATGGAGCTATGAATTAATGAATGCACGAAGATGCACAGGTCTTGACAGTTTTTCTCATCAGGAGACAAACAGATCGACAACAGTGTGTTTCAGCAGGCCCTAATGGTACATTTAAACAAGACATATCTTTAAGTTAAGGAAAAAAAGGACTGAAAACCCAAGTTGGAAATTTGTATCACTGCCCTCCAAACAACAAAAACTACTGCAGGATTCAAAAAAGATTTCATTGAAAAATACAGATTTTAAAGAGGAATGCCACGCTGTTTAAATTATGCTGGATGTGGTTTTAAGTTTAGAATAAAAATTAACCGGCTGTGATGCTGAAGAAGAGGAATGTGGTGGGAGTGGAGTAGTGTGTGTTTTGGTACAGTGTTTGGAATTAACAGTATCATCTGCCTGCTGCCTTATGGCGAACAGTGAGTCTGGGAGTTGTTGGCCAGCGCCTCAGCCACAGTCAGTTGGCGGCTGCATACAGTGCCGGTGAGGTGTCGGAGGTTGGGAGAGGGGAGGTGGCTGGATGTGACGGTATGGTGTAATGGTGGTAAGTGATGAGACCAAAGGTCATAGGTGGTCTCTGTGGTGCAGGGTGGCTGCATGGGCGTCGATCCTCCTCTCACTATACCTTGGGCAGATCTTTGTCAGCCACCTGGAACAAATCACATGTACAATGTTGAGACTTCATTGAATTGCTGTGTGTTATAAGTAAAGATACAAGACTTTGATACTGTAATGTTGGTTTATTGTGCGATGTGAGACGGCGTAGGCTTTACCCCTTCCTGTCCCTTGGCGAGTTGCCGGCTGACGCCTTGTAGCAACTGCTGTAGCTCTCGGACTGTCTGGTTCAGACCTGCAGCCATTTTCTCCTTTCTGTCGATCGCCTCCTGTCAGAAACAGCACAGAAGGTTAAGAGCTCAGTGCAACCACCTACATGCGAATAACACAAACCACCAACTGCTACACAACCCAAACTGCCTGGGTCTCTCACCCCCTGTGATGACGGACTGCTATTCTCAATCAGGCCATCCGCATTGTCCGTCACATTTGAGAGCTCCCCCTGAATCAGATCAAGAGACTGCTGGGCCTGTGCAAAGAACCAGAACGTTACACTTGTTAACGATGTGACCGGAAGTTGCAAACACATCAGAAGTGTAATAAAATATAAATAAACCTTCTTACCTTATGCAAATCACCAGCCACCTTTTGCCTCTCGGTCTCTTCCCCCTCCAGTTTGGACAGAGTCTCAGTGAGCTGGGTTTTCAGCTGGAATTAAAACCGACACTTATCACATCATTGCATGTAAATATATTCAAAACCTTTAGCCAACACAGGGTACATCTTATATTAAAGTGCTCGAATATTTGCACAGATTCAATCTTGTCCTACTTCAGCCACAATCAAACCAAAAGTAGCACAGTGTGAAAGGGTGCGTCAGTGTGGACGTGTTGCTTCAGGTATTGGTGAGAAAATGAGTCACGTTCAAGAAAGTCCAGTTTAGCGTAACACATTCCTATTTTAGACTTATCATACACCCACTGCACAGGTGATACTTGTAAACAAGATGTAGCAAGTCTGGAAAGTTGTCGCAGCTGCTTTAATTTTTTCCTCCACCAAGGAGTGTGAAATTTGGTGCCGTTAAAAATAAAAATGTGGATCTAGTGAACTTAAATGTAGTTTCATAAGTCATCACTGAATTTACAAAGTAACCTACAAAGAGTTTTGACTTGTGGGAACCAGACTGTCCAGTGCATTGTTGTTGAACAACGTAAGAACATATTTTCTTCTTTGTTTGAGCCCTCATTGAAATGAATGAGGAAGTTGCATTTTTTCCCAATGCTATTTTGGTTTTGATTGCAGCCAACATATGGTACAAACTGTAAGATTGCAAGACAAAGAGACAAAACAGCTACAGAAGGTTTGTAAGACAGCTGGAGGGGATAACAGTGGCAAATGGCGCATTTTTGGGCCTCTGCGCAAGGAGAAAAGTCCACAAGTAAGCCAGTGTGTTAAAGCTCATTTATGCTCCCTTTATGTACGAAAAGAGATGCATCCGTTTCAAACAATGTAACATCACTGCCTACATAGTTAAACGGCCTCTTTTACCTTGTCATGGTTATATAGCTAACATATCCACTAGAGAAAGAGGACAAAGCGGCCATGTTGTCTGTGAGGCTATTAAATCCATGTGCTAGAACAAAATAACATACAGATGCCTATACTGTCTTACAAACCCACTCCTCAAAACCATTGTTAAGGTTTCTTCCTCTTCTCCAATGATAGTCTCACATGAACCATTGGCTACACTGCACCCCCATGATTTGCATTTAATCCGTAACCTTTCAGACGACGTGAACAAATAGCTGATAACTAACAATGCAGAGTACGGACAGAAGGCTCCGCCACTTTCTAACGTTGAGCATAAATGAGCCTTTAGATGGCAGTGAGTAGAGTGCCAGTGCAGGGAAGAGAAGAGAAGAGTTAGTCTTGTAAGCATCACCAAGCATGAGGGCGAGTCATCATTCATAATCTCAGATTTTTGCTACTTCACACGACTCCATGTGTACAGAGGTTATGGATTATGACCCACGGTTGCAGAAGAGGGAGAACACCCCCCTCCCTGTGGCAGGCAGTGTAGAGCCACTGCTGAGTAAAATAAGGATAGGTCTAAAAAAAGGAGCTCTAGCTCTAAGAGGGTGAGCAACTCTTACCAAATTCAGCTCCTCATTCTGTCTGAAAGCCTCTGTATTTGAGCCATCAAGTCTGGTCTGCAATTCAGTCAACAGATCTTTGAGCTGAAATTAAGTTCGAGATGACGTGTTCAATGGGTGTCTGAGAGTGTCGGTGAAGGACAGCACAACTAGCACATAGTCTACGCATCTACAAAAAGGGAATCCTCATTATATTCAGCCGTGTGGCAATAAATTAAGCACAGGATCGAGTTCTGCATGACTGTAAATAACCAAAGGCCATCTATTAAGTTAGTCTGGTAAGCGGGGTAAGCAAATTTCTGCTAGTATATATTCTCCTAAGTATAATAATACTTAATGGGTGTGTTGTGTAATTTTGTATACTCAAAAATAAACCGTGTACAGGATGTCACAAAAACATGTAATTGACGCACAACACAGATCATCCTTTTGCCACAGGTGGATAAAGATGTGACATGGAGGAGGATCACAAGCAACAAAGAGGTGAACAAGTCCAGTTTCTGCTCACCTCTCTAACCTCTGTCACATAGGTGGCGCTCTCACGCTCTGCCCTCTCCAGCTCGGATTCCAAATGCTGCTTTTCTCTTCTCAGCTACAGAACGAGGCGAGGTTCAGAAACACAGCCAACCGAGACAAACAAGTTAAAATGGCAGAATGCTTTGAGTTTGAAAGAAATGTTTGAGAAGCGTGTTTCAAGAGTAAGTACATTTTCCATATCTGCTCCATCTGTTAGTCTCTCAATCTCCTGCTCCAAAGCTGTGACTTTCTGGCTCATCTATAGAATTGGAAATAAGAAGAATGATGCAATTAAAAAGAGCAAACACACCGCAAAGATATCACATTAGAGATTTGGTATTTGACCTGGGAGTTGTTTCCTGCTAAACCTGAATTACATACCTCTCCGGCTTCGCCCTGCGCGACATCCAGCTTCACCCTCCAGCGAGACTCCTCCTGCTCCACGCTGTTCTGGAGGCGTTGCAGGATACCCTCCTGTGGACACGGCTCAGTTTAAATCACAGATACAGCACAACTGGGCAACTGGGAACGTAGCGCAAAAAACGCGGCTCACCGTCTCTGCCAACACCTTCTTGTACGTCTCACAGTCTTTCTGTAGGATCCTTTGGGATTCTTCAGATTCTTTCAGCTTCTCAGCCATGCCCTGGTTAGAGAGAAGGATTTGTTGATTTCTAGTGCCTACAAAAAGAAATCATGCTGAACTTTATATTTCTTCTTTGTTTACCTCAGAGTCCCCTGATGCAGGGGTGGACTGTGCAGCTGAGTTTTCAGCTACTGCCATCTCAAATTTGTGGAGCCACTCCTCATGGTTCTAGAAGGAACGAGATGAACGACAAAATCAACACACAGGAGGGAAAGTGCAACGAAGTAAAGAAGCATATTTAAACACAATCTGGATGGTAAAAAAAGTCCAATCAAATCCATACCTGTTCAGTGGGCAGAGGCACATGGGGCAGAAGTCTGTGCAGAACATCTCGACACTCGGCCTGAAATGTTGCTAGCGTTGTCTCGTTCTCCTACACAATGATGGGAAGGGGCAGAAACAAATGTATGGAGAGTTTGAACGCTGACTGTTTGAATAATTTGGTCAATTTTACGACAGGTTCCAGTGGTCATGTGAGCGGATATGACCACCACCCTTATGCTAATCTAAATAATATTGTTTTAAACCAGTCATCACACATTCATTCATTCATCAGGCTGCTCCAATCAATGTCACAGGAATGATTTATGTAGCATTTTAAAGTATAACTGTAGGGCACTGGGATAAACACTGTCTCGCTCCCACATGCAATTAGCTGCAGCAATCATCAGCATCTTTAAATAGGCCACACCTACAAATGTCTGCAACCTCAGATTCTGAGCATATCCCGTTATTACAATCCTCCTCGAACCACAAGTGCATCAATCTGCGTTTCATTAAACTGCACAAAATACCTTGGAACTCTTCAAGAAATAAAAAAAAAGGTAGCTATCAGTCCTGCCACAATGGGCCGCCATCATGCACTGTCACTCTGAGGCCTGGAGGGAGAAGGTATGCCAAACGCTAGCCAGCTGGCACTGCGACCACTATTCACATTAACACACTGTGTCACAAGGCAGCTCTGAGACAAGTGTGGAGTTGAATTCAGCCATGCAGCATGCACTGATAGTACACAACAGCTGCCAAGGAACACCCAGGCTCAGCTACGAGAAGGTGGTTTCTACTGTACACCGATGGCAGAGGAGCAGCTGCTGTGTTGATGGTTCAGCATGTACCCTTTGCTAGTGTGTGTGTGTGGGGGGGACGGCAAAAATATACACGTCACTGCAATATATATATATATATATATATATATATATAGGTATAAGAGCTATCTGGTAGCTCACTATGTCTGTACGAGGAGACTGCAAGCACATGGAATGTTCTGTAGTTGTTGTTGCACTTTCAAGATGTTTCAGTAGTGAAAACAGAGCATTGAGGAACATATGGATACTGTTGCATTTCAGTAAAGAGTTTTGAATGATCATACATCGTTCAAAAATGATCAACTGCATTGAAATCAAAGTGAACTCAACAGATTCTCATTGTCTGATTAACTGGAGATGTCGACACAATGGATGTCACAAAGCAGAATGGGGGAAATCATGCGAGAAATGAGTCACATGACAAAGACAGGAAGTTGCAAGATGATTCTCAATCTAACGGCATCTAATGAAATCGTTTAAAAGTCACTGCACACTCATTTCCAAGCCATCAGCCTGACTGAATCTTTTACATTTCGAAACTTATATATGCTTAAAATAATAATTAAGTTCATACAGTGTGATTCTACAGGTATGTACCATCAGCTCACCACACAGCCAATTGAAGACTGGAGGCCAAAACACAAAGGGGGCGAGAGTGAGGTAAATGAGTATGCAGCTTTGTTATGGATGATGGTGGGGAAAAAAATCTCACTGAGTCAATTATGGCAAAAAAAAGAGCAAAAAAAAAAAAAAAATACAGCATTTGAGGGGGGGTGCATCAGATTGGAACTAGAGTGAAGTAGACTGCGGTGGGGGGTGTCGAACCTTGACAGCTTTGCTGAGTTTTCCTTGAAGCATGGACTCGGTGGCAGACAGAGCTTCCATTGCACTCCAGTTTTTCTCCCGGAGCTCCTGTTTTGGTCAGTTCCAGAGAGATACTACTTTCAGTTCAGCCTCAGGGAGAATGTATTCAGTGACCCTTTAATACAGACTGATAGAATAACACAACAAACCGAATGCATGTCTCTCAAAAATCACTACACTCAGCTTTCCTCCCATACTCCAACCGCTAAAAATAAGTATGAGCAAATCACATCGAGAGTCCAAGTCTCACACCTCGTGCAAAAAAGTATAGTAACGTGTTTTGTAAGCACTTACTATTTAAATGAATGCAATGCTGTCCACATAAATATGCTTTTCATGTCAAGTATGCCAAATAAAATAAAAGGTAGGCAGATTTCTAATGCTCTGAATCACCCACAAGCACAGACAAGCTTGCTGAAACAGTCATGGCCAAAGGCAAGCATAACAAGAGTAGGCTGGAAGCCTTGTTATGCAACGCTCTGCTTTAAAACAATCCAAATCAAAATAGACATCTGTACTGATGTGTAAAATCATGTTGCAAACACAACTGAAGTGAAATAAATCTTTCTAGTCTGCTTTAAAATATCTGTTTGAAAGAAGAAAGAAAAATAAAACAAGTGAGACTAAGTGGCGGTGGACAAGAGGGATTAAGGTCGTTTACAGTGCATAAGTCAGGTGCATGTGACGGGGGGTGTTTCGGGGTACCACGCAAGATAGGGTGGATGTCTCGCAGGGCTAGACCACAGCAGTCACTGGTTTTATATAGCTCAGGTGGTCACAGTACAAAACCTACGTTGTTCTTCTTCCTATGCAGGTCCAGCGAGTCCCTCAGCTCCGCCACCTCACCCCGCAGATCTGCCACCTGCTGATCCTTCTCTGACAACCTGAAAGGCAACATAACAACTTATTATAAACCTGATTGTTTAATAAGGTGTATTACTTGTATAAGAAATATATGTAATGATATGACGTGGCATGTTACTCACGCTGCAAGAAGCTCTGGGTTTGGCCCTGCTGTGTGCAACTGCTGTTTGGGGAAAATGAAAACAAAACAATTTAACTGACTAAAATCAGAATTTGACCTCATTTGTCAAAATTTATATCTAAATTTAACATCAATTATACCATTGAGAGTTCCATCTGCAAAATCCAACTATCCTAATACATTTGATTTAATGCTTGATTGAAAGTATTTAAATTCTTGATTTAAACCAGGAAATGTGTCACACTTTGCACTCAGTTTTTTTGAAAGCCTCCCTCACCTGCTCCATCTTCTCACTCATGTCTTTAGTCTGTGCCTCCAGCTCAGCTTGCAGCATCTGGATCTGCTGGTCCTTCGCCGCGAGGCTGTGGGTCAGATTTGCTCATCATTAGTCCAATATGTCAAGGCTACGGTGGAGGACTGCAAAGTGATCTTTTGGGTTAACTCACTGATCCTGGTGTTCTTGGAGGTGAGCAGCCGAGTTGGTCAACTCATCTGTCATACACTTCTGGCTCAGCTGGTCCATTTCTGCCTGCAGGGCGGCCAAGCCAGATGAGTGGGTCAACTCATCTGCCATCTCTTTCTGTCTCAGCTGCTCCATTTCTGCCTGCAGGGTGGCCAACTGCTGCTCCACAGACTGAGAGACAAAAAAACCTGCTTCAAACAAGAGTTCAAAGGACAATGCCTAAACCTAATATTTCATTGATAACAGAAAAGCCCAAACCTCAACTGTCTTGTCTCTGGTAGAAATGCCATCTTGTGCTGCCTGTAAACTCTCCTCCATTGATTTTAGCTTCACATCTTTCTCTTGGATCCTACAAAACACAGTGAGACATCGGTTCATGGCACAGAACTATTTAAAATCACTTGGCATCTGCTGATATTTACATTTATAATGCTATCTTTACAATTAATCGTGTACAGCCACTGGTGGCAGAAGAAAACTGAATAACTATCGTGAGTGAGTTTAGGGAGTGTCCTGAGGTGTCATGAGGAATTAGTTTTGATATGTTCCCATGACGGCAACGAGTAGTTTGAAAACATGCGATTATGACTTGAATCAGTTCCTTTTCACCTCAGCTGGTTGGCTAAGCTGCTGCCCCCAAATGATTGGACTTAAATCATTTTATATCCATCTACATTATGTCTGCATGTGTTGTGGACAAGGGTGGGTGAACATAAAACTTAAGTAACTAATAAATTATCATGAACCAGTGTTTCCCATTAATTATCTAGACAGTTTTGATTTGTTCTACTTTGTCCTGCCAGTTTCAAAATGAACCAACAATGTTTTACACTTCTCATGCTCCCCCGTCTCTCGCACACTTGCGTGCTATGGTCCATAAAGTTTTTACCGTCCACACAAACCTCATAGTTTCAGCTGTAGCTGTGTGTGGCAGTTCTCTCACAGGCAAGAACTACTCTAGTCTATGTACATGTCACTCGGGCTCTATCGAATGTGAGCGTAAACTGCGTGCATGTGCAGGGGCGCCTGTTCTACCGCTATAAACTGAATCATTTCTGAGGGAAACACTGCATGATGCCTATTCACATGTGTACAAGCATACAAGTGTACTTCACTGATCTTACTTGCTCTGGAGCTCCTCCACTATCGACTCTGATGATGCCTGTGGTTTGGGGGAAAACAAAAATAATACAGAATAAGATGCAAGACTCATGAAATCCATTTTAATGCAGATTTTATATAAACTTACCTGTTCTGCCGATTGTCCCTTAAGACTCTCGATTTCTTGTTTTAGTGCCTCCTTCTCTTCTCTTACAGCCTACATCAGAAAATAATGGATTTAAAACTTTTACCCATCACAGATTGTGATTACAAGGCAGGCAACAAAATGCAGTTTCAGTTAAAAGATGATGTGAGTCAAAAGTAGATCTGTATGTGTGGCAGCATGTTTTCAGGATTTGCTACGGCTCACTGTCTCTCTCTAAACCCGGAGGAAACCGATACCTTGAGCTCTTCCTCCTTGTTGGCCACTTCAATCAGCCCCTTCTCTAGCAGGTCCTCTACGGTTTTCATGTTCTCCTCTTTTTCCCGGACACTGGGTAGGAAGCAATGTTTTATAAAAGGTCATCGTTATTTTTAATTAACACGGATTAACAAGCTTAACCAGTTGGGAGGGTTAAAAATATGTCCCAGTTTTCACACGCACCTCTTCTGGAACTGGTCCAACACCAGCTGGGACGCAGTCTGCATGAGGAGAATCAATGGCAGACAGAAGGAGAGGGTGTGTCAAAAAGAAGAACACATTCCTCACATAACATAAGGGCGTTTGGAATAAAATAAAAATATCAAGGGACAACTAACCTGATCAGAAATCTGTGCCTGCAGATTCTGAACCTCTGCCTTCATTGACATGTTGTCATTGTGCATGGCCTGAGGAAGTGAAGACGAAAGGCCATTAATATCTATATATTTACACCACAGGCTCTGACACTATGTATGTTATTTGAACATGGTCATGGCGCTCCTAATTCTGTTTTACATTTGTAAAACCATTTAATAAATTATATGGATTTGGCAGCAGTCAATGTACAACAGCCCGTCCTCATTCTGGCAGGGCAGTGTGCATCGTTTTCAATCCATATTCCTGCTCAGCACATTGTAGAACAAATTCCTGCAAACTAATGAACCCATGCAATGTTGGTATAGCTCCAGATGATGCGCTCTTGTGACTATACCTGCATGTCAGTTTCTCTACTGGCCATACTGCTCCTCTCAGCATTTAGAGAATCCTCCAGACTCTTCCTCTGCAACTCCTTTTCAGACAATCTGGTCAGAGATGGGGAAGAGTTGGGGGAACACATGAAAAAAAAAAAAAATCGCAAAATATAGATGTAATCACTTTATCTGAAAATGTAAGAGTTTTTTTCTTACAGCTTCTGTAGCTCCTCAATGTGAGAGAAATGAGTAGCCTAAATGGGAAGAAAAAGAGATCTCATTAGCCTACACAGTTACAGGGGTGGATTAGTCTTACTAAACATAGGTAAATGAGGTTGACCCATATACCTGTGAAGACATCTGGGCTTGCATATTCTCATTCTGGACTTGCAGTGTCTCGTTCTGGACCTGGAAACCCTTGTTTTCATTCATAAGCTCCTGTTAAAACACAGACAGGGTTGTCAGTGTTAGCAAATACTGCATGTGAGTGTTGCTCTGGTTCATAGAGAATTTTATGATGATTTTGAGTATGCAATGTTTCGGTGACTCACCTGAACACGCGTCTGCAGTGAGTCGTCAGGCATACTGTGCTGGGACATCTCCATAAGCTCCCTCACTCTCTGCTCAAGCCGCTCCTTCGAGACCATGGCGTCTGTCAGGCTGCTGTGTAGAGTCTGGATCTCCTTGTTCTTGTTGTTCATCTCTGTCTCGGCTGCCAGCATCTGGCTGTGGAGCTCTGCAAACATGCACACACGGCAATTGAGATGCTGAATGAAATCTGACTCTAGTTAGTTGTGTCAGAATTCTCAAGAATGGGATATTATGTTTTGATACCTTGTTTAGAGGCCTGAAGATTCTCTCTCTCGGCATTGACACTGTGGAGGAAGTTCTGCAGTTCTTCCCAGCGTCTCTTGGCATCCTGCAGTTGGGCCTTAGGGTCGAGAGATTAATGGAAATTAATTCACTTTTCTCCCAAACATTACCTGAGCGCTTCACGAGTTGTGCAGGTGTACATGGACAACTGGACATGCTTTTTTAAGGACGTTTCACTTCTCATCCAAGAGGCTTCTTCCGTTCTGGGTTGTGAGGAAAAATAACCTAGTCTGGGAGGGGGCCAGAACTCAGAAACCCAAGAAGTCCAGTTGCGTAAGTACACGTGTACTACTAAAAGGGAGCTTAAACCCTCAAACTGGTTTTGTTAGAACTACTAAGATAATTAATTATTTCCATCTTCTTCTCTCTAACTGACAATACCAACATTGTAATTGGTGATGCTTGATCTGTATAAACGCCATCATAATTTCAACAAGACCAGGAATCTCTAGTCAGTCTTTTTCTTCAAGAATTCAAACAGAGCCCCCTTTGTCTTACTAAGTTAGAGGTAACTCGGCATTGCAAAACATCTTGTGGACATTTTTTTTAAATAAACTCTTAGCATTCCCAACATGTCTCTCTGTAGCATCCCATATTCTCTGCTGAGACTCGTCAGTATCGAGCCAGCAACTTAGATTTCCATCTTTGATCGTGGTCAATGAAAAGACAGGAAAGCCTGATGTGGGTGTCTAGCAGGAAAGGGCTGTTTATACACTGCACAAAGCCTCAAACATTCCTGCTTCCAAAGCCAACACAATCCTCCCGGCCCAGGTTCTGTTTCCCACAACCCTCCCCAGGATTTCCACTACACCCTCCTCCCTTTTCCCTGGTAACGCTGCCACACCCGCCGACCAGATTTAAAAGCTGTGCGATATGCTCAGGTTTTGTGTAGCTCAGTTCGTTTATGTCTCAGCTGGGGAAACTGAGGCAGGGGCTAAATAAACACATTGTACATCTGGATTAGCGTACCTCCAGCTGGGACACGTTCTGCTTGTAGCCGACCTCCAGTGACTTCCTCTGGTGCTCCTCCTGCTGCAGCTTGCCGTTGTTGTCTGCCAGCTCTTTCATCAGACCGGCGTACTCAGAACGCAGCTTGTTCAGCTCTGCTGAATTCCTATCAAGAAACACACACACACAAGAATGTGTTTTGACAACGATTAATGGGGCTCTATAGAGAGAAGAGGTTGATGAATTATAAAATATAATAGTCTGCATTATAAAGAGTCTTTAAAGGGCACAATCTAACTGTATGCAGATGGATCTATAAAGTTACAATAGGAATACAAAGACAATGAGCTGAAATTTTAATATGAATTGAATCGCACGATATGACCAGTAGATTCTTATCTACTGTAATGTGGCACTGACTTGCTCTCCATCTGGTTGGTGGCCGAGCTGACCGCGTCCCTCAGGATGCCGTTCTCCTGCTGCAGGCGAGTGATCTGGCTTTCCAGCTGCTCCCTCACCTGTTGGAACTATGCAAACAATAAGGTTCAGTCTCCATGCAGTCTTGTGAAGAACGTGATTCACATTTTTAAACACAACTGAATCAATCTCGAAACATAAACAAGAAACTAAAGCCCTCACCTTTATCTGAATGGTCTGGTTGTCCTGGTAGCTGCCCTGCGCCTTGGCCTGCATTCCACCCAGTTCTTTCTCCATGGCTGCACGTTGCTCTCTCATCATGGCCTCCACCCTTCCTGTCTTTTGCTTCTCCACCTGAAGCTCCTGCAGCACAAGGCAATAAAGCATGTAAGGCACATTGCTGTAAGCTAAGGAATTGTTGAGGTATGAAGAATGAGCTGAAGATTGACGATTAATCATATTGTGCATTTCATTGAGAGAACATGGGGATCTAGACCTGGCTGAGTTGTTTCACTTTGTCCTTGGCAATGGAGGCCTCCTCCTGGAGAGTTGATAGCAGTCTCTCTCTTTCCTGGGCAGCTGGGTCAGGCCTGGCTGCAGACTGGTAGTGAAAAACAGAAAACAAAAAATGTGGGCATAGTACATTTAGCTACAATTACCAGGTCTCCTGCCAATTGCATATGGAGCCCTTTTACACAGACAACTGATTCAAATGAATCACTTATGAATGTCTCACTTTGTGCCAGGCATCCAAAGCATTGGGACTCTTCTCCCTGAGGAGGGCCAGCACACTGACGGCCTCAGCCTCTGACAGAGCCAGGCTGGACAGACCAGACAGCAGCTCCTTCAGTTTCACCTCTGTGTTCTCTGTTAAAACACAAAAGACATAGGAGGGAGTTAGGTAGATGTTTGTATGGCTGAAAAGAAAACAAAAAAAGAAACAAAACTGTATCAGAGTTGTTATTTTAATCTTACCTTTGTCAGTCTCATTCTTCTGTTTCTTGCCAGACCCTTTGGACGGTACATCGTCGTTTTGAGCAGCCTGGTGGTTGGCAGAAGCTGCTGAGTCAGCCAGAACGTGGGCATCATCTACTGAATTTGAGAATAACCGGTTGATTACAACTGATTACTATTTCAGCACATACCTTTAAGAAACAGACACATAACTAAACATGAGGAATATCCTTATCACCATTACCAGGCTCGGTTTTTTGCTTCTTGGCAGAGTTCTTCTTCTTCCCAGCAGTAACAGTTGGGGTTGCACCATCCAGAACTTTGGTTTCAGCCACAATGGGAGCTTCCTTCTTGACTGGTGCTGGAGCCTGCTCTGCTTTAACCTCTGGCTGCTGCTCATCCACTGGAAAAGGGACAAGCAAGGGTAGATTACGGTCAGTGTCAGACAGTGTGCCATGAGAGCGACCAAAAGACCATTTTCAAACATCAAAAAATACCTGGGCTTAACCTATAAACTTGATGCATTTACTCACATTTTTCTAGATAAACTCACTGTAACTTGATGAAAAGTATTTATTGAATGAGACAAGTTGTTAGAATTTTTTGTTTTCCAAAGAAACACAGCACCACACTGACTGCACTCTTGTTTTCTTACCATGCTCTGTTTTTTGCTTCTTCCTCCTCTCCTTCTTCCCAGAGATCTGAGGAGGTGTCTGAGCCTGAACAGGAGCAGATTGGACCTGGACCTGAACCTCAAGCTGGGGAGAGGGTGGGCTGGACTGTTTGCTAGCAGCCAGAGGTGTCTCTGCCTTGCGGCTGACCGGCTTGGATCCGTTCACTTCTGGCTCCTCAACGGAGGGAGCTGTAGCTGCATCAGCCGCAGCAGCGGCGGCAGCTGCAGCTGCAGCAGCCCTGGCAGCCTTTTTCTCCTTCTTCTTTCTCTCCCTCAGACCGGCAGGAGCCTCAGTTGCCACCGGAGCAGCCACATAAGGAGTAGGAGTTGGTGGAGAAGGATCTGGTGTAGCCACAGGTGTAGGTTCCTCCTCTCCCTCTAGAGTGGAACTGTTGGCGCCATCAGCAATATCAAAGTCTCGCATGTCCTCTTCAGACTCTCCTCCGCCACCTCCACTGCCTCCCCCGCTGGTACTTTCCTTCTTCTTGCTCTTCTTCTTTTCATTCTTCTTACGAGTGTCTGGCCTGGATGGTGGCAGCTTGAGGTCACGTTTCTGCCTGGCCAGCACCTCATCGTAGGAGGTTTCCTTCATGAAGAGCCAGAAGAACAGGAACATGAGGGCGATGACCAGAGAAGGGGCCAGGATGAGCAGGTACTGAGAGTCATAGATATCCACCGCCATTCTAAATAAAAGAAAAAAGACACAGGGAAACAAGACCCCACTTAGCACAGAGTTAACACCAACAGTTATAAAGCAGATCTGCCCGATTCCAAGATATACATCTGCTAATATTTAACATATAGCGTGTGTTTGACATTATGGCAACAGATTTATGCAAGCAAAGGCTATTCAAATGCAGAGAAGAACATAAGAGCTAAACGTTTTGATGTACTGTTCATGATTCTGTGATTTCAGCTTGCTGCTCACATTCTATCCAAACGAATTCCTGCCGCACCTGCCTGGGCTCTTGAGAGGATATTGCTTGCAGGTCAAGCGCTGTTACTAGCCCTGGCTATTCAGCGACGTGTGAACAGGTGTCTATACATCACTCATGTTCAGAGGGTGTAAGTGAGAGGTGTCGCACTGACACCCCGTCTTCTTTTAGTGCTATGATCCAATTAGGCAAAACTTCCTCATGCCACACAGCTTAATGCCCTCTTTACCTTTATATAGGTTCATAGAATTTTGAAACATTTGTAAGATGGTTGAAAAATGGTAACAAAAACCACCCACTTCACCCATATTGGCTTAAAGGTTATAAAATAGGTCAAACATAGCAGAGACAAGTAGGCTAAAAAGAACACAGCTCACAGCCTCTTTTAGTCGCTTCCCCTCCTCAGCCCCCACAAGGACGACATGCTGGTGTTCCAAACTCATATTAGGATGAATTTGCGAGAGGCAAAAATACACCCACATGCAAGTGTCACCCGCTGAGGTCTGATGCAGCTGCAGTTTGGGCCCCTGCCTGCTTTAAGCCAAGGGAGATGAGGTTCCTCTTCCAGCGTGAGCAAAGTTTACAGAGTCAAGAGGTCCTGAGATTTCATCAGTTTAGCATCTGCCAAAGATATTCTTAGGAACGATGTGTTGTCTCCTCCAGGCATAAACAGTCATTGCTATGGAGTAAGAATGAACTAGGATGGAATCAATGCAGATAAAGAAGAAATAATATAAACACACAATGTGTCTAGTAGCTCACAAGAAGTTACTATAAAACCAACCAATTGTAACCATTAGCAGTTTCTGATAATTTGCCATTATCTGGTCAAAAAAAACAAAAGTCCTGCACAATGGGTTTTAAGATGAAGTGGACTTAAGTCTCAAAAGTGAAATGTTACTGTACAGTTTGAAACTATTTATTTTTGTATTCTGAGATTTATCTATGTGTTCTTCTTCATTATGATGGTCAAACTAGATAATAAAAGAAGTTGTATGGCATTCATCTTCTTTGCATTTGTTTTTCAAAGGGTTTAACCTGGTCATCATCACTTCCCTACATTTCACCAACCCTTTTTTTCTGTTTAATCAACATGGTCACACCCCAGATGCCAAAGTTGCATTACAAGCACTGAGGTGGTTCTTGCAGCTTTTTCACAATCAAAAATAATGAACCTGGAAATCAGTGTCTTTCGCAAATACATAGCAAGCTCTGGGTGACGACAGCAGCATTGTGTTGTCAACAACACAGAACGTCAGCAACAGTGAGTGACCTGATGACGTGCTGCACAATCCCATCCTATACCCAAGAAACGTGCCAGTGGCGTGGGAGTCACTGGCGTCGAGCAGACCTCATTAGTAATTTGGATTAAGGAGATTACCCATGATAATACATTTAAGAATAACTTTCTACTGCAGGGCTTCCTGAGGACTGACAGGCTTAGGCTATAGTTTGATGTCGACTCAGTTTTCACTCCCACCTTGAAAAACCTCTCATCAATACATCTTCCTCAAAACACAAAAATGTACCTGGCAGGTTAAAATGTTAGTTTTCTAGTTTTAGCTTTTCCTCTAAGCATAAACTACACAGGTCCAAATTACATAACATTTCTAAAACCATTCTCTCAATGGTTTTTGTTATATAACATTTCCAGAAGAGCCTTGAATCAACCAAATACATTTTAACTGGTTGATTGTGATTTTTTTTTACATTTAACATTTCTCTGTATACTCAATATGCTATAGCTGGGAGCAAACTCATCAACATTATGATAATAATTATGTTAATTGTGAGCACAGATCTAGCTGTGGGTTTCAGGAGGATTGTGAATACATTAAGACTTTATTGGAGGTATTTATTATCTGCTTGTCTGCTGTAAAGTGTTTTCTAATCTGTGGCCACATTAGAAGTTGTCAGTCCTATGATACAGCCTCATGTTAATAGATAAACCAGGCACTAGTGCTACTGGGCAGTATGTAATAGGACGGTCTAAAACTTGCACAAGAACTAGCTAGACCACTATGCAACTTTAAGAAAACAGGACCAACGACAAAGAGGAGCTATAGAACAGTATGTACTGAGTTGGGAACGGGTTACTTTCTGTGGCTTCCAAAGCAGGAAATCATTTTCTTATGTAACAGTTAATGTATGTTTAGGAAACGTCCATGTCAGACCAAATGAAGCTATTAAATAACTCCTAAAGCAACATTGCCTCTTGGCATATAAAGTATGGGTGGAGTAAGTAGTAAGGAACTGTAAAAAATGTGAAGCCTGCATGCTTTCTTTCAGAGCGCAGAGTGGAAGGTGTGTGAGTTTCCTTGTGCAGCCCGAGCCTTGTCCCAGCATCAGAATGAGCCCAGAGGACAAAGCACTCTCGGGCTGTTGGCTCCCCGGAATCTGGCCACTTGGCTGGCCGGGCCTCCTGATTTGGCAGGCATGGACACAGAGGGAACTCCTGATGATTACCAGGACCCAAAAAGCAGCACAGACAGTACTTGGGGAAAACTAGGTCACGACATAAACTTTCACTTTAAGAGGATAATAATGTTTGTCTATGAGTAAGTGAATAACTTCGGAAAGTGTAAGGGTCACAAAAGCCACAGTTTGTTACAGACTAGCGCCTGGGCGAAAACATTATGTTCAGGCAACAAAACTAAGACGAATAAGAGCTACAATGGTTATTAATCTATTGACTTGTATCAATTCCTGAGCTGCATCAATTATGAAACAACTTCTACTGTATATTGTCGGCACCTTTAATCCAAATAGTTTTAGGGATTACAGGCTATTACAAATAATCTAGTTTGTAGTGATAAGTAGGACAAATGGCAAATGACTATGTCTGAATAGTTGAACTATAATGATTATAATCTGACACATTTCCTTTATCAGAATCCAGGTGATAAAGTGAGCAGACCGAGGCAAAGTGTATATTAGGACATCATCCGGTTTTACAGGAAAACATGAACAATTAGGCGTAACTCTGAAATGCTTTGAACCTTCTAAGGAGGCTGTAACAAGGAAACTTTGGAGCTCAGATACTGATTTAAGTAAGACACCACAGATAAGAGTTTATCTAAAACATCAAGGAAATGGATAATGCCAACAAGACAGAACTGACAGCATGCCAAAAGAAAGAGAGGGGGAGATCAGGAGAACCTCCATGTACTAAATTGATGTCCCTATCACTCAGGTTGAGAACTAAATGTCCCAGCATGCTAGGTCGTGTCAGATCCTCGGCCTCGTACAGACTTACAGAGACTACTGACACGTAATGGCAGCTGTTCTTCCTCTGAGAAAAGACTGCCTGTACATACAGCCTGTAATCACTGGGAAAGCAGATCTAATCTTCCTAGCTCAGTTAGCTTCCCGGCTAGCTCCCAAGTCACACGTTATGATGAAACGAAGCATGAAAAAGCGAAAGCTGAGACCCACATGTCGACGGGGGGCTCACTTCTCCAACACGGCCCGGCACGGAATGCTACAACGGCGGGGTCTCAACGTGGTCGTGCGTGTAAGTGGTTTAAATGATAGTTAGATGAGCACAGGAGAAGGTTTGTGGACACTCGAGCTCAAACGAGCTACACGTCGGCGCTATGAATGAGCTAGCTAACATCAACGCTAGCCAAATAACGTGAACCGGCCAATTCAATTGTTAGCACAGAGAAAGTAAAAAAAAAAAAAAGTGGATATTAACGATAAAAATGTGAACAGGGACGCCCAAGTTTGTGTCTCTCCCCCCGGCTTTGAGAACCGTGTGGAGGCGTGGACGGCTGCCCCACACGGGCCTCTTCTCGCCGGTGACCCAGCCTCCCCGTCTCCTAAAATCCCTGACCCGCTCCGCGGCTCCGTTCTTCCGCGTGAGTCCTGAGGGCCGTTCCCAGGCCTGGATACGGAGCTTCGCAAACACCGGGACGAGCCGCCGTTCATTTGATTTGAAAGAGAAACAGACAAAATGTCGGAGGAGGCAGCTGCTTGTCACATACCTGTAGCTTTCAGTGCGACGCTCCCGCAGCCAGAGGTGAAATGGCGTTGCCGTGTGCAGAGTGACTCCGGCGGCCCGCTGACTTCCCGGGGCAGCAGCAGCTCCTGCCTGCTTCTCTGTCCGTCACCGGATCTGCTGCTTCTGGTTCGCGGGGGCGGGTCATCGGCGAGGGGACGCTTGTTTTGCAACGCGGGGCACCCCCGAGCGGAGACGTGCGATTGGACGAGCGACGGCCCCGCCTTTACGGGACATCCTCGGTGTAAACATTTTTTTTAAATAGACAAAAGCATCCAGGGGAGTGGTCACTGCACTTCCCCAAAGTCTGTAGACACGTGACTACAGAGCTTTAATATTTCTTTACAGACGCTTCTACGGAAGCTTATTGCGTCCAGTTGAGAAAAAATGATTCTGTTTTTCTCATAAGGGGATAATTTCCTTTTAGAAAAAATCCCCTCTGTTTAACGAGATAGTTTCCCCCCACCAAAATTAATCCACTCTGTTTTTGTGAATTAACAAGATCATTTTCCTTTAAAAAAAAAAACGGCCCTGTTTTCTGAATTAACAAGATGATTAAGTCTTAAAGTCAGAAACACGATTGTTTTTAGAAATGTAATATACAGTATATCAATTTATCAATATAGCAGTATGTAGGTTTACTTCTCATTCATGTTTTTTTTTTTATCTCCTGTGGCATCAGGACAGTATTTACATTGCAATAAAAACTAAATGCTTAATTTTTTTTAGATAATTTCTTGTTTTTTAAATTTTTATTTCTTGCCATGTCCCACATGGGCAAACAAAACCCCCACATTTTTTAGAATATATGACAATAGAGCGGTCGTCCTCCAACCAGAAAGTCGGCAGTTTAATCCCAGTCTGCCGAAGTGTCTTTGGGCAAGATGCTGAACCCCGAATTGCCCCTCATAGAAAAAAAAAAGTGCTGCTAATAGATGCACTGTATGAATGTGTGTGTCAATGGGTGAATGGCAAACTGTACTGTAAAGCACTTTGAGTGGTCATCGAGACTAGAAAAGCGCTATATAAATACAAAACCATTTACAAAAAGTCCTGGTGACTTCATATCATTGTTAATGTCAGGAACACCTGGATACCTAATCTGGAAACGCTTTGGCATTCGTGCTTCCTTTATAATTAAGACAGGTCCTAAGTTTAATCATGACTTTTCAGAGAAATTATTTACTTCACATGTTTTAATTCTCCATCAAACAGTTTGGAAAAAGTTGATAATAATATATGTCATACAAAAACAATAATACATCAAGTAAAAAGAGCAGATATAACGCAAATTGAGTTCTTGACTTGGTTTCCTCACTCCACTCTTTAGTTTGTCAGAAGACTTGTTTAAACTGCCGTTTCAGCCTATTTCCTTCTCTTTCCTGGGCAGGTTTTGTCCAACACTGGCAGCTCCTCTTTGTCCCTCCTCCTCCTCTTAAGGGAATGCACCTGGGTTGAGTTGGAGGTGGCAGCTTCTAAATGGTTGTTGCCTCTGACACAGTCAGTCAGCTCTTTTTTTAGGCTCATGTTTCTCTTTTTTTTTGAGGGGTTGCCATCGGATGTGGGATCGTCCCTCTTTCTCTTCCTCTGGGACTGTAGTGGACCTGTTTGCCCACTTGGGCCCTCTTATCTGGGATTGGAGTTAACTGGTCTGTGAAGTGGATAAAAAAAATGTTTAACTCTTGATCTCAAAGCAGCGGTTTGACATTTGACAAAAATGCACATTGTAAAATGCACTTGGTGGCAGCTCTACAGTTAATGAGAGTTTTATCATTCTTCCCAGTGAAATCTGGGCAAAAATAGAGAATATTTACCAAAATGTTCAATTATTCTTCTACAATATAAAATGATCAAGACGGGGAGATATTTCAAACACCCACCTGTTGCCACTCTTTCAGTTTTGCATTCAGTTTTCTTTTTTTCCCCCGAGTGATGATGGAGTTCTGCAAGAAGGAATGGTTCTCGTCTCTCATCCCAGCAGGGCTGCCCTCCATGGCTGGGCCAGCAGTGCTGCTGGAGGAGTCCTCATTCAGGGACATTCGCTGGACCATGTGGTCTACATGTGCTCCATCGTCAGAGCTCTGATTCTGGCAGATGTCCATCAGACCCTCAGACGATTTCATACTGGAAGACAAATTAAGCTGCTGAGCCAAACACCTTAATCTCCTTTTATCCCATATACTTTTTTATACCTATATCTATCAGCACAGATGTATACAGACCGTCTAAGCACACACTTACTAGAGGCTGTTTTTGAACGGACCCTTAAGGTGGCTCATCGTGATGAATGGATGCTGGAGAATTCGTCTGGGGTGAATTCTTTCAGACTGATTCGTCATCAGCATCTGTGCCAGTAGATCGATAAAGCACTCCAGGTCAAAGTATTCAGCTTGGACGTCTTCTCCCCAGGACTGATGAATCGCCTTTAACAAGATGAGAAAAAAACATTGTTTGTTACATGTCCTCGTGTTTGGATTATGAAACCAAATGTTTTTCAAAAGATATGTTGTGCCATTATGAATTCATCCAGGCTGTTGATCACAAACGAGAATTGAAACTATTGACTGAAATGAAGAATTGTTTCATTGAGATAGTTTGCTCCAAAGGCAGTGGATGACAAAGGGAAAAGAAACACAGACCGAAGGAAAGACACTATAATAGTGAGCTATAGACACAGCTAAGTGCTGGTAAACTAATTTCTTACCATAAATCTGCTTTCCATCCAGTATTTTGGCCAGAACCAGTATGGAGTGAAGTCTCTCTCATGCAGTGGCTTTGTGAACACAATTTGCCTCCTCTGTGGAGAAAACACTGACAGGAGAGTCAGTTTACTTCAAGTTTGCAAACTCATCAATGTTCATCAGGTACATCAGGTGCACTTATATTACTGAGACATATGGATGAAGTGTCTCTAGTTTGTCTCATTAATAAAATAGTAGAAATTAGTGATCTTCTACTGGAAACTCTCTCCCTATTCTAATCAAGTGTGTAACGATTAAAAATAAATAAATAAATATATATATATATATCACGGCAGAAATGGGCCTGTTTGTTGTGTTTGCAGTGCAGTCAGGTGATACTGACCAAACTGGTCTCATCCAGGGCAGGGAACAGTGGTCTGCCCATAAACAGCTCGGCAGCAATGCAGCCTAGAGACCATACGTCGATGGCCTCGTTGAAAGGAACACCTTGCAGAATCTCAGGAGATCTTAGAAGAAGACGAGAAACACAAATATATTACTACAGGTGTTGTTTAATTTATTACAGCAAACACAGCTGTCCCAGGTATACAGCTGTGCTGTCAGTTACATACCTGTACCACAAGGTCTGGAGGGTGTGTCCTGTCTGTTCCCCAGGATTGTTGCAGGCTAAGCCAAAGTCAATGAGTTTAACTTTCAGTGGCTGCCTGACAGGATCCACCATCAAAATGTTTTCTGGCTTCAAATCTGAATGGATGAAACCTGCGCTTTTCAGAAAGTCCAAGGATGTAGCCAGCTGAAATCATGAATAACATGATAACAATCATGAAGTACAGAGTTCATTTCATCCACAACATATATTCATTGATGGCAGCAAAAAACAAAACAACTGAGTATTAGTCAGATATTCCAAAGTTGTACAGTCGACTATAGGAACAGGTTAATAAGATAGTTTGGAGATAGACCAACATACATAGCACTAGTGATTGTACACACTAAATTTGATGATTGGAAGAACTGAAGGTGTCCATGTATCCACCACAAGTCACCATCTCTAGTCTTTAAGGACATTATTTAACTTAACTTTGTTATTATCATTATTTAAATAAAATACTGTAACAGACACATTTTAGTTCGGCCTTCACCCTACAAAGCAGTCAGTGTAAGAACTTCAGTTTAAAAAACAAACCTGCTGCAGAATGGGGCGGATCTGCTTCAGCTGAAGGTGTTGACCCGGGTTGATCTCCATGAATTTCTGCAGATCCATATCCAGGTGCTCAAACACAAGACAATAATGTCTCTCGTAGGTGAATGAGCCGATCAATCTGACGATGTTGAACCACTCTGAGTGGAGCTCCTTCAAGGCTCTAAGGATGTCCTCCTCTTCCTTCGCATTCTTAACGTCTTTCATCCTTTTGAACATTTTTAAAGCCACCGTTTCATTGGTTGTCACATCCCTGCATTGGATGACAAGTCCATAGGTGCCACAGCCCAGGAATTTCTGTGCCTCGTAATGTGTAGTGGGGGAGGAGATCAGCTCTCCCATGGTGATTTGAAACTTCTTTCGAGGCATTGTGACAGAATAACTCTCCTGCTGATTTCTCACACCTGTCAGGAGAATAGGAAAGAATAGATTTAGACACAAAGCCACATATGCTCTCACACAGCCAGTTCCCATGGATGTAGCAGAAAGGTTTACAGAAGGTTCATCAAGCTCAGTCATTTTAATCTTGAAAATCCACCAATACTAAAACTACTGCTTCAATCAAAGATACATTACAGACCAATAAATATTGCTTATTTCGATCATTAATACTACTCCTATGAATATATGTATATATTTATTGTACGCAATTAAAAATGAGCCCACACTATATACTAGGTAAGATATATGAAGATAAAACTACTAATGACACATACAAATATCTTTTCCCAACCTCTTATTCCAAGCTCAAATTGTAACAGCATACTTTCTAATAATTGTAATAACATACTTAATCTGCTTAATTCAACAAGTGGAAAATAATCTACTTACCAGAGGGTTGATCCAGGGAAGGTCTGTTTGGGTAAGAAGTCAAAATCTTTAAAAACAGTGTTAAATGTCTGAAATTATGCAAGATTTTCGCCCAGTGCTCCTGACAATAGGTTAATGTGACTGAAATGATGAAGTTTTGTGTGCTTATGACTAAAATTCATCATCATCCCTTTAATGTCAAATTAGATCAAAGACACATTTGTTATTGGCTTTAATGTTTTTATGTAAATATTTGTGAAACATCATGATTTAAACAGTAGGTGGCGGTAATTCCCCTTGACGTTGGTTGCCACCCGCCAATAAAACAAACAAAGAAGAAACAGAGGCTAGTGATGTTACCATAGGCTTTATATCAAACCAGAACGCACAATACACGGCTCCGCTCAAACTCGGTCTGTGTTAACGGTCTAATCAAACAGATTTTCAGTCAGTCTGGAAACTCTGCTAAACAAAGTGTGTTTTATCTCTTCATACAGTGAAAGCTACACTTCAGACATACACAGAATATACACTTTGTTACCAATTTATTAGGTACAGCTCAGTACTGCAGTTTAATATAGCAGTTGTGCAGTCCCAGGTACCCACATATATGCTGATTCAAGATCTCGAAATAACGGCCCATAACTTTTTCAGGCATTTAACCCGATTAAAACATTAACTGTGGAAGTTATGGTTTTTGATTGCTTGGATAACAAAGAATTAATCCACTAATCAGAATTTTTTTTCAAATAAGAAACTGAAAAATAATTGTTAGATTAAGGCACTACTTGAAAAAATATTCAATTGATTAATTGATTTGAAAACATTTGCTTGACTAGCTCGTTTAATGAAAAACACAAACACACCCAGGACAATAACTGGTAATGTACATTTCTCCCTGGCTAAAGGAGCTTGTTGAAGAAACCTGAACATTGATTTGTCTTTTATGTAAGAAGCAGATATTCTCTCGTCCCCCTCTTTCCATACACACCAGTGACAGTGTGTTAGCTAACCGCATGCGATGCTGCACAAGTTGTTGAAAAAATATACTATACAAAAAGACAGATATACACAAAATAGCAAATTTATGCAAATAATAAAAGATACATTTCTTTTCCTATTACTACATTTGTTAGAATTGTAATAATGACAACAGAAAACCACTGGCTTTCAAATAAATCTATTTTAATGTCAAATCCAGCCAATATAAATAAATGCCCTGTGATGATCATCAGACACTGATGCTGATTCCCCGTCCCTCCCCTCTGTAGAGCTGAGTCAGTCACTCCTCCTCTGTGTCCATTGACTCTGGCTGCCCTGCGGCCTGCAGCTCTGCCTCATACTGCTTCCTCAGGCCTTTCAGATACATCCGCAGGCTGTCTGGGTCCAGTCTGGAGTTCCTGGCAGCCTGCAGGAGGCGAGTGGCCAGGTGGTACACAGCTCTCTGCCTCTGTGTTTCTGGATCACTATGATGTTTGGCCTGAAAGATTAATGACACACCTAGGGTCTTGTCCAGCACTTCTCTGATATTAACCAGGATTATTTATGGGACAAATAAAACGAGTGCCATCTGTCACCAGAGGCCAAAGACTGGTTTCTATTAAATTAAAGTGGTAGAAAGATAAAGTGTGATATTTGTGAAACATACCAAGAGCTGCTGGCTGACATTAGAGGCTATTATCTTTGCCTCTTGGATTAAACTTGAAGGGAGGGCAGTCATTTCTGCTGCTCTCAGACCTAGAAAAGCAAAGATAACTTTTTAATAACCAATTTCAACAGAATCGCACTTTGATTTCAACAACTCTGTACCATAGTGCCTCTCCTCGGAGCATCCTCGACTCAGCAGATACGTGTACACCACACTCTCATCGTCAGTGTCAACACTGCGCGTGTGCTGAACCTCCATGTGCTGGTTCTCCACGTTTGGGTAAAGAGACTCCAGTTGACACAGCTCAAGAAAGTGTGTAGCAAACAGGGTGAACGCCTGCAAACAGCACACGCCTTGGAGATTAAAACACAGGGCAACGTGCACTAGTCTTGTATTTCTGCTTTACTGTTGACCTAAGAGGTGTTCCACATCAGATAATGACACGTTAAATGATTGATTCAAACAGCAGGCGTCTAAATTCTCCGTTTTTTTTATCCTAGAAAGAGGAGTGACTACATGATAACAATGGCAGATACTTTACCTTGAGACCGAGGAGGAACTCACACACTGAGTGACAGAGGCCAATGCCCTCTTCAGCACCGGTACCACGTCCCAGCTCATCTATGATGATCAGGGACCTGTCACTTGCATTGTGGATGATGTAAGAGATCTTTGGGGAGGAATTGTACAGTCAATGATAATTTTATGTTTTCTTATATATATATATATAAATGTAATGAAAGAAAGAAACATACTTCTTTCATTTCCAACATGAAGGTGGAAGAGTTAGTTTCAAAATCATCGTCGACACCAATTCTGGTAAAGATCTGATCAGCAACACGAAAAGAGGCGTAGTCAGCCGGAACGAAAGATCCTGGAACAATGATGAAAGGAGATTTAGTCAAAAAGCTAAAAGTAAACATGATGCTGAAAGGTTTGCTGCTGACCTATTTGAGCCATGATCTGACACAGCGCCACCTGTTTGAGGTAGGTGGACTTGCCACTCATGTTGGGTCCAGTGATGATGACAAAGTTGCTGCCCTCGGAGATGTAGCTATTGTTCGATACAGGCTGCTGTCCAGCCATTCGCTCCAGTATGGGGTGACGACCCTGCTTTATTGCCAGAGTGTCTGTGAACTCTGGACGCACTGGCAGACACAGCAGGAAAAAACACACAAATCAATCGAAAAATAACTTGATTTATTCGTTCTTTGTTTATGTGATAAAAAAAAAGCAAACCTATATAGCTATATACTGGGACTATTTTTCTGGGTACAATACATACCAAATTACAGTATCTGATTTCATATATATCTGATTTCACAGTATAATAACTGATTTCTGACAGACGAGTGTGCAGTGTTTAAATGCAGCTAGCTCCTCTGCTAGGAAGAGTTGTCGGCGCACTAGTGCACACTTATGTAATGAGGGTGATCTGAGTACAAGCTGGCAGCGATGGAAGGGGGCAGGCAGTCAGCACGTGTCTATGGAGAGACGCTTTCAGACAGCTGAGGGCCAGCGCTCCCCCACCCACGTGGCTGATCGGGCTGGTGCTGCCCACAACCCACACACACAAAAAAAGAAACCAGCGGAGTGGCCAGCGCTGCGGAGACCTTTCTGGCTGTCATGTGTGACGTTGGCCGGGTGCTGCCTGATGTGCACACAGTACTCCCTCAGTCAACAGATCACACCTCAAGGTTCATTTCACAGTTTGACTGACTTGTTGATGGACAGAAACAAAGCTTGGTCTTTACCATAGTCTGAGATGGTGCATGCGTTAGCCAGAGACAGCAGCATGTCCAGCATGGAGACAGCATCAGAGAGCTTGTACAGACAGTGGATGTGCTCGTGGACGGTGCTCAGCAGTTGACATATCACCCTGCATGGAGAGAGGTGAGAGCAGGAGAAAAGCACAGGAGAGATTAGGGCAAACATAGAGCACCCTCTGGTGGACAAAAAGAGGAGTATACAAATCGATCTAGACAGGTTTGACAAGATGAAAACTTAACAGAAAGAGAATTTACCAATCTTTAATGAATGAGCTGATAATTGATTATTTTGGGCTTTTTCAACTAAGAGATTATTTTTGTGTTCTTTGCAGAGAATAATTTTGTGTGATATGGTCGTCACATCTCTGGCAACCGAATAACTTTCAAATATACTTTGAGAATTAATAGGCTCCACATTTTAAGACCTCTGCATAATCACATCAATCTATGGGGGGAAATAATACCGCACAAATAATTTATCAGACTAACCCGGCTAATCAATTATTCAAAGAAATACTGTGATTACGCAGCTAAGAAATTGTGCAGTCGAGGACAGCCTCTGTACAAATCCATTTGTTAGTCATTGAACATACAGTACAGTGAAACGTGTTCGGTACATTACTGTGCGTGTTTGTGAGTCACAGGATCATGATCTCCTCACACATAAGAAATATGAAAGATCTCCCTCAGGGCCTCATCGCAGCGGTCGTTCATCTTCATCAGGTCTGCAGTGGTGAAGCCGTAGTTGTTCTTGAGCTTGGAAACCTGAGGTGACAAGTGATGAAACACTCTTCATTCTATGATTCAAAGACTATGACCGCTGTAGGGGAAATTTTGCTTCCTTCGTTCAAAGCTGCTGTTCAGTTTTCTTTGTGAATCTGTTAGTCTGTGGTCTCCTTGTGTGTCTGTGCTGGACCGTACCTTGATGAACTCTGGCGGCAGATTCCCTCCAGGCAGAACCACACCTTCAAGCTTCATCTGGATGAAGAATCCTCGAGCTGTGCTGAAGCTGGTTCGCATTGGAAAGCCGTATTTCTCCCCCATTTGGTTCACTAGCCCTGGGGAACACTATGATATTTAATGGACCTTTTGATGTATGAATACTTTTTACAATCACTGTAAAGGACAACTATATCTGCCTAACAGCCAGAACAAACACCGGCAATGTCGTCCACTATCTCGGTGTAGGCTCTGCGGGCAATGTCGAGGAACTCGTTGACATTGGGGCGCACGGCGTAACACTTCTGAGTGCGCATGTTCAGACTCCCCTTCAGGTAGGTCGTGTCGTCATTAATCACTGTCTTGATCTGCTCTAGGATCAAGTCAAACCTGAGGTGGACACAAACAGAGACACACAGTGAAAGTCATGTGTGGACAGTTTCCAAGTAGTTACTTTACTTCACAGGCAGAAGGTTCAGTACCTGGTGTCTTCCAGTGAGGTGCTGTAGGCTTTAAGTAGAGCTGTGTTGCAGTTCTTCAACACCATCTGAGAGGAGTTAGCATTTCTATTATAACTAAGTAACAGTGAAAGGAAGAGTAAACAGTTTTTTTCAGGATTATATAAATGACAGTAGGATGATTTTGAACTGATGTCATACACCAACATGTACAGACCCTTAACCTTGGCACCAGATCCAATGTGTGTTTCAGCTGAATGACATGTGTGATCTTTGCTTCAGCAACCTGAACCTGCAGAAAAATTGATTTGATACTGTGAAGTGCGCAAAAAGAAAAAGACAGAACAATATTTGAAGTGTGCTGAATTTGTGCCTTTTAGCTAGTTCAGCATTTTAAAGTACATGAATTCACTCATACACGTGAGGACATTCCACTGCAATGTAACCGTCCTCTGCACTCATGACTAATTGAAGTGCGGTACGTACTGTTTCCTGCTTTGGGATTTGGACGAGAACCGAGAGCAGCTGGTCAATGTCAAGGAAATGACCGATGGCTTGAGGGGGTAAAAGAACAGATATTCAAATCCCTTGTCTTGCGCTCACATAACAATATTTAATATGTGATTGAAAACTGTTTGTGCTTGTTCCCGACCATTTTTCAGGCCGAAGAAGAGATCCTCGTCCTGTAGCAGCTCATGCACAGCGTCCAGTCGTATGTTAATGGTGTCCACATCGACCAGAGGCTCCAGAATGTTGGAGCGTAATCTTCTAGCACCACCAGGGGTTTTTGTGTGGTTAAGCACTCCTAAAAGAGAATGTTCGCTCCTGTATCCAGAGAAGCCACAACAGAGGCAGACTGAATGTATCTGTCATTACACAGACACTACATATAAGTACAACTCTCTCACGGCCCTGCCATTACTTTTCATCTTACCTGTGGTCTCTGTTATTGACCACCAGCTCCAAGTTAGTGGCAGAGGCTGAGTCTATCATGGTTGTCTGCTCACTCCCTTTAAAGCTCACTTTAAGAGACTTGGCAGCATAGACAGAGTTCTGGATGAACTCTAAGTATTTCAGCAAAGCAGCTGCAGCTGCCAGGCAATAATATCTGGGAAAATATCATGACGCAAGACGGTAAAAAACTGTATAGTGCCACAGTATTTATACGGATTACTGTCAACAGTGGCGTACTTAGCTTGCACTTCCATGAGGACGGTGCCAAATTCTGGAGCGCACAGCTGCTGAATGTACTCCAGTCCTTTTCTCTCATTGAAATACTTCCTTTGGATCGCAGTGAAAGCAACACACTGACAGAACATGAATGAGACGTGAAGATATTACCTCACACCAAAGACACACTATGTCAACAGATGGGATACACTTTAACCAGGTAACAGTAATTCGATGTAAGAATGAGTAAGTGAGTGGATGAAAGGACATTAGATGGGTATTTGTTTGACGAATGGTCTTTTACTGATAACAGCTATTCGGGTTTGGTACCGGAAAGTTCTCAGTGATGAGTTTGAACAGCTTGGTCCCTTTTCCCTTCTCACTCGCCGTGTCTGGCATCAGTATCTCCAGAGGCACCAGGATGTGAATCTTGGTTATGACCTTAAAAAAAGAGGAATACATGACTGTGACAGGAATTTCCTGTGCTAAGTGCTGAGGGATAATGTAATATAGAAGTTTATTGTATAATATAATGAATGGGTTACCTTGGCATACGTCCCAGTGTCTGCAAACTGACAAAGTACGAGCTCTGGACATTTCAAGTTGAGACTGGCCATGCCGATCTCTCCCCTGGCCAAACCACGCCCTTCAACCACTGCTACAATCACAGAGGCAGCAGAGGGTGTTGTCGCAGAGGAGCAACTTGTTGCTGTGTGAAAAAGGAGAGAAAACTCAATGAGAAACTCTGCTTCAGCTGATTATTCACCTTACTCTACAAATAATTTAAGAAGTACCAGTGTGATCAGTAAGTGGTGTCTGTGCAGGATGTGTGCCTGCGGCCCCAGGGGTCCTTCTCAGTCTGGGTGTTCCTACATGGCTGCGGAAGGAGGAGCTGTCCGAAGTGGTTGCAACCACTGATGGATTTATCCTCCCCACCGTGACGCCATGATGAAACTGACCTATGTTGCCAGGAAATACAAGGAGAGGGCATTTGTCATTAATTACAACTGCAGTGCGCTGACCAGAGACAAGTCCGACAGTCTAACAAACGTGTCCCCGTTGAAAGAAACAGTTTTATTTTAGCCTCTCGCCCAAGGTCAGCAGCTGGGATTAGCTCCACCCCCCATGTGACCCTCAAAAGATAAGTGGTATAGATAATGGATGGATGGATACCTGAAATTTAATTGTTTATTAGAGAACTCTTACACAATTACAGTATATAATAGGGGTGGGCAGTAAAACAATATCTATAAATGTCATCAATAGCAATATAAAAGTCCTATATATATATATGGATATATTGTTTATACATTGTATAAACACAGAGAGGAGGTATAACACATATTGGTCTTCATCAGATTTGTCAAATGTTTTGCTGTTTATTAAATGTGTTTCTCATTCTCTGAAAAATGAAGGAGGGTTTCAAACCACAACCTTCATTCAGGAGCAAACATTAGTCCTTAAACTTAAAAAAAATTATAATGGGATATTTTATGATATTTAATGAATTAACAAGAAAGAAAGATTGATGTAGTTCGAGAGTCTCAATTCTCAACATTTGGTCTGGAGTCCATCCATTTCTTGTTGTGAATCTGGAATTTTCCCAGTTATTTAAACAATTATGAATATAGAAAATGAATTAAGTCAAAACACAGAAAAATGTCTTTATCCTGACACTGAATTGTTCACATATCGTGGTATCTTTCTGGCTCCATCCCTCCAGGAGACGGTTTCATGCTAATGATAGCTACCTGCTAACTCCTCCATCAGTTTACCTGGGCCGGTTGGAGGGAGTGTGGCTCTGAGGCCGGAGCTCGAGCAGCCTCCATCTAAACTCTGACGGGATGAGCCGGAGGAGGTGGAGGAGGTGGAGCGGGGACCGTGTGAGGTGGCTTCGTTCAGTCCGCCTCTGTCCACCGGGGACGCCGCCCAGGTCTGTCCGCTGTCTGAGGCGTCACCGCCGGTTGTCACCTCCTCCGTGCTGCTGCGAATCATTTTTACAAACTGGTTAATGGAGGAATCGCGTCCAACTCAAAGAAGAAGTTCCTCTGTTAGCTTAGCATCAACTTGTCTAATGTTAGCATGATGATGGTGCAAATTCCCGCCGCCAGCAGGTGTCGCTGCGCATGTTTAGCGTCATTAGCGTGGTTACTGGGTCACATGACATGGAAGCTATTTAAATGTATTAAATTATTTCCCCATAAAAATATTAATATAAAAACAGAAGAAGCACTTCAATCCAATATAAAGAGCTTTGTTCTATTTTTCAAAAGTAGTCAAACAAGTTGGCATTGCTTTGGGGTCACTGGGCCACATGACATTGAAACTATTGAAAACAAACTTCTGAATTTTAATAATAAATATTAATATAAAACAGAAGAAGGACTGAAATGCAATATGAAGAGGTATATCCTAAATGCCAAGTGTAATAACACAATTTAAGCTTTGATATAGATTCACTGGGTCACATGACATGGAAGGGATTGGGGAAAAAACATTATTTTTCCATAAAATATTAATATCAATTAGAGGAAGGACTAAAATCTAATACAAAGAGGTTTGTTCTAATTATCCAGTGTAGTAAATACATATTGATAGATTTTCGGCATAGGTTTGTTCTAATTATCCAGTGTAGTAAATACATATTGGGATAGATTTAGAGTCACTGGGTCACATGACATGGAAGCTCAATAAAATGCAGTCTGTAAATTAATTAGAATTTAGCAATCAAAAAAGGCTTGCTACATGACATCGATTTTTTTTCTTAGATTGGTAAGTCATCACATAGGTATTTATAGTAACATTGGTTTGTGTCATTTCAAAAGCTTGATGTGGATGCAGAGCGAATATCCAACATCAAACTAGTTCACCGCGTTCGTGTGACAGGCAGCAATTTTGTAATTAATTAACAAGCAACCCAAGATTACTTTAATAAAAGTTCTGTTCTACTTCAGCACAGACACAGATAATATTCACCAATTAAATGGAAATCCACAATTAGATTAGCATACATTTATTTAGCACAAATTTTTAAAAATACACAGAAAAATAACAAATAATATACAGTGCAGGGAGGAGGCAGAAAACCCAGTGGCCTTATTTTGAAGCCTCTACCAAAATATTGTTAAATTTCCCAAAATAAGACAAAATCCATATTACATCTCAAAACTACGGTGGCCCTAAAGTGCACATCTCAACAACAAAACACCAGAACTGTGCCTTCATCCAATCAGCAACAAGCTTTGTCAATAGCAGGTACCTTCCTTTTCTGTTAGAAATTATAAATTGTTGTGTTTTCTTATTTGTTATTGTGGAAAACTCTCTTATTTGTTGTCGTGTTTTGTGATTTGTCTTTCAATTTTGCAATTTAGGTTTCTTGTTGTGATTATGCGAATTGTGTCATTGTTGTGTTTTCTGAATCTTCTGTTGTGCTTTCTTATTTGTAGATGTGCACATCTGGGCCACTGTACTAAACAGTTGAAATTGCTTGTTAGGTAGATATTATTCTGTAGAAAAAAGAGTTTAATTTGGTTTCACCCTGTGTGTCATGCTCCACAGCTGTTTTGAGGCCATGCTTTTATTCTGAAAATGAAACCACACCGGAACTCCTCTCTCTCAAGTTCCTGCCCGGACCAACATGGCGGCGGACGCGGATGAAAATGAATATTTTGTGCGAGAAATCGAGAAGAACGACGGCTGTGCCCTGAAAGTGAAGCAGTGCTACCTGGGGGATGTAGGCTGTGTGGTTTGGGACGCGGCCATTGTTCTCGCCAAGTATCTAGAGACGAAACAGTTTCACGATCCGTCCAGAGGAGTGAACGTGTGGGCCGGCAGGAGGCTGCTGGAGCTGGGAGCTGGGACCGGAGTGGTGGGTCTGATGGCAGCGACACTGGGGTGAGAGGAGGACCGGTCAGTGTGTCAAGCTACACATTAATCCGCGCGTATTGATTTGCAGATATTCCTCTTTCTGATCACAATCAATAATCGATAGATCTTAATTCCCACAGAGCTCAGGTGACTGTGACAGACCTGGAGGATTTGCAGACCCTCCTGAGAGTGAACATCCAGGAAAACCAGGCTCACATCAGCAGTGGATCCATAACTGCCAAGGTACTGAAATGGTTTGTATGTTTCCTATTTTATATTCTGTTGCATTTCATTCATACAGGTACATCCAAGCTGCATGTTTAACCTATAGTAAGACATAAAATGGTAAATGTATGATTTCCTTCCTCCTTATAGGGGTGAAGATGTGTCTGACTTCTTGCCTTCTCCACATTATGTCCTCATGGCGGATTGCATCTATTATGAGCAGGTATTTTATTGCAGTTTTCTTGTCACCATCATTATCATAATTCTAAAGAAAGAACAAACTAAGTGTTGTGCTGTTTTTTCTCATTGTGACTCAACACATATTCCTCCATAGTCGATTGTTCCACTGGTGGAGACCTTGAAGCTTCTCTCCGGACCAGACACCTGCATCATTTGCTGCTATGAGCAGCGCACCGAGGGCGTCAACCCACAAGTGGAGAGGCAGTTTTTTGAGGTGAGCATCAAATAGTGTATTTTCAATTTGTTAATCCCAGCAACTAAATATACATTTTAGGAAGTCGTCACCTCTTGAGTCACTGTGGTGTTTTGTGTCATCTTCTAGTTGCTGGAACAACACTTCAGGTTTGAGGAGATCCCTTCAGACAAACAAGACCCAGAGTTCAGCAGTCAAGACATCCACATCCTGCACATTCGGAAAAAAGTCTGAAAGTTTGTCTGCTGAAGTTTGTGTGTGGGTAGACTTTTCAGTGTATCTTCATTTCTACATTATTTTTTTAATCATTAAATATTTTTTAATATATCAGTAAATACCGTCCTGGTGTGTGATTGGAATAAAAAAAAAAATGATCCCAATGTAAGAATTAACTTGTAAACACTAAATACATGATATTATCAGGCAGATTCTCTGGTCTGGGTAATTGCAGGACTGTGAAGGTACAGTAGATGGCAGCCACGTGGCCCATGTGCAAGCACAGACATGTCACACAGGCTGATTGTCTTTAATAAAAATGAGTTGTTTAACCTGCAGAGGTCACTCAAGAAGACGTGGATGGGTCTCTACTCTTTCCTAAATTCAGAGCTAACACCTCAACTGCACTCGACTAAAACGTGAAAAACAAACTTGACTTTGCATGAGCACTGCCATTTTTCTGTGGTGCATAACTTAATATACACTATTTGGTGGGTGATAATAACATGCACATCACATGTTCTTGAGACCCTCCCAAAGAAAGGAGTAACTACTGACTGATACTCTGCAGTCAGATTTGTGAATGAGGTATGTAAATTTCCCGACATTGCTCATTTGGAGCACTAGGGGGAGACAGTTGTTTAAAAAACCAAGTCAAAAGTGTTAAGCCTGTGCAATAAAACTGCAATTAGATTAATATTCAGTTCCGGATAATAATTTACAATTGAATACTAACTTAAGTTGTGTATACAATATTATTACAACGATTAACCCTTGGAGAGAGATGGGGAAAATAAATCATGACTAAAATTCTCAATCTATATATTTATGTTAGATTACTCACTTCAAAAACAAAATTAAGCCAGAATTGTTTCTGCCAGCTACAGCCCTCCATGCCAGGGGAATTCCCACCCAAGCTCCAGATTAGCTGGAAGATTATGGCTCTTTTTCAGGGATAAACCATGAAGTACGCCCCACACTCCCACAGGCATGCAGGGGCCCCGCACAGCCTTTCATGCTGCACTGTGTTTACACAGTGGAGCTGCAGTGTAATGAGCAGGGTGGCCTCCAACGCTCTGACCAAATAAAAAAATGTTAATGCTGATGTTGGCTGGGGTGGGGTTAACACTGAAGCTCCCATTAAATACTCTGATCACTTAGTAGAATAGTAGAATGATGGGAAAACAAGTTTTGATTATCTATCAAACATAATTGTAAGATACTTCTCTTGTATTTCCCCATAGGGATCCAGGAGTAGAAAGATAACTTGCATGAAATGATGATCTTGTCAGGAACATCTGTGACGACATGTTGCCTCAGACCCATGAAAAAGAAAAGATTTCTTATTTGAATGGAAGCAATGCATCTAATCACAATCAGGAGATTATTACCGCCACCAAAGAGGTTATGTTTTCATCACTGTCTGTTTGTTTGTCAGCAGGATTACGCAAAAACTACTCAAACGATTTCCATGTATGGGTCAAGGAAGAACCCGTGAACTTATAATGCGGATCCAGGAATTTGTTATCACATTCTTTAACCTTGTGTTTTTCAATTTATGAATCTAAGGGGACTGTTGGGCCTCTGCGGTGGTATGAGCTCTCCTGAAGGCCATTCTAGTTTATTGTGCATATGAGTTATTCCACATTCCATCCTTCACATAATACATCAGAGCTGTCGTCCAATGTGCTTCAGAAAAAGCACTTTCATGCACAATATTTCACAAACGTCCTGCCCCAGCGAATAGATTCATTATCCACCAATGTCCCAACAGTGATTCTGAAATGTTTACTGGTGAAACACTGAGGTGTGGTTGGGGTGAATCATAGTTCTGATGAACGTATCCCTGCAGGCGTCGGTCAGTGATAATGTCTCAGAGCCTTTTTAAAAACAGACATTATAAACACCTGCAGAGGATCATTTAATATAATCACTCCCTCCTCTGCCCTCCAACTCCTGCGTGGAGCAGCTGGACGGCCACACTGGTGTCAGCCTACTCTTAAGGTCTCCTCTGGCCTTGACCAGGATAAGACGAGCTAATTAATTTGCCTCACAGCCGGTTTCAAGTCTGTGTCCCCCAGTAGGTAGGGACAGGTCCCAGAGGGGTCATTGTCAAGATTAGAGGGGTAAGGGCGAGCTCTATAATGTTTTATGTTAACATTTTATCCCTCTGTCGTCCCAAAGCGCTCCCAGTCAAATCCTTTAGAATCTATTTCTCTGTCTCTCTGGTGTCTTCTCCGCCTCAAACGTCAAAGATAATTAAAGTTGTGTAGCTATAGTCTTGAGGTTGGATAATTAGGCTACCACTACAGGGGAATGCAGGGAATAAATGAGGACAGCCCACAGTGAAGCAGTGGCGTCGCTGTAATGTTACCATACACTTCACAGTTGATTGTGAGTGAGGCATTCTTTACTTAACATGTGGTAAATGTGCTGTAAACATGCAGACAGAATGGGTTTGATTTTCCTTTTTTCCCCTCAAAGAATCTGTTTACTGTTTTCTCAAATATCACAAAAATACAATGTCAGTGAAATAGTGAACAAACAAAAGTGCACATAGGTAAAAGCAGAAAAAAACAGGACAGGTAATTGTTTGAAGGTAAGAATGAGACTTCTAAATAAAGAAATATATATAAGTTTATTTTTATACAAAAAATGCCAGTTGTTGGGTGTGAAAAATATAATTTTTCATGGATCTGTACTGTACTTAGATTTTTTTCAGGTAATTTTCACTTTTACTACTCTCAGGAGGTACTTATATATACTTATATATACTTTTGATACTTCAAGTATATATATATATATATAAGCAAGCAAGCACTTATTTTTGCTTAAGTAAAATGTTTGAGTACTTCATCCACCACTGAAAAAAGAGAACATCAAAACAAAACTGACAATAGACTCACAAACAGTAGTTGGTTTGTTCTGTCGTCTGCCATGTCAGAATGTAAAGATAAAGTATTAACCATTCACAGATATTTGTGAAGTCCAGCTCTCCTGTGTATTTGAGGAAGGGGTCTGACATCTTATTAAATTTCCTTTATGACTCCATCATATATCTAATCCTCTCTAATTTGATGAAAATATGTATTTCCCTTATAAATAGAAATTATGAAAGAGGTAATGGGGTGTTTTCTACCAACAGATGGTGCTGTTAGTGGATATAACTCTTACCTGTGTGGAAAACCTGCAGCAGGAGTGAGACAGTACAATAACTGAATGAACATGCAGGGAGCTCTACTGCAACACTGCCTGTTCATTGTAATACGGATAATGAAATTGTGTGTGGATCCTTTTTATGACCACGCATGAGCTTCATGTGCAATTCACTAATCCAGTCTGCACATTATACACATAACACATCTGCATCCCCCCTGCAGGTTCCTTTAAAACCAGATAACATGAGGCAGCAGTGCAGCCCCCTCCAAACCAGATGGGACGGTGAAGGGCCTGACTCCAGCAGCCTGCCCTGCATGGTGTGCGCTCCACTCCGATGCATCACGGCCAAGTGACACAGAGGATCCTTTGTGTCGTCATCATCACGCTGCCTGGAGCCGAGGGACACTGTTCCAGAAAGGAGCGACTCATTTCCTCACTAACTATTAGGGAGTGGCTCAAGAATAGACATCAAACTGGGCTGATTAATTATAGAATGCGGGGCTGTGTGAATGTGTGACTCCTCTGATCCTGCAAAGAGAGAGAGCTGGGCCTTCTCTCTGTCACATGACAAGCTGAACTGTAAGAGACAACAGGCCAGAGGTGTATTCCAAAACTAGAGCATGGGATTAGTGTTGTTTTTCTCATCTCTCCATCCCCATCTCCAGTAATGAGACACAGCCACGCTAATAACTGGTGGCCCTCTTCTTCAGTGGATTTGAAAGCAAGAGCTGGTACGGTGCCAGTGAAGCAAAGCCTGGTGGGACAACCATGCTTTATAGAAACACAATGCTGGCTCCACCCTTGCCCCCCCCTCCCTGCCATTCACACCAACCCCCCTGCAGGGGGACAGGGGGAGGGCGGGGGTGCTGTTAAGACAGCTGTGCTGCAGTTGAGAGGGGACACAAACCCAGTACTGTGATAATATTGTGAACACTTGCTGCCTTCTTCCATTTCCCCTAAATGAGATAATAACATCACAATGAGATGTGTGTAATTGATAATATCCACAGCCTTCAAACACAGTGGATATTAGACAAACTATCTTCAGTTTTTCTGCAACAGAATTTGAGTAATGATATTTATTAATAAACAAAACACAAACACTGACTACTTCGATAAGTCACAGTCGGCTGTGAGTGCTGGACACACAAAGACACACACACAACCTTGTACTTTTATTTTTGTGAGGACACTGATTGGTATAATGTATTCCCTGGCCTCTTACCCTCACCTTAACTATCACAACTAAATGCCTAACCCCAACCCTTACTTCAACAGTTTAGGTTATAGTAATAAACTATATTTGTATAGCACCTTTCATACAAGAAATGCAGCTCAAAGTGCGTTACATATAATATAGATAAAAATAAAGACATCTTAAAATGTAATTCAAATAAACACAGAAAAGATTTAAAGAAATATGTTAAAAGTGCAGGGGGTTAGGGTTGGGGTCCTTACCCAGGACCTCACACTGGAGTCTTTCCTCATGAGGGCCAGGCTTTGGTCCCCATGAGGTGTACTGGTCTTCATGAGGTCAGTGTTTATGCTGGAAAAGGTCCTGAAGAGGCAACAAAAACAAGCACACACACACATACACACAAACATGTTTGTTTGGACTTTGAATTGACTTCCATTCATTGTGGGCAGCCTAATGAAAACTGTATCCCTGACCTTAACCATGACCAGTTAATGCCTAATGACTAACCTAACCACAAATCACATGAGATCTACTCGTCTGGAGAAGGTCCTAAAGACGTAAACTAAATGAGTACACACACACACACACACGTATGTAATCAATGAGGGATTATCTCCACCATGGCATCTGTAAAAATGTGAGCGTATCAATACACTGCTAGAAATACCAACCTCCCTGTGACGGCAATGTTCCAGTGCAATGATGTATTTGTTATCATCAGGACGTGTGGCGGCCCAGCACCTAGGGGAGGGGAGCAGTATGTGTGTGTAGCATTTCTTTCCCTGAGTCATTACTTCTCAGTACTCTGAATCTGGACTGTGTGTGTGTGTGTGTGTGTGTGTGTGTGTGTGTGTGTGTGTGTGTGTGTGAGTGAGCAGCAGCAGCACTTCCCATGGATCTGAGATTTCCTCCCAAACTGTCTCTGTCTAATCCAGACACACTGTCACTCGAAACACTGGCTCTTCTGTAATTACTGTGATCTTGTCGGATACACAGATGAAGTCGGTCGTGGAGCGTGACAGTGCGGTGGCAAGCTGCTGCTGGAGGAGGAGGAGGAGGAGGAGGAGGAGGAGGAGGAGGAGGAGGAGGAGGAGGAGGAGGAGGAGGAGGAGGAGGAGGAGGCGGCCTTCTGAGGTTACTTTGCATGGATCTTCATCATTCTGTCAGACCGTGTATGTGAGTGAATCCATGTGGCTGGCAGATAATGCAGCTGGGTGACGTATACCGGTTTTACATGACTGTGCACTGCGGGCATCAGAATCACAGTTCAGTGTTTCTGAGAGGAACTTGTGTAAAAGCCAAAACAACAGATGCCACAGGGCTGAGGTCAGTGATCTGTGTCCTGTATGAATAAGCCTCTGGCAAATACAGTGAACAAACACGCGATCTCATAAACACGCAGTGGATGTCAATTTGCTTCAGGGACGAGATGCACTTTCTAGATTCTAGATTTCTATCCCTCGCAGCCAAAAGACTCAGGAGGACTCGAGCTGCAGCATCAGCTATAACGCCAGCCCCCCCCCCCTTTACTGAAATATTACTTACATCTGAAGGTACGATGGATGTCACTCGGCCACAATCCACTTTACACTCCGTGTTACAGCTGGAAAAACACAGCATAGGAATCCAGGGACAAAATATTTCCACACTCTCACACAGCTGCAATCCGGATCCATCCACAGTTTCACATCATGTAATATAAATATATTAGAGGTTTGAAAAAAATGTAATGGGACTTTGACTGGAAGGGGGAGAAACAACAAGTGGAGATTATCAGCTGCTGAAACTTGTACAAGCACTTTATACATCCATTGAAACACAAATTGGCTGTGTCATCTGGACTCTTTAACACTTTATAATCATTTTCTGGTCGTCTGAAAGTGTAATTCCACCACAGCGAGTGACCTTCAGTTGCAGATACGAATGGAATGTATTTTGGACAGATGCCCAGAGTGCACCTTGCACTTCACAGCCTCACTTTTTTTTTTTATATAGCCGGTTTCACACTGCAGTGAAGCCTCGTGTTAAAACTTAAAAACCCTTAAACACCTGCAGTTAAAACCATTCACACCTACGGTACAGACAGAAAGGCGTGCATCTGTGAAAAGGCAACCAGTTGCGTTTACTGTGTTTTTCAGCAGGAAACCCGAGACAACTTGCAGCCACTTCCGGACCTGTTTGACTCGGAGCTCTGCGTGAGTTCATTGTTAACCGTTGAGTGGAGGTGCAGAGGAGTGAACCTCACAGAGAACACACAGAGGTTTCATAACCAAAGAGGCTGCTTTGCTGTCCTTGAGGGCGTGCAGCCCCTGAACTGTGGCTTGCAGAGTAGGTGTTTCCTCCTGCCATTCGCCAGATAAATAAACCGCTTTAATAACCGTGTTGGCCTCTGTGCACCAGTGTACACGTGTCTGCACACAACACAAATCCCCCAGTAATTATCGAGCTGGGTGTAGCCGCTGTACGAGCTGTAGGCCCACATTAGGCCCAGCGATGACTGTACTCACAGCCCCGCAGTCAGAAGTGAGTGTTGTCTTATACCTGCTCAAAATACTAACTCTGAAACTGGGGTGAAGAGGAAGTGAAGATGCGTGAGGAAGACAAACCACACCCCTGAAAACCACAGACAAAACCCCGGCTGGGTTTGTAGGCACATCAGGAGTGGATCTGTAACGCCACTCAGCACAGTTAATCCTGAGCTCTTTTAAATCTTTGTTGGGTTGACTCACAAGCCATCATTGCGACAACGGGGGAGAAAAATGACGTTTGTGTTCCAGTATTGCAGAACTTGGCTCATAAAGAGTCTCTCGATTTCTTGCCTCTCTTCCTTTTTTAAATAAATCACAGCAGAGGAACTGAATGGAAAACCTTCAGCCCACTCAGTCACCTATGTGATACCAAAAACACCAGGCCACACTGGCAGAGATCCCATCAGGCAGTTGTCATAGGGACAGCCCCAACAAATAAGTGCAGCGGTCGCTTAAGACAAGTCTGTCCTACGCATTATTGTGCAAACCACTGGAAGTGTTTGAGCAGTTGGCCTTCGTATTGTGGCATCAGTGAACTAAGAGAAAAAAGGTTTAATATTATGTCGGCCTCGTCGTGAGAAGCTTAAAGCAGAGGCTCTCAATTTTTTTCTCAGACAAGGACCTCGTACAAGATAGAATATATTCTGAGGACTAACTCATGTACATCCCATGGAATAATTTTACATTTCTTTTTGCATTTTCATACGCACCCTTCTAGACACAGGAATTGTTGCAGATTGCTCGAATGATATGATAATAAAAATATGTCTCCTAGACATGTAAACAGTTGAATCATTGTAAGATAGAAAATTGAACTGCACAACAGCCGTTTGAAAAGACAACAGGGTGAGCAACACTTATTGATTATCCATGTTGCAGAACAACACCAGAGAAACGTCTTAGAAATATTTTAGACTTGTATTGACGCAGAATACCATATACCTTCACAATTTTAACATATGAATCTGGAAACCTTTCACAGACCCCTGGCTGTGTGTCATGCTCCCCTACGGGTACACAGGCCCTCATTTGAGATCCACTGCATTAAAGTTCCTGTTGCTTTGATAATAAAACACACCTTTGCAAATGTTTGACACTTTACAAGCGAGAAATATGAGAATCATTACACGGAGTACATTTTACTGAGCTTCCTTCTATGACCTGAAAACCTTTCCTAACCTCTCCGCTCAGGAAGTGTAAATGCCAGCCCAGCAGCACGGGGAGTTAACAGAAGGGCCAGGAGGTCTCATCTTTACAGAGCAGAGGTCATAAAAACGTGCTTACAGTTTCTGTCCTTGCCCCCAATAAAGCTGTGACCATCATATGGTTGTAATGAAGTGGTGGGAACCAAAGGGGCCATTACAGCCCAATTAAGCTGCCATCAGCGTCTAATGGAAAGCCCTCGCTGAATGCGAGGATTTCAGCTCTGACACCTTCTCCACTTGTACCGTTTGTGGTGAATAGTTTCACTGTGTGTGTGTGTGTGTCCTCTTTTTATAGGCTGCACGATGGTGCATAGGTTGTGTGAAACATCTTCTGTATTGCTGTGGAGTCGTATCTGTCAATGTCACATGACCCGTCTGTCGGAAACCTCTGCGGTGCTAAAGCAAACATCCTGAGGCCTCTGCAGCAACTTGCTAAGCACCAGATTTTCCACACAGCAAAATGCCACCACGATTAAAGACCCAAAACGGTCTGTGGGCGCAGACACATGCATGTGTACACAAGGATACAGCTCGAATTCTGCAAAACATCTGTTTGTTGTATGCATGAGAGACACAGGAAGTACATCCCAGCCTCGTAGATGCAAACTCGCCAGAGGCAGTTTTTCTGTAAATGTCTAAAACAGAGCAAAAGACCCTGAACAGAAAAAAATCCTTGGAAATCAGTGGAATAATATGACCTAATCTTTTGTAGCCCCAAACACAGTAAGTCAGGCTACTTGTCACCATCAATCCCGTCTTTGTTAGAAGTGAAAACACAGGCGTTAATCAGCTTCAACGGAAACTAAAACATTCTTCCTCTATGACTCAGTGGTGCAGTGTCTCCGATAGATTCACTTGTAGTGAACTGACAAACTCAGATCAACTTTTAATGGAGTAAAATACCAGATTATATGAAAAATGTAACATAGCTGTGCAAAATCAAACCAGGAAGAAATATATATATATATATATATATTTTGGCAAAGTAGAACAGGGGGACACACAAAACCGAAAAGATGTAACATTTTTTAGATGAGTGTTATCGATATGTATCCATATTACATTACATTATTCAAATGCTTGAGTGACTCTTGTAAAAAAAGTGGTCCCACCAACAGTTTCAATGAAATCTATTATTTATCAGCATTTTACAGAACATGACTTCTCATCGCTGTGCAATTCCTCTGACATTTATCTATTTTCCACTCTTGTTGAATAAAAACAAATGACTTTTGTTGTTTTACTGCCAGTCGCAACCAAAAGCAAATTCAGGAAGTAACAGCCAACAGCTCAGCCTCAGCTCCACCCTGGCTCACAACCAACATACAACATTCAAAAATAATTCTCGATTCAGCTGTACATCATCTCTCTCACTGCCCCTCTGAGTCTCATGCAGGCTATCATGTGGCTGTTGTTCCAGCAGTTGGACTTCCTGTTTTCTACATTTTCCTATTTGTGGGTGAGGCAACTGAGGGAGGACAGAAACCCTTCTTTTTTTAAACATCACTTTTACACTGCAGACTCTGAACTATGAGCATTCTTGAGTCTCATTTTTTATTATTATTTTAAATTTCTCTTCATACATTCAGCTTCTTTTCTTTTTAATATATTAAACTATTATACTTTTTGCCAAACTTTTTAATAGTTTAATCACTCACAGACCGTACTATGCACACTACCCTCTAATCCTTAAAAACACGGAGACGTAACAGATTTAAAATCACTTTTTTAATAAGACATTACAATGACATTGTTCTGTACATGGTTCCCCTCAGTCAAAATAGGAGTAAGAGCTGCAACACAAGGTGTCAGTCAACATTTCACCGGTCCACAGCTCCCTCTGACTGCACGACAGATGGACTCTGATGTAGGGTTACTGTACTTTCGTACTCATGCTACAGATATAGGCTATCATATAATGTCCCAATACTGAGACTAATCAACTGTGGTATCAGATTGAGAGCGCTCAGAGCTGAATGACATTCCTTTGGAGAGATTGAGTCAACGACTACATGTTACCCAAAATTCAAAATGCATCCCAACAAGCATGTTTAAGTTACTGGAGGCCTAGTTGTTGAATATTCAGCACAATTAGGTATCAAGACATGACACAAAAGGTCAATCAGTTAACTATGGCCCACATGAGGGGAGTGGGAGGGCTAAAGAAACATGTCCAAATGTCATTTTTTCCCTCTGATGTCAAGACTGATGACAATGAAATCTAAGCAATGGTGTATTTTTTTCCCCTCCTTTTTTTCCCTTGCTGCTGTACCATTGAGAAGAAACATTTTTCATCACAGTACTGTGTCAAAGTCTTTCCAAGGAGGCTACATGACATGAAATATCGCACCTTGGAAGAAAGAGAACAAAGATCCAAGTTCAATGCAACAGACGCCCAAGAACTTTGAAACAAGCCACAGTCCGAGAAAGATAAAAACCTCCGCTCCGTTAGAAAAATTATATAAAACAGGAAAAAGAAGAGGCAAAGGCGGTGAACTCTGTGGCTTTTAACAATTGGACCAATCAATTCCAATATTCATCAAGCAAGCCCCCCAAAAAACATAGAATGTGATTTAAGCTTGCTACAGAGCAAAAGCAAACTGTAAGCCAGAAATCCCAGTTTAAGATAAATTAGTCGTGGGGTAAAGGTATTAAAAAATAAATGGGGAAATCATCAACTTTTTCTTAACCATACTCAGTTTGAGAAGTTATTTGTTACTTGCAACGTTATTACAGTTTTGACCTAAAACAGTCAGCACTCAATCATTAAGATTTGTAGTTTGAGGTTAGCCATGTCAGGCCCTCATATAGTCCATCACCTGTGGTTGCACAGGAGGGCTGAACATACCAATTCCTATCTCTGATGCGGGTCAACCCGAGCTTCTCTTGGATTTCGTGGGGCTTCATGGCGTCCGGGAGGTCTTGCTTGTTGGCGAATATCAAGATGATGGCGTCCCTCATCTCCCGGTCGTTGATGATGCGGTGGAGCTCCTGCCTCGCCTCGTCTATGCGGTCCCTGTCCGCGCAGTCCACCACGAAAATCAACCCCTGGGTGCCCGTGTAGTAGTGTCGCCACAGGGGGCGAATCTTGTCCTGGCCTCCCACATCCCACACGTTGAACTTGACGTTTTTGTAGGTGACGGTCTCCACGTTGAAGCCGACCGTGGGGATCGTGGTGACAGACTGTCCGAGTTTCAGTTTGTAAAGGATCGTTGTCTTCCCGGCAGCATCGAGTCCGAGCATTAATATTCTCATCTCCTTGTTGCCAAATATCTTTGAGAGCATCTTCCCCATGTTGGACTCTTGTGCATAAATACTTTGTTCCTAACGAGAAAAATGTCAGATACAGTGCTGATGATGATGATGGTGGTGATTCACTTTAACTCTAGAGCTTCAGTTTGATTAAGGGCTTACATGTGAACACATAACTAGAGAGAGCACCTACGGGTGAGGGGGGGTGAAGTCAAAACTGCACACTCATGTTTAAACCTAACAATACTTGGGGACTTTTCTTGGAGAGTCTGTGCGTCAGGATCCAGTGAAGTGCTGGGACATCTATGTTCAGAGCAGCACAGTGTTGTCAGGCCCTGCACACAACATGGCTCGGTTAACACGAACAACTTGGCAGCAGCTGTTGCCCGACTTTCATTGTGTTTGGCCAAAATCTACACAAAGCTGCGTGACAGACACACACACACTCAGGCCGTGGTGAGTCAAACCTGCAGATGTCAGACACGGTGTGTGTGTGTGAGTGAGAACGAGGCCCGGAGAAAAGCCTCGGCACTTGTGACTTCCTTCTGGCGCTTGTGTCCTCCTCGCCGGCTGCGCCCTTGTTCTCTTCACCGCAGGAAAAAGCAGCTTTCTGCGGTTACTCCACCGAGCCGGGTGCGTTCACCGAAGCTGGAAGGGGGGGGGGGTCCGCTTCGGAATTAAAAGCAATCCTCGGTGACTCAGCAACACCCGCGTCCACTCGTGAAACTCCACTTCTGGTCCCCCTGTGAAGAGATTTAGAGAGGGAGGGTCAGACATGCCAAATTACCCCAGCTACCGCTCATGGCTGCTAAAGACGGCTAACACGAGCTAGCTTGGTTGCCTAGCAAGCTAGCGTATGCTATGTAGCTAGCGGCGGTTAGCTGATCATATCTGACGACAAAAAAAAAAATCAAGCGTCGCTGGAACAACGTTGGGCTCGCGTCCGCCCCGGGTGGAAGGCTGCATGTAAAGCCGGGTGATTTACCTCCTGTCTCCCCCTCCTGCCTCGATAACCCCACCAGCGCTCGTCTCTCTCCGGGAAGTGGAGCTGGTCGCGGCGCTGCTACACCGGAAAGGTGTGGAGCTGCATTAACCGCCACTTCCTCCGCGTCTGCTTCATTCAGCTGCTGCTGCTGCTGCTGCCGCCGCGCGCTGCTCCCACCGCCCGGGGCTCGCACGACCCCCACAGGGTAAACAACGGCAAAACACAAACTGTCATTAAATACACGGAACCTCCTCATTACTGCGCATACACAGTTTTTTACTTAATGTTGTACATAACAGCAATTGGTGTTAGAATACAACATGAGGCTTTATTCTACACAGAGACTGCGGGTGTGTGTTTTACTTCGTGTCTCTTTTGAATGGCCACAATTAATATGATATTTTTTATTATTATTATTATTATTATTATTATTATTATATTCCAGTTGTCTCCTATTCTCATCTGAAGCGTTTAAAGGTGCTGTGTGATAAATACAAAGGGTAACATCGCCCCCGTCTGGTAATTACATGCTACTTAAAGTTAGGTATGATTCCTGGTTCTCCTCCTTACATACAAGGCTCTGAATGGGCCACAGCACCGACTATAGCTTACTCTCGACTTTACTTTGTCCCCTAAACACTCTGCAGCAAGTCTATCAGAGGTTCCCAACAACAGCCAAAAGAAAATCCTAGATGCAACTTTTGTAAATCGTGCTCCAAAGTTGTGGAGCAGCCTGCCGCTAGATATCAGAGAAGATAGTTCAGTGAATGTCTTTAAAAGAAAACTTAAAACATCTCTCTTTGCTTCAGCCTTTAACTAGATCTTGCTCTTGCCCGCACTCCTACGTTTTATGCATTTTTATTTTATTTTATTTTAAAAGTCATTATTAACATGTTCTTATGTTTCTTAAAATCGGCTCTCTTCTTATTTTGAATTACAGTTGAACATGTTTTTATTTATATTGTATGTAAAGCACTTTGAGCTGCATTTCTTATATGAAAGGTACTATACGATAAAGTTTCTTATTAATATAATAGTAATAATAATAATTATTATTATTTTGATATTAGCATATGGAAGCTATTTCTGATATTTCCTCACAATGTCTGTGTTTTTTAAATATATGAATACTAATGACGGTCACTAACATCGGCCCTACCTTTAACAAATGTTAAATCTTTCCCTAAAAAGTTTCCCTTTTCTACAAAACTGATGCGATATGGCAGACGTAAACCGGAAGAATTAAGCTAACCTTCAGATATTTACAAAAAAACCAATCACACCTTCTTAAGGTTATATTGGCATCATTCCACATTTTGCACAGACAAATCTTTCAATCCCTTTAGAGTTTTTTTGTACAGTAACTTTACAAACACTTCTTGGATCATATTGACTCTCTTGTTTTGTTTTTATTTTGCTCTGAATACTATTTACATATGTTATGATGAACTAAATCTTTATATGTCATAGCATTTATTCAACTAAGAGTTGCAATACAATCATTTGTTGTTGATGTTTGAAAGTCCAGCAGAGACTCCCTGTGGTAAGTACCTGAGTTGCATCCATATGCACAGCTGCCAGTTAACCATACAGTGCATACAGCTAACACCCAACACTGGCCTTTTGCGTTTGAATGTTAACTGAAGGTTGCCCCTACAGTTGGAAGGTGAAGGTGAGACGAAGAGTGCTCACTTGGTGGCAATCTGCACTATTACCTCACTATTAGATGCCATTAAATTCTACACACTGCACCTTTTAATAATCTGGACTAAATGTTTTTTGGTGCTTCTTATCGAGAATACACAGCATTTTCTTTCATTTGATTAAACGCCTGTTACCATAATATCATTACACACACTAATGCAATGTGGTTACATTGACTAAAATAATCTTTGTGATATCCTGTCAGCGCTAAACCACAGTGACAAATTATCGGACAATTTATATGTTTCACATGTTCGCACAGAACAAGGATCTCACTCACAGACACTTCACCAACGTGCAGCTGGAGAAACTGAGTGTAAAACCTGCAATTACTGGAAAACGACTCTTCCTGAGCTGTTTCTTAAAGCATATTTTTTATCATGCTGCAATGCAGCAGGACAGCGGCAACACATTGTTTCATCTTCAGGGACCAGCAATGAGTCAGACCTGGGTGTTTGGCGCACAAAGGGGACACAATGACAAACCTCTACCTGTCAACAGTTTACAGCTGAGTGCAAATGACTGAAAACAGGAGACAATATAAGGCAAGGCCAGTCAATTTTATTTACAAAGCACCTTTCATACACAGAGGTAGATTCAAGGTCAGTTGGAGGTTAGGTGACAGATACACATATTACTGACTAATACACTAATGTTTTCCTCCCCTCTTACAGATAACTTTTACATACATTACATTACATTACGATATGTGCATTCAACCATGAGGGTACAAACCCAGAACAGCAAGAATCAAGTCAGTAAAATTAGCTTTTAAAAAGCCAAACTACAAAGTCTTACATGTAAGTGCCATATAAGTGCAACTAAACTTAATTATTATTATTTTTAAAATATATTATATTAAATATAAACACCAGAGTTGACGTTGGTTTGTTAGACATCATCTTCTTAACCAAGGTGCCTACAGCGGAAGATGTGTAGACATTCTGGTGTCCTGATGTCAATGGGGAGCTCATTCCACCGTTGGGAAGCAAGGACAGCAAACAGTCGTCATTTTGTTGAGTGGTTAACTCGCAGTGAGGGTGCAGCAAGCCGATTGGCAGATGCAGAGCAGAGCGGATGGGCTGGGGTGTAAGGTTTGACCATGTCCTGGATGCAGACTGGGCCCGATCTGTTCGCAGCAGGGTACACAAATACTAGTGTCTTGAAGTGGATGCGGCAGCCACTGATAAGTGAAGGGAGCGTAGAGTGTGAGTGAACTTAGGTACGTTGAAGAACTGTCGAGCTGCTGCATTCTGGATGAGCTGCAGAGGTCGGATGGCACTAGCAGGTAGACCAGCCAGGAGGGAGTTGCAGTAGTGTAGGCGTGAGATGACAAGAACCTGGACCAAAACCTGTGCCGCCTTCTGAGTGAGAAGGGGAAGTATTCTCCTGATGTTGTGCAGCATGTATCTAAGCAATCGGGTTGTTGGGGCAATGTTGGTGGGAAGGGAGAGTTGACTGTCAAGTGTCACACCCAGGTTCCGAGCAATCTAGAGTGTAATGGTACGGGAATAGTTGGAGAGCCGTTCCCTTACCTTTCACATCCTCTTTTTCCTGGGGCATATCTGACACCTCTTCCTCTTACTCGCCCCGAGCGGGGCTGCTGCTAGGGCTATGGAGGAGGCCGGACACTCGGGTCGAGCGTCGTAGTCAAGAGCTCTCTGTGCAGCGGCGGCGGCTTTTACAGCCTTCACAACCGCGGCAGACGCGTCCGTGTGGGGGATGCGCTCCCTTCGTGCGATGAACGGAGTCACGAGAGCCTTTCCCAGCTGCTCTAGGAACACCCTCCGCTTGTTATATATATATTTTTCCATGTTTAATAATTATCATTATTATTATTAGAGTATCTCTTAGATTGAGAACATATATATATACATTTTAGATGTGTCCTGACATTAGCAGTTAACATCAGGACTGATATAGAAATAACATTACTGTCCTTTTGGTGTCTTAGGCTTTTTATGAAATAGTGTAAGGTACAAATGGAAACTATTTGAACTGACTGTATTGGCTACATTTATGCTATTAGCCTTTATATCATACCATAATATAGCATTACTGAATATAACTGTGCTATATAACTCTTGTTGGACGTGACACCTTATCTTACTTGAAAACACTCTGGGGTTATGTTAATATTACATTATGTGTAAGCTTAGTGTGTGCAGTTAACTTTATCAGTCACAACCATAGACTGTAAAAGGTCACTACTAAAATTGGTCTTCACACCACCGTCACAGAGAAGAGACATTTTTTAAACAATCAAATTCATGCAGACTGTCCCATTGATTAATCATTTTCAAAGAACTCAGATTTGCTTTAAGTATAATTAGTATTTAAAGATGAACGATTTACTTACTTTTCAACATCTGTACTATTGTTTCAAATTACAAGTAGATGGAAATCCTTGCTTATTTGCAGAATCAAAACGTACTCTTAGTTTGCTCTCACAGTGTCTCCTCTTTAGTTAAGTCCCATTGTGCCTTATCCCGGCTCTCCCCCCGTCCCGGTTTTTCTGGGGCTGTTCCGCTTTCCTGATCTAGATTTCTATAAAACACTAAAATGTTTTCAACTTGCACTAACTAATTTCCCCGGGTTTCAATCAGAGTCTAAATAACAATTACATATAGCTCTACATATGATTTTAGTGCGTACATGGAGGTTTAGCAGGTTCTGGTGTTCTTTTACCAATACGTGCATGCTAAGAGATCCAGGATGTTCCCTCATTCCTTCAGAAAGTACCCGTCAAGGACATGCACATTGACCCACGGTTCACTTCATGGTCTCGGTTTGGGAGTTATCATCTGTGGTCGCCCAACATGTGAGTGTCGGCCAATGGTGACAGCGAGGAAGTGTCCCTAACAACAACCATAATAACATAGAAATCTGACTCAAGATTCGGGAAATTCTATGACAGTACTTATTATAATATTTCTTACGAAACCTGATCAAGAACAGCATGACTCACTCGTTACACAACTGTGTAAAAGGGTATTTTACAGTAGACGTTTTAACTTAAAGGGGACATAGCATGCAAATTCCACTTTGTTAGTGCTTCTACAGGTTAATGTGGGTATCTGGCATGTCTACCAACCCAAAAACTCTGGGGAAAAACACTCGCCGCTTTGTTATAGTTCCTCTAAGTCAGAAACGTCATGCCTGAGCGACTCGATTGCGCTTCCTGGGTATTGTGTCGTAACAATACACTGGAAGTCTCCCTACATGGTCTTGGCCCACCCCCCCGCCCGGCCCCGTCCCGTCCCCCCACACTCGTTACTTCCGGGTTTACACCGGAGGCTGCGAGGCAGCGCAGCGCCGTTCCCAAGCACGCAGCCGGGCTGTTCACACGGGACGAGCATTTCTCCGCTGGTCAGCCCGCGATTCACTCACATGTGGCATTTGTCTGGATCGTTGGGACTGGGAGGCTGCAGCAGCTGCTCGGGCGCGACCGCTCGCTCTCCCGTGCGTGAGCTGGAATTTGTGTCAGCGCCACACAGCCAACAGTGTGGAGGACTTCCGCAGTGTTCAGCGCTACTGTAACCCCCGAACCCCGACATTCAACGGGTACAACAACAAGCGGAGAAAGCAGAATCGCGGGCTGACCTTATATGTACAGTCTATGGGGCTGACCAGCGCGGAGAAATGCTCGTCCCGTGTGAACAGCCAGGCGGCTGCGCGCTTGAGAACGGCGCTGCGCTGCCTCGCAGCGGTCTTCCACACTGCCAGCTGTGTGGAAGACTTCCGCAGTGTTCAGCTCTACTGTATGCCGGGTTACAGTAGTTCCGCCGGGTTACAGTAGTTCCGCCGGGTTACAGTAGTTACGCCGGTACACCGGACGCGGAAGTGCCGCTGCGAGGCAGCGCAGCGCCGCTTCTCAGCGCGCAGCCGCCTGGCTGTTCACACGGGACGTGCATTTCTCCGCGCTGGTCAGCCCCATAGACTGTACATATAAGGTCAGCCCGCGATTCTGCTTTCTCCGCTTGTTGTTGTACCCGTTGAATGTCGGGGTTCGGGGTAAATGATGGTCTCCATAGCCCCCACCTCTCTTTCTCTCTCTGTCTGTCTGCTTGTGTGCTTGTAGTGGATGGGCAGAGGGGGACATTTAATTATGTGATTGGGAAAATTAAAACTCCAGGACAACAAGGGGAATACAAAGTATGGGATGCATATTTGATAATTTATATCATATAAAATATGTAATTTATATCGTTTAAAATCATGGGGGGAGAGGGGGGAGGGGGGAGCTGGCTCATTAGCATTTAAAGGAACAGGCAGTCAAAACAGGTCGCTCTGTGGAGGGCTGTTTTATACAGGGTAAAAAGGGTGCTGTTTTAAATGATCCTTGTGGTATTTTGACCAAAGTATGTTACAGACATTTCATTAAGACCCCAAGGAACCATATCAACTTGTGGTAAAATGGGCATGCTATGTCCCCTTTAAAATGTCAATATATTATTCTACCGTTAAGGCACTAATGACTTTAACCCAATTAAAAAACATAAACAAATCGGTGGTTCGTATGGTGTGTCAATCAATCGATGTTTCGTTCTCAAGGCTATTGCTAGCCTATGAGCTTGCAGCTCTCTCTGTCAGGACCTGTCAGTGTGATACTGGTCGGCTCGCAATCCTGTTAAACACTCATCACTGTCTTACATGCCTGTTGCTAGCCAATGGCCTTGAGGCTCGATAGACCAATACGTGCATGCTAGCGGTTAGCTGGCATGCACGGAGAGATGGAGCAGCGGGTCCCTGCTCCATCTCTCCATCAGTTTGGGGGTCCTTGGCCTGAAAAACGTTGAAGACCCCAGTTCTATGGGGTATTAATCTGGGTTTCAGCAGTGCAACTCAAAAACAGTCCCTTCACCATTGTCTTGCCTGTATGTTTTGGGTCACTGCCTTCCTGAAAGGTGAACCATATCCCACTCTCAGGTCATGTGCACCCCTGAGCAGGTTTTCTTCAAGGACCTCTCTGTATTTGCTGCATTCCTTCTCCGACCAGTCTTCCTGTCACTGTTTGAGAAGCACCTGCATAGTATGATGCTGCCAACACCATGCTTCACTGCCGGGATGCTATTGACCTGATGAGCAGTGCTTGGTGTTCAACGGCCGAGTTCTCAGTTCTGTCCAAAACTCGGACACAACTCTTTTGCAGTTTCTAAGTAATTTGATTGAAAATTAAATTGCTTAAAAACTGCAAGATGGTCCCGCCCCCCGTCTGCTGCGCTATATATTGACCATGGCTGCCGTTGCTCTGCACTCACAGCCTGAGTAAGTGCATCCTGCCTCTTGCCACTGACTTACAGCGCTTGAGAGACTTTGACGGAGAACCTGTGAAGGAGGCAGCACCGAGAGCGAATCATGGCGGACTCCAGCTGCCACACCATGACACCCCTGGCCCACGCTTTATCGCAGACTGAACTGGACCTGAGTGAATTGAGTGAAAGTTCTCCCACTCGCAGCGCTCAGCTGCAGACATGTCGGAGGAGAAAGTTGTCGAGCTGCAGCTCGCTGGAGACCATCGAGCGTGTGCCTTCACACACCGCCGAGAGGAGGGTCCTGGTCCTCAACACCGGGGGAACCATCGGGATGACCATACAACATGACGGTAACTGAGTCTCACTGGTGTAACCGCGCTGCTACCTCGCGTCATCTAGTATACGTATACGTGTGCGTGTGCATGTGTTCGCTGTAACATGAGCAGTGTTGTGCGTGTCAACAACACGTGAGCGTACCCTGAATTAGTCCCATAATACAGACAGCTTAGCCACACAGCCGTTAGCATGCTAAGAGACGCCAGGGGGAAGGGCGCACAGGAACTCGTTCAAGGACTTTCCCTTCAGTGAGGGGGAGATCAAATACACTAGACTGGGAACTGTCTTTGTTACAGCAGCAAGGTATAAGGCCCATAACACAGTCAGCAAGATGTAAAAATAACAACAACAAAAAACTATATCAAATCTAAGATCATAAATATCTAGAGAATAAAAATATGAAAAATATAACAAACTTTACATCATATTTACATATTCATACATGTGTACATGCGTGCATACAGTATATTCTCCGTGCACCACTGTGGCAGGACTCCTTCAAGGTGCAGGTATTGCGGGAAAGAGTTCAAGTTAAAATCACTATAGTTCGTACTGCAAATAATATTGAATCGAGAAAACCAACCACTTCATAAGTCAATATTTTTCATACTGTGTGATGGTATTATTATTGTGGTGGCTTACACCTCCCACCAACACCACCTCAAAGCACCCTCTGGCAGACAATGGTAAAAACGCACGCTTTTCTCTCAATGAATAACTAGATGTTTACGCGAGCTATTGGGCAACCTCTGGAGCGTGCGGGGGGAGTAAAGGTCGTAAATGGTAAATGGTGACCACTTCAAACGTAAACACTTCACCCTCCCCTCCATCGGCATAGTGGTGACTAGATAATGAGAGAATTTTCTTCTTTCTGTGAACTATCCCTTTAGGATGAGACGTTATTGGGATGCAGTTGTCTCTAAATCGATAAGACTTTATTGATAGCACTTTTCTTACAAACAATAGAAGTGCTTTTCAGAATAAATTCAGTAAAAACCAACAAACAAAAAGGAGCAGCTGGAGATTAGGTATATTCTTCTTAGGCAGACCAGAAAGTAGAGCATCAAAATAGTCAGTCCCGCAGGTGATACAAAGGATGAACTAGTGTCTCAGAGAGAGAAACATGCAGTCACACGCTGGCAATGTTCTTTGGATGATGAACTGCATTCTTAGTGACATTTCAAGTTAAAAATTGTTAAAAGATTAAAAAATGACTCCTCTTGATTTGACATTGAGGTCTTGTTTTTTTCCTGATTGAGGTTTAGAAAATTCTCTGCCAATCCATTTCTTGATGTTTAAAAAATACAGTTAAAAGACACGTCAAGTTGCCCAGGAGACACAGCAACCTAAAGCATGTGTGCTCTGGAAAGTGATGATGTCACTCCTGGTGATGTGTCTGGGAGGCAGAATGTAGAGGTTGAAAGTGTAGGACCTAGAAGTGAACCTTCAGTACACCACAATACATTTTCTAACTTTTGGATGAACATTCAAGTAAGGTAGTAAGTGAGAGAGAGCGACCAGTGAGCCTGATGTCTGTGTAAAAGAAGTCAGTGGTCTACTCTATCAAAGGCTGCACTTCAGTCAAGTAGTGTTTTTTTATTTTTGTATTATTTGTTTAGCCAGTAATGAATGTAGAGTGTGCCACGTTCACACTCTTGAAATTGGGAAGTTGCATGAATCTGCTTTGTAATGATTGGTTATACTGTGGAGTTTACTTGGGCGCTTTGACATAATGTTACTCCCCCTATCAAAGGCTTCCCATATTTCTGCCAGGATTTCTGGAGGCAGCGTTCCTGAGGCCTTTTGCTCACGTGGCTGTCAGCTGCAACGTGTTGTCTCATTTAGGCTGTGCTGAAGAATCTCTCATGGGTTTTCATTCGCAGTGCACAGAATCACATATTTCCTCTACAGCTGCAGTGGTGCTGTGCCCACTGTCTTCACAATGAATTCACTTTTTACTATGTATATCAGAATTATACTTTTAATCCAGGGGTCTTCAATGTTTTTCAGGCCAAGGACCCCCAAACTGATGGAGAGATGGATCCGGGACCCCCTACTATATATATTGGATAAAATTGTGTTTTATATTAAACTGGGCCTATTGCCATGTATAAACATAGCTACCCTGTTATTGTGCATTCAATACTAAGCTATTCAAATAATACACAGGTTCATATATTCATGTTTTTATTTTAAACATGCAAGGTACAGGATGGCCGTGCCACTGCCATTTATAAACATACATCTTGCATACAACACTGAGCTATTAAAATAATTCACAGATTCACGTTAAAAAAAAATAAAAAAAAATTGTCTAATCAACAAAAACGTCGCGACCCCCCCCTGCAGTACCTCCGCGGACCCCCTGTTGAAGACCTCTGGTTTAATCCATAGCTTAAATACTATTTACTCAGTGTAGATACGAAGAATAAATGTGTTTTTTCAACACCTGTAAAAATGCAATTTCTTACATGTACCACTAGGGTTCAGTATGAGACTGATGTTTGGTGTTGTGATGGTCCGTTCGCTGTGCTCTTCTCCCCAGTGATCAATGATTAACATAATCCCCTTTTTCTGTTTCTTTAACCCACAGTGCTCGCACCAACAGCCAATGCACTGGTGAACAGCCTGCGCAAGCTGCCCATCCTCCATGATGCGTTGTATGCCGAGCAGACTGGCCTGTATGAATACTATTCGTACGAGGACACCCTGGTCCTGCCGTAAGTGAGCCCACATACCCTCCTTGCTCAATCAATATTTTGAAGAACTAATGCAACATATGTTCTGCTCTTGTACAGTTAAGTGTAAAGTATCACATCTTGATTGTACATGTCGATGCACAGATTCTTCTTAATAAAGGCCAAATTTCACGAATATTTAACTAACCTTATCAAACAATGTCATATGTCATATTTTCCATTTGCAAACATTTAAAATCAGTTGCCTCAAGGATCATCATGTGAGCATCATGTAAGGTCCCAGCACAGAAACAGCAGGTCTTGGTGGTTGAACCATGGACCATGAAAATCAATTAAACAGCAAAACTATCACTTAATTTAAAATGTTCAACTGTTATTCAATAGTTTATTCTTAATTTTTCTCATCAGTGTTTTTATTATATGCATAAAGAAAAAAAATCTAGCAAATTATTAAGAAGGCAAAGGATTACCTGTCTTCGTAATGAAAAAAGAAATGCAATTCATGCATTGTAATGTTATTGTCCTTGACAGCTAAGGTTTTTGTGAGTAGCTTATATGTAGCTTGTATTGAAATACTTAAATTACTGTATTTGCAGACCATTGCCATGGAAATTTAATCATAGACCTGCTCGTCGGGCTTTTTTTCGCAAGGCGGGTTGTTGCTGTACG